>NC_092336.1:307848076-308168461 GCF_046630445.1 Rutidosis leptorrhynchoides | reverse complement strand
AATTTTTATAAAAATGATACTTTTAATAATAATGATAAAAATAATGATAATTTTAATAATACTTTTAATAATAATAATAATAACTTTACAGAAAATGATAATTTTAATAATAATAATTATAAAAATAATGATTTTACTAATAATAATAATACTAATATTTATATTAATAACTATAATGATAATAATATTACTAATAATACTAACTATAAAAATAATGATTTTACTAATAATAATAATACTAATATTTATATTAATAACTATAATGATAATAATACCACTAATAACAATACTTATTGATAATACTTAGTAATAATAAAAATGATAATAATATTATTTATACTAATAATCTTATTACTAATATTGGTAATAATAATAATTACTTAATAACAATAATAATGAATAATAATAATAACAACAATAATAATAATAATAATAATAATAATAATAATAATAATAATAATAATAATAATAATAATAATAATAATAATAATAATAATAAAATTATACCTCTCAAGAATAGGCTAGAAAAAAATATAGTGCCCCTGCCCGGGCTTGAACCGGCGACCTCTCACTTACACAAAACACCCTGAACCATCCCTCTGCTCCTTACTTTCTGTTATAATTACTAATTAATTTTTTGTTAACTCGTCATCAATTACAGTCTAACGAACTGAGTGCCACTGCTATCCAAATTTCGGGATATTATCACTTATGAAATTAGTCTAAACGATCTTGGGTCTCAGCCCAGTAACGATTTCACAGGCCCAAAACTAACGGCCCAATTATCAACATGATCACAAGCCCACTCATTTTAAATGGCCCTTTAAAATCTCTGTCCATTTTTAATCTCATCTGTACTTTACAATAAAAAAAATCAGCCTAGTAACCCTACAGGTGGAGCAGTTCATACAGCCGACACTATTATTATTAATATCGACATCTTTATTAATTCCTCCATTCTCTTAACCTTATCATTATTTAACATCGCCATTCATCATGTCTTCTTCTTTCTATAATAACCTTTACATTTCCATTCTGAATTTACTAAATTGCCCTTAGGGTTTCATTGTCAGATTTTGTGTATTAGCACTAGGGTTGTTATCCGGATACAGTAAATGGAGTAATTAATACTAAAACCCTAATATTATTTAAAACCCTAAACCTAACCCTATACATTAAACACTAAACCCTAATACCATTTAATATTAAATATTAAACCTAAACCCTAATAACTATTATTATTATTAATGTTATTATTATGATCAAAATAAAATATATAAATAATATGTTTACAGTAAAAATATATATAATAAATGTATCAATTATATAAACTATGATATGTTTGGAAACAAATGAATATAATTAAATCTATGGACCAAAATAATAAATAAAATGATATCTATATAAAAAATATATATATAAATATAAATAATTATTGTAAATGCCGAATTATATATAAATAATAATAATAATAATAATAATAATAATAATAATAATAATAATAATAATAATAATAATAATAATAATAATAATAATAACATAATTAAATATGGGACAGTTTTTTTTTTAAAAAAAGGGGGAAGGAACTTGATCACTAAGTAAACTAATCCTAGCCTAATCCTAACTCTTGATCCTAATCCTAATCCTAATTTAGTTCTAAGTCTTGGAGCTAATCTAAATGCTTGATCACCAAGTAATGCTAAGCACTCCTAGTTTGAGTACAAGTCTTGTTAGTTCCCTATAAAAAGGCTCATGATCCTTCCATATTTGCACCACAAAATAAACACAAATTTCCTTCCTTATTTGCTGCATATAATCGACACCTTGCAGCCTTTTTCTCTTATTTTTCTGTTGACAAAAGCAGCCCTCCACAGCCTCTCTGTGTCGACTGATCATCACTCAAAAACCACCACCATTCGTTACCTCAACAGGCTCCTAATCGAACACCCTTCAGCAGCCTCTTTCGCCATTGTTTCCTGCTCCTGTGTCGCCACTTTTACAGCCTTTAACCTCTTATTTTCCTGCTAAAAAATCGCCAACAAAATAGTCTACAAGTGCTCTAGCTGCTGCTGCATTTTCTTGCTGAGTTGCTGCGTTTTCCTTTTGGGTTTTTCTTGCTGTATCTGCGAACCATAACAGCCCAAGAAAGCTCTAGTTTAATCGTGTTATTGTTGTTGAAATTGCTGTGTGTTTCTTCTGTATCTACGTGATCAAACAGACCCAAGTTGGTCACATTGTTTCTGTGTTTTGCCTGCTTACCTGCTTGTTTGCGTGTCCAAATCAGTCCAAGAAACCCTCTGTTAGGTCGTGGTTTGCTGCTGCAATCCTGCTTCTGTTTCAGTTCATATTCATCCTCTTGTTCTTGATCTTAATCTCCTATAAGGCAGTCCTCAAACCCTAGTTCAATCCTACTTTAATCTCTTAAGTTGTTATTAAGTTTTATATTAAGTATTATAAAGTTGATTAATGAATAAAAGATTAGGAATTCATGTTGAATTTAAAGGTATAGGATTATGATTAGATAGACGTGATCATGAAGATAATGATGATGATAAAAAGGGTATGAACTAGTTAAAGATTAAATTTGTATAAGAGGAATATGGTTAAACATAATTAAGTAACTTGAAGATTATAATGTTAAAAATTTAGGATTAATAAGAATAGGTATGATAAAAATTGTGCATGAAAGTTATGATTAAAAGTTAACGATTATAATTATGAATAAGTCATGAAGTTAGTCGTTGTTTATGAATAAGGTTAAGCATGATTAGATTAAAAGTATTTTGGTTATTAATAAGTTAAGATTGATTGAATATGATTACGATAGTAAATAATGTATGATGAATTATAAGTATATTGATTAAGTTAATAAGAATGTTAAAAGGGTATGATTTTATGTGATGTTGGTTAATAAATAATGATAATGATATACATGCACGCATGCATGCATACGTACGTATGTACATGTGTATATTGTATGTATATGTTTGTGTATATATGTATATATATACATACATGTATATGTATGTGTACTTATGTATGTATATGTACGTGTGTGTGTATGTATACATGTGTAGGTATGTTATGTTAGTAAAACATAGAAAGTAAAGTAGTTATATGTATATATATGTACCACCTTTACATTAATGTATATATATAACACTTACATATAATATATACATATATCATATAGTTGTAAACACATATATGTATAATAATAATAAGGAATATACGTATGTATCGCATAGGTGTATATTGTATATATATGTAACATGTATTGATAAGATTACATAATAATTGGTTAATTAAAGAATAATACTATTATTAGTATAACTTATAAACCTAACTATATAGTAACACCATAAAGTACACTAAGTATATATATATATATATATATATATATATATATATATATATATATATATATATATATATATATATATATAGGGGCAGGATCAATGGGAAAGTAACCGATCGGGGGGAAGCGGGGGGAAGCAAAAAAAAAAAAAATTCGTTTTTTTGAAATTTTTTTTTCCGGCATCAAGATCACACGAAAATATGAACATTTAGAAGAGACACTTCGTGATGAATGTTATTATTTAGGCGGGAAAACGATCGCCAAAAATAACATTCAAGATAATATTGTTCGTGAAGAATATGAACGTTTTTTTCATGTTTTGTGAAGTAAAATTTAGCCCGATTTAGAGTTTAGGGTTTAGGGTTTGGTGTTTTGGGTTTATTCCATAAACCCAAAACACCAAACCCTAAACCCTAAACTCTAAACCGTTCGTGTTAAAAACTCAATCTAAATCCTAAATCTAAACCCTAAATCTAAACCCTAAACCCTAAATTTCTAAACCCTAATATCTTAACCCTATAAACCCTAATATCTAAACCCCAATAGCTAAAACCTCAAAATACGCTCAAAAAACACGATAATTGTTATATATTACTTCTTCTAGCATTTTCCCGCCAAAATAAAAACATTTATCACAAAGTGTCTCTACTAAATGTTCATATCTTCATCTCATCTATAATGTTCGTGAACAAAGTTTTTTCAAAAAACGAAGAAAAAAAATGTTTTTGCTTCCCCCCACTTCCCCCCGAATGGTTACTTCCCTCTTGATCCTACCACTATATATATATATATATATATATATATATATATATATATATATATATATATATATATATATATAACTAATAAGTATATTAATAACTTGTTATGTGTATACACCTTTAACGTGAAGGTTATAATTAAAGATAGCGTACAGAGACTACAAACATCACCGCTACATGTGGCCTAGGGTGATCCTTGTTGCCATTATGGGACACGCTTGTGGATCTCGAATGCCAAGACTTAGATTCTGGTCAAGAGTCTTAGGCGCCCGGTAACAATAGATCATTCAAGTGACTTTCATAGTAGCAACGAAGTTTGGGCGAGATTGTACAACATCTTTTTTAAAGATTATAACCCGAACTTCTTAAACTAGAAGCTTACTATAAGTGGAAATTTTTCATAAATAGTAAGTTTCCAAAAATAGAAACTTTTAAGAAATAGGAACTTTTCTCGAAAACCGTCACTGTTAATATAGTTTACTATATTAATAAACAAACTTTATGTCTATTAGACATTAACTGGTCAAACGTTATAACTCTAGGTTGAGATCTCTGGATACATACTCCGTTCATACTTCCTTGCGTGGAATTTCTTACTTGCTATTAAGGTGAAATTCATAGCCCCATTTTTACTATTTATTAAACGTTTTACAACTTTTGGGGTGAGACACATGCTTACTTTTAAATGATTTAAAATTTAGATACAAGTACCTAAACTATTTGATTTGCAATTTCGTGAGACTTTTATTAAACATGTAATTATTGTTACATGCAAATCCCCGCCATAATATCGTTAATTGCTGGAATTGAAATTTTTCAAGCTTAATTATTGTGAGTAGGCCTATTGAGAGTGACGTCTCTACCCATTGGCGTGATCGTCAAGGGGGTACATAATAATGATTGCCCACACCCGTACAGTGTCAGAGGTTAATGTTTAGTTCGATATTATAACTCATGGCATATTGAATATTTTGATATTTTGAATTAAATCTTGTGGTCTAAACCTTATTATAATTGTTAAACCTATGATGTTCCCTCAACCTTTGTGTTGACATTTTAAGCATGTTTGTCTCAGGTGAAGATTAGCTTGTGTGCTGCCCTATGATGCTTAGTTAGCTGTTGCATTGGAGTTCACATATTAGACTTATCATTTGTTATTTACATATGAATTTCATTATGTAATACATTATTATGTTTCCGCTGCAAAAAATTTAAATTTTGTTATAAAACGTCTCATTTAGAGTCGTTCTCGTTTAAACATACTTGTGTTGTGATATTGTGACGTCATATTTCCCCGTCCCTATTTGGGGGTATGACACTTTCTCTTTTCACTTCTCGTTCATCATCAATTCATTAATCTTCATCATGTTATTCGATAACAGCAGCCTCCAGGAGCAATCGAACGTAAAGGATACATAAGAAAAAGAGCAGTAGCAGGTTATAAACGAGTGGTGGTTTGTGATGGTAATCGAATAGTTCCACAAAAAACAGAAACGTAAGCAGGTTGGTTGGATAAATGGGTTTCGTTGGGTGATTTTATGCAGTAATCATCCGCGTGTACCCGGAGTTATCAGTCGAGAGAAGAAATAAATCAATAACGTTTCAATTGATGGTATTTAATTAGTGGTGGTATGGTTTTGGTTTGAATTCGAAAAGATTACACGGGTAAGAGTATGTTGTGGTGATCTGTGATTGTGATTCGAAACAGTATCATAATTTTTAAGAGAGAGAGAGACGATTAGAGAGAGGGAGAAGGAAGAGAATTAGGTGATGGTTGTAGGTGTTTGAACAGAAAAATAAAACCGTAGCAACAATGGTGATATGGGTTTGTTCTTGGTTGTCGATGGACAAAAACAGAGAAAGGGTGATGGTCTTCGATGGTGGTTACTTGGTGGTAATTCACGATTAAAACAACAACAAAAATGTAAAACGCTATGGTGGTTGAGATGATGATGGGTTGAAGTTCGAAACAGAAACGATATAACTCAGCAATTTAACCATGTTGATTGTTGTTGTGGTGTTCGGGTGATTACAACAGAAAAAGAAGAAAATGAGTAGGTGGTTGTGTTGTCTTGAAGAAAATAGATACAAACAGAAACAATAATTTGTTGGTGATGGCTTGTTGTTAGTGCAAGGTGAAAGCTGATGGTTGTAGTGGTTGAAGAGGGAGCTCAAAAGAAATTTGGTATGCAGGTTATGTTGTGGTGGTGAAGGGAGGTGTATGGTTGTTCAAAGATAGTAGTGGAAAAACAATTGGGTTTCGATTGATGATGATGATCTTGGGTTTATTCTTTGAGCTTGAAACAAAAAGAAAAATAGATAGCAAAATGATTTAATGATTTAAGTAATTGGTGGGATTTTGATTATAGTTAACGGGTTATATGCATGTATATGTAGAAATTAGATAAGATGAATGGAATCTATATCAATCATAAACAGTTAAATAATTGTCTACTTTTTAAAAGTAGTAATAATATTTACAATTAAAGAAACATAAACGTGCAGGTATTAAAAGCCACCATCTAATTATTCTGCCGACAGTTTTCACGGAATTCTAAATTGTACCCCGTGATTAATCAGTGGCGGATAAAAAGTACTCAGATAAATTCTAAATTTTTATGATAATTATATTTACTTATTTTAGTCATTAATTGTGTAAAACCAATCTTAAAAAGTGGATCTGTAAATTTGATCTCAGTTCCAGGTAAAATGTACCAAGTATTAAAATTTAACAAATAGATTCTAAATATATTTTTAATACAGCTAAAATTGATATAACTTATTTTCAGATCACCGTTTATTTTAAAATCATATAAGTTCGTTTTTAACTTGTTTAATATCGATCGAAACATCAAACGAGTATTATAATTATTTAATATTTATTTTTAATATATATATATATATATATATATATATATATATATATATATATATATATATATATGTTTTAAATAATAATTATTATAATATCCTATTTTTATTTTAGTTTACATAATTAAATTTTTAATAGCAATAATATATAATATTTCGAATTACTATTTGTATATATATATATACATACACGTATCACTTTACAATTAGTTGTTCGTGAATCGTCGAAATTGGTCGAGGGGTAATTGAATATATGAAACAGTTCAAAATTTTTGAGACTCAACCTAACAGACTTTTCTTATCGTGTTAAAAATATTAAATCGTATCGAGAGTTTGATTTAAATTTAGTCAAAATTTTCCGGGTCGTCACATCATCATAATTAATCAAATAAACTAACCAAAAATCCATCAACACTTAGTCATTTTTCAAAATCATGAGCAGATTCGGTAACCATGAAATTTTGCAGATTCGGTTACTAAATATGCTTTTGTTTTCTCGTTGATGAACTAGATTAAGCATGCAAATTTTGCAATTTCAAATCATGAGATTTTTAAATTCACCAAGTATCACACTCGGTATCAACCCTAATATCAGATTCGGTAAACACAAATTTCACATATTATATCTTTAACATGGATTTCTAGTCATATACCCTTAATGTTGTTAACCAGAATCAACTTTAAGATCGAAACAATCAGATAAACATGTTATCAGGTTGAACAGACTCTGTACAGTAGCAAAAACATATTTGGTATGTACAGAATCCATTAAACATGAATTGATCATGCAATCAGAATCGTCTTTATGGTAGATCAACTTCTCAATCACAGAATAGACTTTATTTTATAACAAATAATCACATGAATCTGTTTTAATCAAAGATTTAGAGTTTTAAACTCAGATTCGGTTTTTCCAGTGATTTTCCAAATCAAAAGTCTTATTCATGAAATGTATGATCTTTTCTACTTTATTTACATTATTCAACTCAGATATACAATTTGTTATGCATAAACTTGATTAAAAGAAGGAATTACCAAAAAATTGAAGTAATTAGAGAACGGATTCGGTATTTTAGGCTCAGACTCGGTATATTAAACAGATTCGGTATATGCTTTAGAAAACATAAGAGTCTATGACTTTGACTCTTCTATTTAAAGATACCTAATATAAGTCAAAATTGGGCTTTACCGAATGGGCCTTAAATACCGAATGCAGTCCATTTAAAGTTTTAATCAATTTAACTTCAAACTTTCACAAATCAATATCAGTAAATTCACAAGTTTATTATACTTCCATTAAACTTCAAGATTGATTGAATTTTGAACATTTTTAGACTTATCGAATATGTACTGTTTTGGTTGTCAGATTCGGTATGATGCTAAAAATAGCATTTATTCATGAAAAATTCAAATTTTTTTAAATTTTAATCTTTTCAATTTTTATGAATTTTCCAAAACCAAGATTTGTACTTAAAAGATTTTTAAATATATACAAAGTACAAATCTTCAGTGGTACCAATTGTTAAAATGGCTTGCATACTGAGATGTATACAAGCCAAAGTGAATTTTATCAGATTAAAATGCAAGTTCTTATGAATTCACTTTTGAAAATCAATTTTCTTTTTCATTTTCTCCCTTTCTCCCCCTCAAAATGTGATATACAATTAAGTAAATCACCATTTAGATCTCTTCATAAGAAAATTTAATAACTCCCCCTTAAAATAAGATATCAATCAATTACCTCCCCCTATCGTAACCATTAAAATATAAGCATAAGGAGTTAAAATGAAAGCAAAAGGTCCCCTTAGAAAGATAGTATCTAAAGCATTCAGTTGTCCCCCCTAGAAAGAATATACTCCCCCTAACACAAGATCCCAGGTATATGTTCCCATAGAACTAAGGAAATTAAGAACTATACTCAACCATGCCAATTTGTTGAATCAAGAACTTTAGCCTAACTTTATCTAAAGATTTAGTGAATATGTCGGCTAGTTGCACTTTTGTATGCACGAAGTATAATTCTACATCTCCCTTTTCCACATGGTCCTTAATAAAATGATAACGAATATCTATGTGTTTAGTCTTAGAATGTTGGACCGGGTTGCTAGTAATTTCAATTGCACTCTGTGAGTCACAATATATCGGGGTCTTAGTGATCTTAAAGCCATAGTCGAATAGTTGAGTTTGCATCTACAAAACTTGAGAACAAGAGTGAGCTGCAGCAATGTACTCAGACTTAGCTGTTGACAATGAAACACAATTTTGTTTCTTGGATGACCAGCCAGCTAACATATTCCCCAACATCTGAATTGATCCAGCTGTGATTTTCCTATCAACATGGAAATCGCCATGATCTGCATCCGTATAAGCAGTGAGAGTGAAATCAGATCCATGAGGATACGTGATTCAAAGGTTAGGTGTACCTTTTAGGTACTGAAAAATTCTAACCACTGCTTTGGAGTGTGATTTCTTAGGGTTGGACTGAAAGCGGTAATGTCCGGTCTACTCGCAGTCAAATACATGAGTGAGCCAACCATGCTTTGATAAAGAATTATATCAAAGGGTTCCCCATTTTCATCAGCATTTAGAAAAGTCCTCATTGGGGTTGACATTGTTTTCAAATCAGTCATTTTAATACGTTTTAGCATGTCGTTAATGTATTTTGTTTGACTGATAAAAATGCCATATGGTATTTATTTAACTTGTAACCCCAAGAAGAAATTGAGCTAGTCAAGCATACTCATTTCGAATTTGTTGGCCATAAGGTCACCAAATTCGTTTCATAAGGCCGGGGATGTGGAACCAAAAATAATATCATCAACGTAAATTTGAACCAAGAGAATGTGACCGTGGTTTTTACGGATGAAGAGCGTTGTATCAATTGTTCCACGAGAGAAGCCATTTTCCATCAACTACTTTATCAAGGTTGAAAGGACCCGTTCATATACATTATAAACGATTCACAATAGTTGATTACAATGCGAGGTATTTGACCTCTATATGATACATTTTACAAACATTGCATTCGTTTTTAAAAGACAAACTTTCTTTACATCGAACATTGACAGGCATGCATACCATTTCATAATATCCACTATCCAACTATAAATTGATTTAATAATAATCTTTGATGAACTCAATGACTCGAATGCAACGTTCTTCGAAATATGCTATGAAATTCTCCAAGTAATATCTTTAAAATAAGCAAATGCACAGCGGAAGATTTTTTTAACACCTGAGAATAAACATGCTTTAAAGTGTCAACCAAAAGGTTGGTGAGTTCATTAGTTTATCATAATCATTTATTTCCATCATTTTAATTGACCACAAGAATTTCATTTCCAGTTCTCATAAATATACGTCCCATGCATAGAGACAAAAATAATCATTCATATGGTGAACACCTGGTAACCGACATTAACTAGATACATATAAGAATATCCCCTATCATTCCGGGATCCTCCTTCGGACATGATATAAATTTCGAAGTACTAAAGTATCCGGTACTTTGGATGGGGTTTGTTAGGCCCAATAGATCTATCTTTAGGATTCGTGTCAATTAGGGTGTCTGTTCCCTAATTCTTAGATTACCAGACTTTAATAAAAAGGGGCATATTCGATTTCGATAATTCAACCATATAATGTAGTTTCAATTACTTGTGTCTATTTCGTCAAACATTTATAAAAGTGCATGTATTCTCTGTCCCAAAAATATAAAGGGTAAAAAGGCAAATGAAACTCACCATACTGTATTTCGTAGTAAAAATACATATAACGTCATTGAACAAGTGCAAGGTTGGCATCAGATTCACGAACCTAAATTAATTATATATATTTATGTGTTGGTCAATATTTGTCTAACAAATTAGGTCAAGTCATAGTGTACTACAATCCTAATGCTCGAGACTAATATGCAAAAGTCAACAAAAGTAAATTTGACTCAAAATAATTTCCAAAAATCTATACATGATTAATATATAGTTTAAATATCGTCATTTTATATTTTTAAATATTTTTAAAAGATTTATTAGAGTAAATAATATAATTTATTTATTAATAAATAAAATTTTATATTAAATTTATATAATAAAATATAATTTTATATATATTAAGTAATAAAATTTACAGGGTTCATTTAATATCATAAAGATAATATGATAGGTATTATTAAAGTAAGTTATTACACGTAGTAAAATATGTTTGTATCACATATTTATTTGATAAAATAATATCTATAATGATAGTAAGTAAAAGTTGTATTATTTTGTAATAATAATTATTATTATAAAAATATCAATATTTATAATTACTAAGATGACATTATGATAAAACGACAATTCTAATTATGATAACTTTAATATTTACGATAATTTTTAATATTATCTTTAAAATAATAATTCTATTTAAAATAATAATAATAATGATATTTTATAGTAACAATGACATTCCTATTAAAATGATAATTTTTGTTAAAATGATAGTTTTAATACTAACGATACTTTTAATAATAATAGTAATGATAAAAATAATAAGAACGATAATTTTATCTAAATCAATATCTTATAATATTTTAATTTCATCATGATACTCTTACTCATTATTTACTAATCGTTTCGTTTAATAGCTTTTAATCGTCTTTTATATCGTGTTCATAATAATGATAATAATAGTAATTGTTAACACCTATTTCCTTATGAGGTAAGACTTAGTGTGCCAACAAGGTACTAGAAGTAATCTAGCTTTAGGAGGGCGGAATGTTGCCGATTGATTTTTACCCTCGAGAAATAATCCCTGCAGACCCGGTTCACAAGTGTAGAAACTTGTGGGGTGGCTTAATCAATCTGTCGTCCGTAGAGCGTAAAAGTGCTAGCCGGATGACTTCTAGTGAGAGAAAGTAGAGAGAGAAAGAGAAGTGAAGTCTCAGCTCTCCAAGTTGTCAGAATATCTGAACTCTATAAAATGACGACCCAAGGGGTCTATTTATAGTGTCAGATCTACCAGATTACTTGAGGACACGTGTCAGATGATGATATGTTCTGTTATTCGTGATCCGAAATTTATGCTGAAGGTGGCGTTCTCCGTCCAGGGCTTACTCGCTAGGTGGCCTTCAAGGCTTACGCATGACGGAGCAACCTGTACAGCGGAGAACACTGGATGGACAACTCCACAAAACCATTATTTCCAGCCTTCCTGATGCTACTTTCATGCAACCGTTATGCTTTTTATGTGTGTATACAATAGGATACACCATTAAGTCCCCCCAATTTAATGACTTAAGCATTTGAAAATTGATTAAGTTGTTAAACTTAGAATAACGCATGCCAACCAAGTCTTCACGTTTTCCTTTTTGCATTGGGAAGCACATCACAGGCATTAAATGATAGGCGATTTTTACTGAAATTATGATGATTGCTTATATCGCACGCGCCTCTAGCTGTAAAAAGACTTTTCGATGTACTCACCTTTTTATCTTGTCCTTACACGTGTGTGGCTGAAAACAAAACCCCTAAAATCACCACCGATTACAGCTGTTATATCTTTTGCTTTTTAACCACCATAAACCCTAACCGATCATTTACTTTTACAACTTTCTTCTACAGTATTCATCTTCTTCCATCAATACCTTCGTTACCTCCTGTTTCATTAGATCATTAATGGTAGCCATAAAGGATGTTGCAGCTATTCCTAGCAGAGTAAATGAGAGATATTTAAGCGAGCTACTGCAACATTTTCCTAGATTAGCTGGTGTTGAACCAGTTATTCCTGCAATTAATGCCAGAGTCTGCTCACCGCCCCCTGGCAAGGATGCTATTTATGGCCATTCATTCTTCAAATTTTGCTTACGTCTGCCATTTACACCCTTCTTCTTAGAAGTGTGCAAATTTTACGGTGTTGCTGTTGGTCAATTTGAAGCAGCATCAATTCGAAAGATCTAGATTTTTGAAATGTATTGTCACGCAAGGAACATTGAACCATCAATTCGGATATTTTGCCATTTGGTACATATAGCACGCCATGAAAATGGTTGGTTCACTTTCAATAAAGTTCATGGGTTTCTGAAACCTGCACTTGATCATCCTGGCGACAACTGGTATGCTTCATTTATCTTTATTAATGAAGATGCAATTGATAAACAATACTCAGCTACTCGAGTATGGCGCAAATACTCGCATACCGTATATGTTACCTTTCCAAAACTCGTCACCAAAGAAAACCTTTTGTTTAAAAGGATTAAAGCTGAAGAAATCAATGACATTAAATATGGTGAACACATGCTTTCGCTGACATCCTTGAGCCAAGATTGGGATATCTCATAAGGCTACGCCTGTATTCTTGCTGGGAAAAAGAGTAAACACTTACTTTTGCTACATATGCTTAAATAAAATGTTCTTCTTTATTTATTCATTTAATCACTGTGACTTTTTAATTTTTGCAGAAATAACTCCGCTTACCGCCATGTGGTCATCGGTTTATTCGCAGCTTACCTTTACTACCGAGAAAATTATTGATGATACCCCTAAAATAGATGTAATGAGGGAGGAGGAAAATGAAGAAGAAGAAGAAGAAGAAGAAGACATAGGTATGAATCGAGTTGCCTCTAGAGAACGTCGTACCTCGGGTAATGAAAATGACAACACTGAATTATGCAAAATTCCATACCAAAACCTGTACTTGTTTTCTTGCATACCCAGTACTGGTGGATTTTATAATCCAAACCCTTCCTTATATTTTATGCCACCTTTGAAATGTTGTGAAGCATATTGGGACTCTTTTATAAATAACAATTTTCCTTTACCTCCAACAGCTAGTGCAGCACATCAAGATACTACATTAACAACTCTTCCGCCGTTCGCCAAGAGGAGAAGAACTGGTCAAATTCCTCCGTCATCCGTTCAACAAGGAGCTGGCCCTAGTTCTTCTCAACAACAAATTACACTTCCCAATCTTGACACAAACATGCTTTTCTCCCTTTTAAAAGGACCACCACACTCGTACAAAGATTTCGTGACTTTTTTGAATGCCATGGTGTGTCCTTCACTAGCCCAATTCTTCAACAATTTATCTGATGCAGATGCCAAGAAGGTTAAGGCACAAAGTATTATTCTGAACATTGCTTTTGTTTTGAATGACCTTCAATGCCTATCTGACTTGCAAAACAGTGAAGTCACTACAAATAAGGAGCTTTCTGCTGAAAAGGAGAAAGTAGCCAAGACTGAACGAATAGCCACAGAGATAAAGAGGGAATACGAGACAATGAAGAGGCACTATGAAAATTGCAACAGTCAGAGGGCGGAGTATAAGGAGCAAGTCAAAGAACTATCTTTCAGAGAAAAACGGCATCTGAGCAAAATTGATGAACTAGTAAAGGAGAACAAAAAAATGCTTGAGCAAAATAACATGTTGAAAGAACAGCTTAAAGCCAAAGAGGAGAACAAAAGATGAATGATAACTAGCATTCCTGTGCTTGTAGAGCGTATCTTTAACTGTCAGGCACTATCTCACAGAATCCGTGAGTTTGTCCGCCTTGCCAAATCTGTTGAACGGTTAAAGTTTTTCAATTTTATGAAAAGAAAACTACCAGAACTTCCAAATCCTCTGCCTGAGGTAATCACATCAAAGATTAATGAAAATGCTGATTTAGAAGCTGATGCAGCCGGTGCCTCAATAGAAAATATGAGGTTTTCTGATCTTGAAAATCTTTGTAAAAGGCCAGATGTAACAATAGATGATGTATTGAATTATACTCCACAGGATGAATGAAACACTATGTTGTTATACTTTTACATAATACTTAATATTGCACTTGGTTATGTATATTAGAAATATATGCTTTAACTTAGTAAGATTGTTGTAATGAACAATGCTCAAGATATTGAGATTGTACTTTGCAATCATCATAGTTATGAATATCAAAATCATATTCTCCGTCATACGCCTTCTGTCATGAAACTCATGAGGAAAAGTTATGAATTACTTTCGCCTTTAAGTATTTTGCTGGACACTAAGATCCATTTTCCGTTGTGCTCTGCATTTTGTGTAAATTGTGTCATAACATTTTTTGTAGATTCGTTTCATCGCTTCGATGCTTTAGTGAGTTCTACATGTCTCACTATCGATACAACCATTTTGAGTATGATTGTACTTCTACCACCGAAAGGCTTTCTTTCTTTCTGCGGGTAGGGATGACACACAGCTATGTGACACCTGGGCTAAAAAATCCTTGGCGGGATAAAATTTGTGAAAAATATTGCCATAAGAATAATTGCTATTATTCATATTCTTAAAGAAACTTTTACATTTATGACTATATCTCATGCATTTGACAGTTGATCAAGCTGTCCATGCATATAGTGCTACGCATAAAATTTCTTTAAATTCATTGCATTCCAAGCTCTTTCGTATTGCTCGCCGGAAGGCGCAACAAGCATGTATGATCCATTCTGATTTACTTTCGTGACCTTATAAGGTCCTTCCCATTTTGGGGCTAGCTTTCTAAATTTGATTTGCCTGCTTGCCTCATTATCACGTAGCACTAAATCACTTATTTCAAACTACACATGCTATACTTTCTTGTTATAATATTTTGCCATTTTATGCTTGTGATCTGCTTTCCGGATGGCGGCCATCAACCTTCTTTCCTCCAACAAGTTGAGATTCTCTCTTAACTCCTCAAAATTAGCCTTAACATCAAATGCCATAATGCGTTGCGTTGGCACACATATTTCAGCGGTATCACTGCCTCTGTTCCATACACCAGACTGAAAGGTGTTTCCCCCGTGCTCCGCTTTGGCATCGTCCGGTGTGCCCACAATACATTTGGCAGCTCATCCACCCATCCAGTTTGACTCAGACCCAACCGTGCCTTAATGCCAGCAATGATTTCCTTGTTGGTAAACTCTACTTGTTCGTTCGCTTGAGGATGAGCAACAGATGTAAAGTTTTGCTTTATGCCTAGCTCTTCACACCAACTCCGAAATGGATTTTCTGCAAATTGCTTGCCGTTATCGCTGACTATTTCATTTGGCACCCCATAACGGCATAAAATATCATGCCAAACAAATTTTTTTACATTTTCTCCTGTGATTTTTGCTAAAGCCTTTGCTTCAACCCATTTTGTGAAAAAATTGATCGCTACCACCAAGAACTTAGCATTACCAGTGCTCCTATTGAATGGTCCCACAATATCAATAGCCCATTTACAGAACGGCCAAGCGGATGACACCGGTATCAAATCATACTTTGGGAGACGCTGAATTGTACCATGCCTCTGACAATTCTCACATGTTTTTATGATTTCTGCGACATCCCGATAAAGGGAAGGCCAAAAATACCCTTGTCGCATGATCCGTGATGCCACAGTACGGAAACCGGAGTGTTGAGAACAAACTCCTTCATGCATTTCTTTGACCACTTTTATCGCTTCATCATCGGTTAAACATCTTAACAACGGACCATTGTATGACTTTCGATAAAGGACACCACTAACAATCTCATACATTGGTGCAGTCACTCTTATTCTTCTTGCTTTCGCCTTATCAACAGGTAACCAACCGTCATGCAAATATCTCAAATACGGAGTCATCCAAGTTTCCTTAGCTTCTTCAACTATTGCAATAATTGGTTTTCCATGTATTGATTTCTCCTTGAGTTCTTCAACCAACACTCGTTTGTGCAAATGATAGAAAGTTAAAGTAGCTAACTTGCTCAAGACGTCAGCTTTCTTGTTCTTATTTCGAGGGATTTGCATGACTTCAAGGTTATCAAATTTGTTTGAAATTGATTCCATCAACTTTACATATTGCCTCATGGATGTATCCCTTGCATCGAACGTTTCATTAACCTGCTGGGCGACAATTTGAGAATCAACATATGCTCGTAAATTTGTTATCCCCATTTCCACCGCTATGCGAAGGCCGGAGAGTAATGCCTCATACTCTGCTTCATTGTTTGAAGCATAAAAACAGAATTTCAATGCATAAGTGTACTCTTCACCGTCTGGACTTGTTAAAACTAGCCCTGCACCTGTTCCCTCTTCACTGGATGCCCCATCAGTGTGTAACTCCCACTCATGCTGTGATGGTTCCCCTTTGTTGTCATACTCTACTTTTTCATTTGTCTTCAAGAGGAAATCTGCCAAAATTTGTCCTTTAACTGCATTTCGGGGAGCAAAATTGATTTCATACTCCCCCAACTCGATGGCCCATTTTGCTAAACGGCCAGATGATTCTGGACGCCGGAGTATTTGCTTCAATGGTTGATCTGTTAACACTAAGATGGGATGACCTTGAAAATATCTTCGTAAACGTCGTGCAGTATGCACAAGGGCATAAACTATGCGGTGAAGTGGTGGATAATTTGTTTCACTAAGCTACAACACCTTGCTAACAAAATATATAGGCATTTTCACGCCGTTCCGTTCTGCGATTAGAACAGAACTTATTGCTTCCTTTGAGACAGCTAAGTATAAAATTAGGGTTTCCCCCTCTTTTGGTGCTGTTAATGTAGGTAATGTTTTTAACAACTGCTTGATCTCTTGGAATGCATTTTCGGCTTCCGCCGTCCACACAAAATCTTTTTTATTTAAACAGCCCTTTAACACCTTCATGAATGGAAGTGACTTTTCAGCTACTCTGGACAAGAATCTTGTTAATGCTGCTAGACATCCATGCAGCCGCGGAACATCCTTTTTGCTAGTTGGTGACTTCATATCTTCAATTTCTTGAATTTTCTTAGGATTAGCTTTAATTCCATGTTCTTTTACAATATGACCTAAGAATTTTCCTTCTTCCACACCAAACGTGCACTTCTTGGGATTTAATTCATGTTAATTTTTCGTAGAGATGCAAAAGTTTCCTGTATATCTCGTAACATCTTTTCTTCAGTATGACTTTTGATGACAATGTCATCAACATAAGCTTCCAAGTTTTGCCCAATTTGATCCTTAAATGCCATATCAATAAGTCGTTGATATGTTGCTCCTGCATTCTTCAAACCAAAAGGCATTTTCATGTAACAGAATATGCCTTCTGTCATGTGAAAAACCGTTTTGTCTTCATCTTTTAAAGCCATTGGGATTTGATGATATCCTTTAGCAGCATCTAGGAAACATTTGAATCCATGAACAATTTCAGGTAAAGGATAATTGTCCTTTGGACATGCTTTGTTGATATCCATGAAATCCACACACATCCGCCATGATTTGTCCGGCTTCCTAACCATGACCGGATTAGCTACCCATGTTTGATATTTGACCTCTCGCAAGATCCCAGCATCTACCAAACTTCGTACCTCATCACGGAGGAATTTGCTTCTTTCTGGCGCCATGCCACGCTTTTTCTGACAAACAGGATGTATGTTGGGATTCACGTTCAACCTATGCTCTGCAATTGCCCTTGGAACACCGGTCATATCAGACGGCTGCCATACAAAAACGTCTAGATTTGTTGTCAAAATATTGTATAATTTTTCTTTACATTCGGCGGACAATTTGTGCCCAATTATGATTTTCTGATCTGGAAATTTAAGATTTGGTGAAATTGACCCATCATCGTGTATGATTGGCTTAATTACTGCCTTTGTTACTTGGGAACACTCAATTGACTTCTGCCGTTCTGCATATAACATTGTTACTCCGCCTGGCGTTGGAAACTTCATCATACCATGTACAGTTGATGTTACAGCTCCAAACGTCATTAAAGCAGTTCTTCCCAAAATTATGTTGTACTGTGAATTTGCTTTAACCACCAAGAACTCAATGTTGGCTGTGCGTCTTAGGGGTGGCTTGCCCAAGGTTACTTCAAGCAAAATACTTCCTTCAGACCAGGACGGCTCACTTGTAAAACTTGCCAACGGCACATATGTTTCCTTCATTTTTTCTTGTACATTTTTAGGTAGCTGTATGAAGCAATGTTCATACATAATGTCTGCTCCAGCTCCCGTGTCAGTGTAAATGTTGCGTATTAAGCAATTAGCAACTTACGCTTCTATAATTACTGGACCATTGGATGGATTTGTGTTACACATAGAAGGAAAGGATATTAATTGCTCATCCCAATCTTCTAATACTTCTGCTTTCCTCCGTTGTCCAGCTTTCCATGGGTGTATCATGCCCACGTCTATGGGTATGAATTCGTTATCTTCACCGTCTTTATCAGTGTTGTTGAGATGATTCATCTTAATAACGGATGGCGCCATTGTTAACACCTATTTCCTTATGAGGTAAGGCTTAGTGTGCCAACAAGGTACTAGAAGTAATCTAGCTTTAGGAGGGCGGAGTGTTACCGATTGATTTTTACCCTCGGGAAATAATCCCTGCAGACCCGGTTCACAAGTGTAGAAACTTGTGGGGTGGCTTAATCAATCTGCCGTCCGTAGAGCGTAACAGTGCTAGCCGGATGACTTCTAGTGAGAGAAAGTAGAGAGAGAAAGAGAAGTGAAGTCTCAGCTCTCCAAGTTGTCAGAATATCTGAACTCTGTAAAATGACGACCCAAGGGGTCTATTTATAGTGTCAGATCCACCAGATTACTTGGGGACACGTGTCAGATGATGATATGTTCTGTTATTCGTGATCCGAAATTTATGCTGAAGGTGGCGTTCTCCGTCCAGGGCTTACGCGCTAGGCGGCCTTTAGGGCTTACGCATGACGGAGCAACTTGTACAGCGGAGAACGCTGGATGGACAACTCCACAAAACCATTGTTTCCAGCCTTCCTGATGCCACTTTCATGCAACCATTATGCTTTTTATGTGTGTATACAATAGGATACACCATTAGTAATCAAAATAATTAGGTGTTACAAATATATTTTTTAATTACACTAATATTAATAATGATAATTACTATAACATTATTAACGATAATACTAATAATTATCTTAATGATAATATAGTAGTAATAATAATAACAATAACAATAACCATTTTTAAATAATGATATACATATTAATAATGATAATAATAATAATAATAATAATACTAATAATAATAATAATAATAATAATAATTGGATAATAATAATAATACTAATTATAACTTTAACGATAATAACGATAGTAATAATAAAAAAAAATAACAATTTTTAATGATAAATCCCTTTTATTGATAAAGATAATAATAATGATAATAATAAGATAAAACTAGAACGACGATAAAAACGACGATAATAATAATCATTTTTAATAAAAATATTGAAAATTTAATTGATTATAACTTCTAATCCGTTCATCGAAACCATTCTATATCTAAAGGAAAAGTTCTTAATTTTTCGCTAGCTTTCCAAGGACATGCATATCTTATACCTTATCTCAACCGTAAGTGTAACTAATTCAAGATTCAACCTAACCTGTCTAAGGGCAATATCAAAAGTACAAGCATGCATAATCCTAAATACTCGAGCACTAGTCAGGGATGCACTATTAGTATGTAAAAGTTAAATTATTAGTACTCACGTATCAATATTGAGATTCAATATTACAGGAAAGGTACGTAGACACAACGAAAATGATAAACACTATATTGACCTCACGAGCATACCCATGAACCATACTCAATCACCTCCATAGCTATAACCCATAATTTCCTTAATCCAATCCTACTCGAAAAACTATTTCGAAATCACTCGGACAGCACTCCGTCGTAATATTTTATGTATACTAATAATATCTTGAAATAATACGGAGTAAATATATATATGTAAATCGATTGAGAGAGTTTATAAAAAAATATTTTCAAGTTTCTATGAAATAATGAACCTATTGAATTTTATTTATAATAGATTTTTGAATTATTAAAGTAAATTATTAAAGTATGAATTATTAAAGTATGAATTATTAAAGTGAATTATTAAAGTATGAATTATTAAAGTGAATTATTAAAGTATGAATTATTAAAGTAAATTATTAAAGTATGAATTATTAAAGTGAATTATTAAAGCTAAAATAAAGTAAAAATAAAGTAAAGGTAATGTTTAAGTATAGTAAAAGTATAAAACTATGTACGTATAATACGCGTATAAATATATATAATATTAATTTAAATCGTTATATATATTTAATAAAATAAAATATAAATATCGTTATCTTTATCAAACTAGTTAAGTAATGAGTTGTCAAAAGTGGTTCTAGATATTTATAAAAGTTATATACGTTTTAATAATAAAGTTCTTTTTAAACTGAGAACGTTTTTGTACGTTTGAAACTAAATAGATCAATCAACTCTTTATGAGATTCAATCTTCCACTATCCTTTGTCTAGTTCTCAATGGTTGACAATTTGTTCTTATTTATAAATCACTTTACCATTTTCCGAATATTGTTAAAATGGAAAGATTTCTCAAATCAACGTGGGCCTTTCAACAGAGACTTGTAATCATAATTCAATATATCTGATAATTCAATCATTTGATCTTATCTTCTAATTCCATTGATAAATATTTTGAAACAGATACTATCATATAAAGTATTTAATCTAATATTTTGTTTACGTTTCAAGTTATAATATATATACACATATACATATATAATCCTATTCGTTTAATGGTTCGTGAATCGTTGGAACTTGGTCGAGGTTGAATGAATGTATGAACATAGTTTAAAATTCTTGAAATTTAACTTAACAAATATTGCTTATCGTGTCGGAAACATATAAAGATTAAAGTTTAAATTTGGTTGGAAATTTCCGGTGTCGGAAACATATAAAGATTAAAGTTTAAATTTGGTTGGAAATTCCCTGGTTGTCACAGTACCTACCTGTTAAAGAAATTTCGTCCCGAAATTTGAGTGGAAAGGTCGTGAATGATAATAAGTATGTTTTCATGATGCATACGGGCTGAAAATTAGAGTTTTATCATCAGCGAATAATTTGGATAAACAATCCATTTATATGAAGAGTACGAATGAAGCTAACATAGAAGAGTGAAATGAGTAAGTGTAGATTCATCTTATCATTTGACGTAGATATGATTGATTCCCAGATTTCAAGGGATTTGAAGAAAATCTTCTTAATAAGATTTGACTCTCTGGTAATCAAGGGAATTAGGATCCGCTTTAAATGCGATCGTCCATTTTAATTGTTCTGTCAGAGATTTTCTTATAAATTCACCTCCTTCGTTTCCTTACAACTCACACCTTCTGTTGATGCATTTTATGCAAGTCCCTAGACATCTACCCACGTCCATTGCAGGTACAACAGTTTACAGGCCACCATGATTGCTCGTTATTATCCTATCCGTATTTGTATGTGGTTACAGGAACTGCAGGAACGAGATTTAGATATTTGACTATGTTAGACTTAGTCAGACGTACGAGTGAAGCCTCACTAGTACAGCTGACAGGCTCATACACACGGTTGATGCTGAGCTAAGTCACAATTACAACCTGAATGAGAATACACGAGTGAGTGATCACCCGTACGGCTGATGAAGCCAACTCGTACGTGTGATGAATGAATCGTATGGGTGAGTCAATAGCAGGGGTATATAAAGTCTTATGTTCTTCATTTTAGGTTAAGCCTCTCATTTATTAAACACACTCAGATCTAGTGAGCTCCTCCGATTCTCTCTCAGTCCAAATCACCCAGGTGGTGAATAATAGCTCTAGGTGTTGATCTAATCACACTTGATTTAGTTGTGGTTTGACTAAATTAATCAAAAAAAACTTAACCTATTCACTAGAGGGTTTGATTCACTTATTTCGCCATTGTGTGAGTTAAATCTATTGATTTCTAAGTTCCTAGTCATGTTTCATCACCTTCTATTCTTTCCCCCTCAACTCATATTTTAAAGTATTCATCAATATGCTCCATCCAGTTCTGATTCTCGATATACTTCTAACTTTCATATCGGTCATTCTTCTTTTTCATCTACCGCCGGAAGAATCTATTTACTTCTACTATACTCTTGGGTTTATAGTGTTTCTAGTTCTCCCGTGTCTTTATATTGCTATATGCATCGATATATATGGTTTATAATTTCTGGTTTGTCGTTGGGCTTTATATGTTCCCTTATATTTCAAAGTCTCTGCTTCTGTCTTCTATAATCATTATCATTCACAGTTAATGCTCTCTTTTATTTGCTGCAATTTATACCCCAATTTCTATTTCGGAGTTTTGTCCTTTCGTTTCTTCTTCTTGCGATTAAGCACCGCTTGTAATGGTCCAGAATTCACAGATATGAATTTCGGAATGAACATTGTTAATGTTCTAGGAAGGAAATTGTGATGGCACGATCTTGACTTGTCAAATTTCTAGAATACCTTGAAAAAGGCCGAATCATCAAGAAATATTTTCTTGATATTTTAGATGTTAAATAGAATACAAGAGTCGTATAACATGGCACATGATGATGTTATGATTTGTGAATCATCATGTTCCATTTAGAAACTCAGCATGACTTACTGTAATATAATCACATTGATCAAGTGTCATTATATTATACTAATTCATGCTTCAGTTCCCAACACTACTTCAAAATATTCCTATTTTAAACTTGAATGTTTCAAAATTTAGAAACTAAAATAGTTTCATTTATGATGTAATACAGATAGCGCGAAGAGGTAAATGATTTCAAATAAGAAAAATTAAGAAAATATCTTCAGAAATATGGAGGATATTTATAATGAAAGATATGATGATATTTTAGAATTTCTAATATCAGAGGATGATGAAAAATATTGTCCGCAGGGGTTTAGAGTCAGAAGCAAGGTATTCGTTAATGACTTCAGCAGGTACTGAATCATTTGGATCCTTTGAAGTCAGGTTCAGTCTTTGTAATTTGTCCACAGCCTCCTTCCTACTTTGCTCAATCCGTTTTCCAGTTCCAAAACTTCTCTTTTTCTGCGCTTTGCCAGCACACTTCATCATTATCATCCAGCTTTTATCGTTTAAAGTCGTTTATAGTTTTTGCTGCTTCATCTGCATTTTTTCCATTTTCGGAGAACCAATTCGTAGTTCGGAGTGTTTTTCAGAAACTATACATTCAAATTAAGTCCAGACGATAGACGTTATATATACACATATAGCTGTTGGCGTAGACATGCTGCGAGTTTTCAAAATACTGATTGCTAATTCCCAATGATTCGTATGGCAATTCTCATTACAAGATGCGAATGAGTAAATGATGGGGTTTCAATGAATAATTATAATGACTTTTTGGAGAGGCTAAAGTCAAAGGGTAATGAAGTTGTTGGTACATCTGCTAATAATGTGGTGGAATGTAAAAGGTTCACTGGTAACGATGGTGTATATCTCAAGGTTATAATAAGGTTAGTCTGACTGAAAAGTCGAAGTTGACTTGCTGGAGCTGTGACAAAACTGGCTACTTTGAATAGGAGTCGCAAAGTTATTTTTGCTAATAAATGCCAAAGAATCTGACGCGGATACGTTGTTTAAACTTTTACTTTGGTTTCAAGAGTTTTTCGGGTATATAACTGTGGGTAACATGTGGTTGGATCATCATCCCGATTGCTCATCATTCGAAGTGTCTTCAGAAATTTTCGTAGGGTTTGAACACAGATTGTAATCGTTAACATACATTTGATATTCTAACATAGTTTTGAAGTCAAAATATAGCTTGTGAAAGATGTAAGGATCTAAGAGTGATGATTTTGGTCATATCTCAAGTTGAATTTTGAGATTTCAAAATCAGAATATGTAATTAAATTTTGAATGAGTATGGTTGTTTTGATTTCTATAAAAGAATGTATATTGTTGTGAAAGTAGGGAGTATAATGGATGATTTGCTGAATCAGATTCGAAGAATGTAACATATTAATTGTGAATTTATATATCTCTCGGGTATTACCTACCCGTTAAAAAAAATTTCACAATTAATATTTTTTTTTTTTTGGGTAAAGGGTTACCCCGATGAACTTTTATTAATAAAAATAAAAGAAATTGATACAAAACATGAGGCACAGCTGCTTTAGGAAAGCCCCAAAGCCAAGCAAAACAACCATTCCTACAAAAGGACAGGCACAAAACAACCACCAAAAGAAGAAGAAAAAAACAGACTAAACTTCACTCTAGTATCCAAGCGATCTTAAACAGCTTAATGTTGCGAGTCTCTTTGAAGCGAACCGAAAAAAGCTTTAAACGAACTGAAGCATAAATCTCCCCAAATAAATCCTTAGCAGATCGTTTTTTTGAATCGAACAATCTGGAGTTCCTTTCTATCCAAATAAAATACACCGCAGCTGCGAACAAAAGCTTGGCCACAAGAGTATTTGCACTATTCTTGTCATTAGAACCCGCAATGTCATCGACTACCTTGGACCAGTCATGGCTTCTAAGTCCATGCGCATACTGTTTGACATACTCCCAAACTACTCTCGAGTAACGACAACCAAAAAAAAGATGGCTATGGGAATCTTGACATTCGAAACAAAGGGGGCATTCAAGAACCTGACCTTGTCTAATTTCCCATGTCTTTAGGTTGTCCTGAGTTTTTAGCTTTTGTTTCATAAGAAGCCAAAGAAGAAATGAATGTCTAGGAATGCTATTGGAATGCCAAACCACCTCAAACCATGGGACAATGGAACCAGCTGGACGAATTGCCTCATAAGCTTGTCTCACAGAAAATTGATGGAGTATACCTTCAGTATGTTGCCATTGTAACTCATCGCATTTTTCAGAAATAACAGGAACCTGAATCGAGTTTAGCACCGGGTATTTCACATGCCAGTTATGAGGCCACTTCCAAGATTTATCCAGAATCAAATCTTTCACTCGAGCATAACGATAGAAGCCCGCTGCATTAATGTCTCTCCAAGAAATAATATCCGTTAATGGGCCAATGTTATTCCACTTATCAAACCAAGCAAGAGCTTTTGCCCCGTCACCAATATTATACACCATGTGCTTACGAATTATATCTCTACAATTTAAGAGCTTTCTCCAACTCCAACTCGCATCCGGTCTAATTGGAGCATCCCAAAAAGAGTAATTGCCTATGCGATAGGCATGGACCCATTTAACCCACAAGGATTCCTTTTGGGTTAGAATACTCCATATATGAGTAGTAATGAGAGCAATATTCCAATACTTTAATCTTTTTAAACCAAGACCCCCTTCTTCTTTCGGAAGACATAGATCATCCCATTTTACCTTAGCCTTCCCCCTCTTCATTTCGCCTTGGCACCAAAGGAAGCCGCGAAGAAGCTTTTCAATATCCTTGATGATAGCTACCGGTAAAATGAAAACAGAAGCCCAATAAACCTGCATAGATGTTAACACAGAAATAATAAGTTGCACTCTCCCAGCGAAAGAAAGGAACTTGTTTTTCCAATCTTCAATCTTCCGTTTAACTCTCTCCACTAGGATTTTGCAATCTCGATACATCAAGCGAGAAGAAACTAGAGGAACACCCAAGTATCTAACAGGAAGTTGCCCTTCTTCAAACGGTAATAAATTAAGAATCGCCTCCTTTAGAACGTTATAAACATTTGCAAAGAAGGCAGTACTTTTAGGAAGGCTAAGGGTCAATCCTGAGCATGCCTTGAACTCTTCAAGGGCGTCTCTGATAACCTCTACCGAATTCAAGTCCGCAGCAGCAAAAAGAAAAAGATCATCTGCAAAACACAGGTTAATGAGTTTTAGTTGCTCACACTTCGGATGATATCTGAAGTCGTCCCCATTTGAAGCTCTTCTGATCAACATCAAAGATAACGCCTCCATAATCAACGTAAAGAGATAGGGAGATAAAGGGTCCCCTTGACGCAGCCCGCGCTTTCCCGGAAAATAATCATGCAAATCACCATTAATATTTATAGAATAAGATGCAGTAGAAACACATCTCATAATCCATTTAACCATCTTGTGGGGATAACCGAAGCCTACTAAACACTTCTTCAAAAACCCCCAATCTACCGTGTCGTACGCCTTTTGAATATCAACTTTAAAGGCACATCTCGGAACACCTCGATTAAGGTGATAATTCTTCATTATTTCCTGGGTAAGAAGAATGTTATCCGAGATCCTTCTTCCAGGCACAAAAGCTAACTGATTATCACTCACAATTTCATCCAAGCTAATTTTAATTCTATTGGAAATGACTTTACTGATACACTTATATAAAACATTACAACAAGATATAGGACGGAACTCGGTCACCTTCGTGGGGGTTTGAACTTTCGGAATTAAGCTGATAATAGTATGGTTGATCTCTTTCAAAAGTCTACCATTGTGGAAGAAGTCTTTCACAGCTTGAACCACATCATCGCCAATAATATCCCAAGCTTGTTTAAAAAACGCCGCAGAGTAGCCATCAGGGCCCGGGGATTTTGAGTCATTTATATCGAATATAGCCCTCCTGATTTCTTCTGTCGTCACCTCAGTAACCATCTTTGCAGCTGTATCTGTACCAATTCTTTTTGTAAACAGAGTCGAAGGGTTCACAATCGGGCTACCAGTCATCCTCGAGCCCAAGAACTTTTTGAAATGATGTGTAATAATTGTACAAACTTCTCGACCTTCAACTATCGTCCCTTCTGGATTTTGAATAGCATGGATTTTTCCACGATGGTTCCGCCCTTTAACCACATTATGAAAATACCTTGAGTTACTATCGCCAACACGCAACCATTCAATTTTTGATTTTTGCTTTAGAAAACACTCTTCTTCATATATAGCATCATTATATTTTCTGAGAGTAATGCTCTCCTGCTTTCTAACTTCTCGACTCTCTGGATTTTTATCGAGCTTCGCTTGCACCTCATCAAGGTCTTTCCTTAAATTAATAACATTTTCATGTAAATTTCCCTTGCTCCACATTAGTTTTCTCACTTCTTTCTTTAAAAGACGAAGCCGTTTTGTGATTCGAAACATCATGTGACCTTGAAAATCCACCTTCCAGCCTTCGGTTACCGTTTCTTTAAACTTTTTATGCTCGGTTATGTAATTACTAAACTTGAATGGTTTAGGCTTATTCTTGTGGTTCTGTGCAAATTTCAAAATGGCGGGGCAATGGTCCGAGGTACGATAAGCCTGAAACAATACATAAGCATCAGTGAATTTATCAATAAAAGAGTCATTAGCCATAACACGATCAATTTTCTTCAACAACCCCACTTCCGCGTTAGGCCTTTGATTCCAAGTGTAATGGAAACCCGAATGATTAACGTCAACCATATGCACTTTATCAACACATTCTTGAAATTCTCTCATGGCTATGGTTATTTTAGAGCTACCCATGGAAGAGTCTTCTAAGGTCAGAGAAACGTTGAAGTCTCCCATCATAATCCAAGGATTTCCGTTGATGAAACGGTTATGCATTTCCAATTCCCTCCAAAGAGGTCTTCGCTGTGCGTACTGGTTAGCCGCATAAATGAACGATATAAAAAAATTCTGATCATCTTCTATCGACCGTACTTGACAGTGAATAGCTTGATCAGAGACCGCAAGAATCATAAGCTGCACCACATCCACATCCCAACCAATTATGATACGTGTACCTCGATTACAGACGCTGCTATTTGAAGACCAGTTCCATCTCGGGAATACCGAACTACAAATCCTATTTAGCTTTTTGATAGAAACATGAGATTCAAGAATGGCACAAATGCTAAGCTTATTACTCGAAACTACATCTTGAACCTCACTTTGTTTAGGGAGGCGGTTCAACCCCCTTATATTCCATGAGGCGATATTAACCATTAAAACCGTCCAAACCGGGAGTGCTTGCCCCCTCAGAATATTTTTTCGATGCCATAAACTTTGCCATTTCATCGTTTCCTGGTTCCACCTCCATCTGATCCTGGTCCTTCTCAGTTTGCAACTTAATTTCTTTATCTTCTTCATTACAGCTATTCAAAACTTCAAAAGGATTCGTTACCTTTTTCCTTCCTGCATTGGTAGTACTTGGCTTACTGATGTCTGCTCCATTTTTGTTCTTGGGCCTATAAACAAATTTAGATTTAGCATTATTCAAAATAATCCCAGCAGCCCCATTCTTCTTCCCAATGTTTTTATTTGTTACTTGTATGAATCCATCATTTATTTTCACCACAGTATTTGCGTCAACTGGAACTGCCTTCGGGCATTGAGCATCTCGATGACCAAACACTTTACAACAAGAGCATCTCGGCGGTTTCCATTCATATTCGATTCTAATTTCGTCTATAGTTGTGTTATTAGTCAATCGATTTGGGATTCCCACCGTCAACCTGTCCTTCAGTCCAAGCTCGGCCCCAACCTCAATCATAGCCCTAGCAAAATTAGGTCTTCCCCACGACTCCACACACATAGTAGTTGTGTAGGAATCAAGCATGATTGGCTTGCCAATCTTTGAAGCAATAACACTTAACCCTACCTCCGTGTAGGCCGCTAACGGTATATCGAATAATTTCACCCAAATGGGGGCCCTCGTAAGATCTTCTTTAGACAACGAAACATCCGGAGACCAAGTATTAAGGATTATCGGGCTGTTACGTATCATCCAAGGGCCTCCTTCCATCACATCTAACATACCTTGCTCAGATTCGAACTTAAAAAAATAGAATCCCTTAGCATTCATCATCATTTTTTCAATACCAAATTTTTTCCATGTGTTCATAACATAGTATTTCACGACAGGGAAAGGTAATCTCTGCCCGAGAAAATATCCATAAAGAGTATGTTTATATCTATCTGATGCCTCAAGAACAGATTCTATTGGTATTACCACATCCACACCATCATGTTTTTCAGATTCAATGTAACGAAAGTTTACCTTCTTTTTAGCATTAGAAGCACCTGCAGCACTAAGGTAAGATTTACCCGGAGGACTAGGAGTTTTCTCTTCATACTCTGGTTGTTCACCCATATCAGGTTCTGTGTTCTTGCCTCTGTCCCCTGGTATACGTGGGAATTCAGACTCATAGTCTGAGTGTATACTCCCATCCAACGATTCTTCAACCACAGTATGGATCACATTATCAGTGTTGTCTCCTTTCTTTACGTTATCCACATGCCCTTGCCCATCAAAGTTTCTAGTAACATATTCTTCTGTTAAGACGATCTTAGGGTTTACGATATTGATCTGCTCTTCCTTCCTTGATTCAATCTCAGGTGATGAATCTGAACTTTCACTTTCGGTATTCTTTCCGTTCTCATCCACCCCTATGTTGCGATTACGTAACACCCGAGACGTTGATACCTGTGTCTTTTTCTTCTTACCCATTCAGAGATCCAATTGAGAGATGAAAGAATTTTAATTGAAGAGAAGAGATCCGATGGGATCTCAGATCCGATCGGAGATCTGAGCTATGAGATCCGATCTTGAAATTGGGATATATACGGATAGCTGAGATGCGTCACAATTAATATTTTGTACAAAAGAATTTTATTACAGTCTTTATGAAAATATATATATGTATATTTTCTTCAAATATAACATAGATTTAATGAGTTAATGTTAAATTAAACTCATTTGATTTACGGTTGAAACTAGAATTGAATATTCCCTAAAGTCATAAAAAAGTACATAACTTTTACGCGGAATTTCTTTAATGACATTGAAATTATGAATCAATACTTCATTATTTGTTGATGTATGATGTTCGGTTCGTGGAATTCTTGTGAATTTCGCAAAGTACGAATGATGTTATCTGAAAAGTTTCGGGTACATCGATGATGAAAGTGTAAAATCAAATATATACTTGATTTATTATGAATTGTAATTTGTTGAATTTCGACAGAGATTGTAGCTAACGCTGGTTTAGTTGTGGCCGAAGGACGTACATTATTGCATATTTGTAATATGAATTAACCGAGTAGTTAAGATTCACACACAATAGCTTAGCACGGAAAGATTGATTTCAAAATATATATATATATATATATATATATATATATATATATATATATATATATATATATATATATATATATATATATATATAATATACATATAATTTCTTCAGAGGGAATGAGTTAATTCTTCATAACTCATTGATACAATATACACTTGATTCGTAATGATGTCCACAGTGATTCTTGAACTGACAAAGTTTGTGATGTTATCGGTGTTGTTGATTCGGATGTTGACTGTACTGACGATGCTGGTAACGCTGATGGTACTGTTGATGCTGTTGGTAAAGTAAGTTTAGCTTGTTAATCACACACCATTTTTGTCAGGGTTTCTACTCTTCCTTCTATCATTTTGGTTCGCTTAACTGATTTATGGTTAGGGCTAGATTAGATAATCTCTAAGACTTTAGAGATTACATAATCACCGCGGAATGTTTCTCCAATGAAGTTATGAATTAATACTTCGCCAGTTATTGTTGTTGGTACTCCTTGGTATCTATGGTGCGTATAACATTGATGCTCGTGGGATAGATTGTGAAGTTAAGGTTTACGACGCGGTTGTGGTTGGAGGTGGTAATGGTACTGTTGGCGTTGATGATGGTGGTACCGGTTATGCTGCTGATGATGCTGCTGGTGTTTGTAATCTCTGCACCATATTCTCCAAAGCCACTACCTAAGCGCGAAGCTCGTTGAATTCTTCTATTACACCGGGGTGATTGTCGGTTCGGACTAGCGAATAAATAAAATCTAAAATTTGATGTAATATATAATCATGACGAGATACTCTGGAAATGAGCGAGAAAATGGTGTTTTGGACAGGTTCGCCGGTAAGTGCTTCAGGTTCTTCATCAAGAGGGCAATGTGGTGGATGGAAGGGATCACCTTCTTCTTGTCTTCAATGATTGAGGAGGCTACGAACCCATCCCCAATTCATCCAGAATAGGTGATGACTGATTGGTTGATCAATTCCGGTCACACTGCTTTCGGAGCTTGAATGGGATTCCATTTCGGAATCTGAGTGACTTGAACTGATGACGAATTCCATTTCGTACGATTGGATAAAGGATTTTTTTTTTATATGAAATGATTTTGGCTACCAGATGGTATTCTAATTACATAGAATATATATATATATATATATATATATATATATATATATATATATATATATATATATATATATATATATATATATATATATATATATATATATATATATATATATATATATATATATATAGATCAAAAGATTTCGTAGATTACGGAGGACTTTGCGGGATATGTCAGGCAAAGTTTAAAGTAACAGATACGATAAGATATGATTTAGCAGATATGCTAAGATATGAATTTTTGTCTATACACTATTCATGCAATCAATGCAGCAAGACGTGTCTTAGACTAAAAATGATAAGCAGGTAATTTCCCGAGGATGATAAGTAGTTGATTTTCGACACAAAATGATAAGCAAAACTTTTGACATGCAGACACGGTCGAAGTCCAGACTCACTAATGCATCCTATCGACTTATCAGTTAGACACACTAATGCAAACCTGGTTCGCTAAGACCACCGCTCTGATACCAACTGAAAGGGCCCGTTCATATACATTATAAACGATTCACAATAGTTGATTACATTGCGAGGTATTTGACCTCTATATGATACATTTTACAAACATTGCATTCGTTTTTAAAAGACAAACTTTCTTTACATCGAAAATTGAGAGGCATGCATACTATTTCATAATATCCACTATCCAACTATAAATTGATTTAATAATAATCTTTGATGAACTCAATGACTCGAATGCAACGTTCTTCGAAATATGCTATGAAAGACTCCAAGTAATATCTTTAAAATGAGCAAATGCACAGCGGAAGATTTCTTTAACACCTGAGAATAAGCATGCTTTAAAGTGTCAACCAAAAGGTTGGTGAGTTCATTAATTTATCATAATCATTTATTTCCATCATTTTAATAGACCACAAGAATTTCATTTCCAGTTCTCGTAAATATACGTCCCATGCATAGAGACAAAAATAATCATTCATATGGTGAACACCTGGTAACCGACATTAACTAGATACATATAAGAATATCCCCTATCATTCCGGGATCCTCCTTCGGACATGATATATTTCAAAGTACTAAAGCATCCGGTACTTTGGATGGGGTTTGTTAGGCCCAATAGATCTATCTTTAGGATTTCGCGTCAATTAGGGTGTCTGTTCCCTAATTCTTAGATTACCAGACTTTAATAAAAAGGGGCATATTTGATTTTGATAATTCAACCATAGAATGTAGTTTCAATTACTTGTGTCTATTTCATCAAACATTTATAAAAGCGCATGTATTGTCAGTCCCAAAAATATAAAGGGTAAAAAGGCAAATGAAACTCACCATACTGTATTTCGTAGTAAAAATACATATAACGTCGTTGAACAAGTGCAAGGTTGGCCTCGGATTCACGAACCTAAATTAATTATATATATTTATGTGTTGGTCAATATTTGTCTAACAAATTAGGTCAAGTCATAGTGTACCACAATCCTAATGCTCGAGACTAATATGCAAAAGTCAACAAAAGTAAATTTGACTCAAAATAATTTTCAAAAATCTATACATGATTAATATATAGTTTAAATATCGTCGTTTTATATTTTTAAATATTTTTAAAAGATTTATTAGAGTAAATAATATAATTTATTTATTAATAAATAAAATTTTATATTAAATTTATATAATAAAATATACTTTTATATATATTAAGTAATAAAATTTATAGAGTTCATTTAATATCATAAAGATAATATGATAGGTATTATTAAAGTAAGTTATTACACGTAGTAAAATATGTTTGTATCACATATTTATTTGATAAAATAATATCTATAATGATAGTAAGTAAAAGTTGTATTATTTTGTAATAATAATTATTATTATCAAAATATCAATATTTATAATTACTAAGATGACATTATGATAAAACGATAATTCTAATTATGATAACTTTAATTTTTACGATAATTAATATTATCTTTAAAATAATAATTCTATTTAAAATAATAATAATAATGATATTTTATAGTAACAATGACATTTCTATTAAAATGATAATTTTTGTTAAAATGATAGTTTTAATACTAACGATACTTTTAATAATAATAGTAATGATAAAAATAATAAGAACGATAATTTTATCTAAATCAATATCTTATAATATTTTAATTTCATCATGATACTCTTACTCATTATTTACTAATCGTTTCGTTTAATAGCTTTTAATCATCTTTTATATCGTGTTCATAATAATGATAATAATAGTAATCAAAATAATTAGGTGTTACAAATATTTGTTTTAATTACACTAATATTAATAATGATAGTTACTATAACATTATTAACGATAATACTAATAATTATCTTAATGATAATATAGTAATAATAATAATAACAATAACAATTACCATTTTTAAATAATGATATACATATTAATAATGATAATAATAATAATAATACTAATAATAATAATAATAATAATTGGATAATAATAATAATACTAATTATAACTTTAACGATAATAACGATAGTAATAATAAAAAAATAACAATTTTTAATGATAAATCTCTTTTATTGATAAAGATAATAATAATGATAATAATAAGATAAAACTAGAACGACGATAAAAACGACGATAATAATAATCATTTTTAATAAAAATATCGAAAATTCAATTGATTATAACTTCTAATCCGTTTATCAAAACCATTCGATATCTAAAGGAAAAGTTCTTAATTTTTCGCTAGCTTTCCAAGGACATGCATATCTTATACCTTATCTCAACCGTAAGTGTAACTAATTCAAGATTCAACCTAACCTTTCTAAGGGCAATATCAAAAGTACAAGCATGCATAATCCTAAATACTCGAGCACTAGTCAGGAATACACTATTAGTATGTAAAAGTTAAATTATAAGTACTCACGTATCAATATTGAGATTCAATATTGCAGGAAAGGTACGTAGACGCAACGGAAATGATAAACACTATATTGACCTTACGAGCATACCCATGAACCATACTCAATCACCTCCATAGCTATAACCCATAATTTCCTTAATCCTATCCTACTCGAAACACTATTTCGAAATCACACGGACAGCACTCCGTCGTAATATTTTATGTATACTAATAATATCTTGAAATAATACGGAGTAAATATATATATGTAAATCGATTGAGAGAGTTTAGAGAAAAATATTTTCAAGTTTCTATGAAATAATGAAACCTATTGAATTCTATTTATAATAGATTTTTGAATTATTAAAGTGAATTATTAAAGTATGAATTATTAAAGTGAATTATTAAAGTATGAATTATTAAAGTATGAATTATTAAAGTTAAAGTAAAGTAAAGTAAAAATAAAGTAAAGGTAAAGTTTAAGTATAGTAAAAGTATAAAACTATGTACGTATAATACGCGTATAAATATATATAATATTAATTTAAATCATTATATATATTTAATAAAATAAAATATAAATATCTTTATCTTTATCAAAATAGTTAAGTAACGAGTTGTCAAAAGTGGTTCTAGATATTTATAAAAGTTATATACGTTTTAATAATAAAGTTCTTTTTAAACTGAGAACGTTTGTGTACGTTTGAAACTAAATAGATCAATCGAGTCTTTATGAGATTCAATCTTCCACTATCCTTTGTCTAGTTCTCAATGATTGACAATTTGTTCTTATTTATAAATCACTTTACCATTTTCCGAATATTGTTAAAATGGAAAGATTTCTCAAATCAACGTGGGCCTTTCAACAGAGACTTGTAATCATAATTCAATATATCTGATAATTCAATCATTTGATCTTATCTTCTAATTCCATTGATAAACATTTTGAAACAGATACAATCATATAAAGTATTTAATCTAATATTTTGTTTACGTTTCAAGTTATAATATATATACACATATACATATATAATCATATTCGCTTAATGGTTCGTGAATCGTTGGAACTTGGTCGAGGTTGAATGAATGTATGAACATAGTTTAAAATTCTTGAAATTTAACTTAACAAATATTGCTTATCGTGTCGGAAACATATAAAGATTAAAGTTTAAATTTGGTTGGAAATTTTTGGTGTCGGAAACATATAAAGATTAAAGTTTAAATTTGGTTGGAAATTTCCTGGTTGTCACAGAACTGATAGAGTTTGTGATGTTATCGGTGTTGTTGATTCGGATGTTTACTGTACTGACGATGCTGGTAACGCTGACGGTACTGTTGATACTGTTGGTAAAGCAAGTTTAGCTTGTTAATCACACACCATTTTTGTCAGGGTTTCTACTCTTCCTTCTATCATTTTGGTTCGCTTAACTGATTTATGGTTAGGGCTAGATTAGATAATCTCTAAGACTTTAGAGATTACATAATCATCGCGGAAATGTTTCTCCAATGAAGTTATGAATTAATACTTCGTCAGTTATTGTTGTTGGTACTCCTTGGTATCTTTGGTGCGTATGACGTTGATGCTCGTGGGACAGATTGTGAAGTTGAGATTTACGACGCGGTTGTGGTTGAAGGTGGTAATGGTACTGTTGGCGTTGATGATGGTGATACTAGTTATGCTGCTGATGCGGCTGCTGGTGTTTGTAATCTCTGCACCATATTCTCCAAAGCCACTACCCGAGCACGAAGCTCGTTGACTTCTTCTATTACACCGGGGTGATTGTCGGTTCGGACGAGCGGATAAATAAAATCTAAAATTTGATGTAATATATAATCGTGATGAGATACTCTGGAAATGAGCGAGAAAATGGTGTTTCGAACAGGTTCGCCGGTAAGTGCTTCAGGTTCTTCGTCAAGAGGGCAATGTGGTGGATGGAAGGGATCACCTTCTTCTTGTCTTCAATGATTGAGGAGGCTACGAACCCATCCCCAATTCATCCAGAATAGGTGATGACTGATTGGTTGATCTATTCCGGTCACACTGCTTTCGGAGCTTGAATGGGATTCCATTTCGGAATCTGAGTGACTTGATTCTGATGACGAATTCCATTTCGTACGATTAAATAAAGGATTTTTTTTCGATATGAAATGATTTTGGCTAACGGATGGTATTCTAATTACATAGAATATATATATATATATATATATATATATATATATATATATATATATATATATATATATATATATATATAGATCAAAAGATTTTGTAGATTACGGAGGACTTTGCAGGATATGTCAGGCTAAGTTTAAAGTAACAGATACGATAAGATATGATTTAGCAGATATGCTAAGATATGAATTTTTGTCTATACTCTATTCATGCAATCAATGCAGCAAGACGTGTCTTAGACTAAAAATGATAAGCAGGTAATTTCTTGAGGATGATAAGTAGTTAATTTTCGACACAAAATGATAAGCAAAACTTTTGACATGCAGACACGGTCGAAGTCCAGACTCACTAATGCATCCTATCGACTTATCAGTTAGACACACTAATGCAGACCAGGTTCGCTAAGACCACCGCTCTGATACCAACTGAAAGGACCCGTTCATATACATTATAAACGATTCACAATAGTTGATTAAATTGCGAGGTATTTGACCTCTATATGATACATTTTACAAACATTACATTCGTTTTTAAAAGACAAACTTTCTTTACATCGAAAATTGACAGGCATGCATACCATTTCATAATATACACTATCCAACTATAAATTGATTTAATAATAATCTTTGTTGAACTCAATGACTCGAATGCAACGTTCTTCGAAATATGCTATGAAAGACTCCAAGTAATATCTTTAAAATGAGCAAATGCACAGCGGAAGATTTCTTTAACACCAGAGAATAAACATGCTTTAAAGTGTCACCCAAAAGGTTGGTGAGTTCATTAGTTTATCATAATCATTTATTTCCATCATTTTAATAGACCACAAGAATTTCATTTCCAGTTCTCATAAATATACGTCCCATGCATAGAGATAAAAATAATCATTCATATGGTGAACACCTGGTAAAGTTACATTAACTAGATACATATAAGAATATCCCCTATCATTCCGGGATCCTCCTTCGGACATGATATAAATTTCGAAGTACTAAAGCATCCGGTACTTTGGATGGGGTTTGTTAAGCCCAATAGATCTATCTTTAGGATTCGCGTCAATTAGGGTGTCTGTTCCCTAATTCTTAGATTACCAGACTTTAATAAAAAGGGGCATATTCGATTTTGATAATTCAACCATAGAATGTAGTTTCAATTACTTGTGTCTATTTCGTCAAACATTTATAAAAGCGCATGTATTCTCAGTCCCAAAAATATAAAGGGTAAAAAGGCAAATGAAACTCACCATACTGTATTTCGTAGTAAAAATACATATAACGTCATTGAACAAGTGCAAGGTTGGCCTCGGATTCACGAACCTAAATTAATTATATATATTTATGTGTTGGTCAATATTTGTCTAACAAATTAGGTCAAGTCATAGTGTACCACAATCCTAATGCTCGAGACTAATATGCAAAAGTCAACAAAAGTAAATTTGACTCAAAATAATTTCCAAAAATCTATACATGATTAATATATAGTTTAAATATCGTCGTTTTATATTTTTAAATATTTTTAAAAGATTTATTAGAGTAAATAATATAATTTATTTATTAATAAATAAAATTTTATATTAAATTTATATAATAAAATATACTTTTATATATATTAAGTAATAAAATTTATAGGGTTCATTTAATACATAAAGATAATATGATAGATATTATTAAAGTAAGTTATTACACGTAGTAAAATATGTTTGTATCACATATTTATTTGATAAAATAATATCTATAATGATAGTAAGTAAAAGTTGTATTATTTTGTAATAATAATTATTATTATAAAAATATCAATATTTATAATTACTAAGATGACATTATGATAAAACGATAATTCTAATTATGATAACTTTAATATTTACGATAATATTTAATATTATCTTTAAAAATAATAATTCTATTTAAAATAATAACAATAATGATATTTTATAGTAACAATGACATTTCTATTAAAATGATAATTTTTGTTAAAATGATAGTTTTAATACTAACGATACTTTTAATAATAATAGTAATGATAAAAAATAATAAGAACGCTAATTTTATCTAAATCAATATCTTATAATATTTTTAATTTCATCATGATACTCTTACTCATTTATTTCTAATCGTTTCGTTTAATAGCTTTTAATCGTCTTTTATATCATGTCATAATAATGATAATAATAGTAATCAAAATAATTAGGTGTTACAAATATTTTTTTTAATTACACTAATATTAATAATGATAGTTACTATAACATTACTAACGATAATACTAATAATTATCCTAATGATAATATAGTAATAATAATAATAACAATAACAATAACCAATTTTAAATAATGATATATATATTAATAATGATAATAATAATAATAATACTAATAATAATAATAATAATTGGATAATAATAATAATACTAATTATAACTTTAACGATAATAACGATAGTAATAAATAAAAAAATAACAATTTTTAATGATAAATCCCTTTTATTGATAAAGATAATAATAATAATAATAATAAGATAAAACTAGAACGACGATAAAAACGACGATAATAATAATCATTTTTAATAAAAATATCGAAAATTCAATTGATTATAACTTCTAATCCGTTCATCGAAACCATTCGATATCTAAAGGAAAAGTTCTTAATTTTTCGCTAGCTTTCCAAGGACATGCATATCTTAGACCTTATCTCAACCGTAAGTGTAACTAATTCAAGATTCAACCTAACCTGTCTAAGGGCAATATCAAAAGTACAAGCATGCATAATCCTAAATACTCGAGCACTAGTCAGGGATGCACTATTAGTATGTAAAAGTTAAATTATTAGTACTCACGTATCAATATTGAGATTCAATATTACAGGAAAGGTACGTAGACACAACGAAAATGATAAACACTATATTGACCTCACGAGCATACCCATGAACCATACTCAATCACCTCCATAGCTATAACCCATAATTTCCTTAATCCAATCCTACTCGAAAAACAATTTCGAAATCACTCGGACAGCACTCCGTCGTAATATTTTATGTATACTAATAATATCTTGAAATAATACGGAGTAAATATATATATGTAAATCGATTGAGAGAGTTTAGAGAAAAAAATATTTTCAAGTTTCTATGAAATAATGAAACCTATTGAATTCTATTATAATAGATTTTTAAATTATTAAAGTGAATTATTAAAGTATGAATTATTAAAGTGAATTATTAAAGTAAGAATTATTAAAGTGAATTATTAAAGTGAATTATTAAAGTATGAATTATTAAAGTGAATTATTAAAGTTAAAGTAAAGTAAAAATAAAGTAAAGGTAAAGTTTAAGTATGGTAAAAGTATAAAACTATGTACGTATAATACGCGTATAAATATATATAATATTAATTTAAATCGTTATATATATATTTAATAAAATAAAATATAAATATCGTTATCTTTATCATTCTAGTTAAGTAATGAGTTGTCAAAAGTGGTTCTAGATATTTATAAAAGTTATATACGTTTTAATAATAAAGTTCTTTTTAAACTGAAAACTTTTTTTGTACGTTTGAAACTAAATAGATCAATCGAGTCTTTATGAGATTCAATCTTCCACTATCCTTTGTCTTGTTCTCAATGATTGACAATTTGTTCTTATTTATAAATCACTTTACCATTTCCCAAATATTGTTAAAATGGAAAGATTTCTCAAATCAACGTGGGCCTTTCAACAGACACTTGTAATCATAATTCAATATATCTGATAATTCAATCATTTGATCTTATCTTCTAATTCCATTGATAAACATTTTGAAACAGATACAATCATGTAAAGTATTTAATCTAATATTTTGTTTATGTTTCAAGTTATAATATATATATACATATACATATATAATCATATTCGTTTAATAGTTCGTGAGTCATTGGAACTTGGTCGAGGTTGAATGAATGTATGAACATAGTTTAAAATTCTTGAAATATAACTTAACAAATATTGCTTATCGTGTCGAAAACATATAAAGATTAAAGTTTAAATTTGGGTAGAAATTTCCGAGTTGTCACAAAGGTCTCGTACCAAGCACGTAGTGCTTGCTATAGATCGTACAAAGCTTTCTCCAAATAGTAGACGTGGTTTGGATGAATAAGATCGAAAAAGCCTTCTGGTTGATCAATGTAAACTTCTTTTTGAAGATTACCATTCAGAAAAGCAGTTTTGACATCAATTTGAAATACCGTGAACTTCATATGAGAAGCATACACAATAAAAAGACAAATAGCCTCAATCATTGTAATTTGAGCAAATGTCTCGTCGTAGTCAATACCCTCTTGTTTTCGGTATCCTTTAGCCATAAGACGTGCCTTATTTCTAACCACAACCCCATCAGAATCTTTCTTGTTTTTGAAAATCCACTTAACCCCAATTGGTCTTTGACCCTCTGGTTTTGGAACTAATCACCACACCTTCAAACGTTCAAAATGACCTATCTCGTCTTGCATTGCTATCACCCAATTTGGATCAAGTAAAGCTTGAGCAACCGAAGTTGGTTCAATCTTACTAAGAAAGGCAGCAAATAAACACATATTTCGACTGGCCCTTCGAGTTGAAACTAGAGCAGTAGCTTCAACAATAATAAGATAAATTGGATGACTTTTAGTCCATCGATTGGTATGTGGAAGAGGTCCTACATCAGTGGTATCCATTGAAACATCAACCGTTGTTGACATTGAGCCATGATCCTCTTGTTCTGATGTGACATTGTCAAATGGGTCTGTTTAAATTTCTGGAGAAACAACTGGAATTGAATCATTGGATGTATCTTGAACCGGATCAAGATTAGCATCGGGAGTTGGGAGGGAGGATGAAGAAGCAACAGGTGAAGCAGTTGGTGTTGTATCTTCATCATAGAGACTTGGTTGCGTCTTCATAGTAATTGATTGTGTTGGTGTTTCTGGTACGGCATGAACATCTGAGTTCCATTGAGGATAATAAAGACTATCAAACAAGATATCCAGTTCCTTTGTGGTGACCGTTGGAACACCCTTCTTCTAGAAAATTGAGTTATGTGTAGAAGAAGTAGCAACCAGGTTAGGATTGGGTTTTGAATTGAGTTGTACAAAAGCCATCCACAATAACTCATCAAAACGAATATTAATGCTTTCCTTGATTGTCTTTGTCCGTTTGTGATAGATACGATAAACAACTTTGTTTGACGAGTAACCGAGAAATATGGCCTGATCGCCATGAGCATCAAACTTTTCGAGGCTGTCAAAGTCATTAAGAACATAGCAGATACAACCAAATACATGGAAATATTTAACGTTTGGGCGTCTACCATATAGTAACTCATAAGGAGTTTTATCAAAATGTTTGTTTATGATACAACATTTTTGGGTATAACATGCAGCTGAAATGGCCTCCCCTCACATTTTTGGAGTGGGCAAGCATCGTTCGAGATGCCTCACAGAACATACGGTTACGTCGTTCGACTACTCCATTCTGTTGCGGTATGTGCAGCAGAGAACTAATGTTCAATGCCTTGGACTTTCAAATAACTATCAAGCAGGTCATTTTTGAATTCCGTCCCATTATCAGTTCTGATGCTCTTAACATGTTTGTTAAAGGAGCGTTGAGTTTTCTTGATGAACTTAATGATAATGGCGGGGGTTTCAGATTTAGTCCGCAAAAGCAAAATCCATGTAAATCGGGTAAAGTCATCAACAATGACAAGCACATGTTTCCGGCCACCAATTCTAGAAACCTTCATGGGTCTACATAAGTCCATATGCAATAATTGCAAAGAAGTTGAAGTACTTGGGACTTGCTTAAGCGTATGATTAGTCCGTTTCAGCTTACCCATTGCACGTGATGGACACACATGATGCTTATCATATTGAAAGCTAGGAATACCATCAACTAAGTCTTTAGAGACCATTCAATTGATTCCCTTGTATTTCAGGTCTGACATCCGGTGATGCCATAACCACGAATTTTCTTTTGTGGAACGTGTAACCAAACACAAGTTACCACGTGTTGGTGCATCATTGAGGTCAATAGTTTAAAGTGAAGCACAACGTTTACCAACAAGGAGATCATTTCCATCGATGGATTGCACTTCGCATTGATGACGTTCGAATAGAACTTTGAGATCTCCATCACAAAATTAGCTCACACTAAACAAACCACAACCTAGACCTTCAACGTAAGAGACCCTTTTGATTGTTATGCCATTTTTCACATAATCTCCATAACCCGTTATCGCCACAATCTCATCATTTAAAATTTACCATTCCTATGAATTTGTCAACGAAATTGACAAGCAATGATTTATCACTCGTCATGTGTCGAGAACAACCGGAGTCGATATACCACACTCAAACGTCAAAACACTGTAAACATTAATTTCCTAGAGTTTAGGTACCCAAAGTTTCTTGGGTCCTCTACAGTTTGTACCAGCAATAAACTTTGTATCACAAATAAATATATCACGTAATGCATCATGTAATTTAGACATTAAATCATCATTTAAAAGCATATTACATGAAGCATCATAAGCAATATCAAGTATTACATGATCATCGGAAGTCTTAACACACAACTTATTCCAAGTAGATGTTTGCTCACAGAAGAAATTTGAAATACATGAGTAGGCTTCCTAGGTCGACTAGCAGATTTCTTAGTTTGGTTTGCTACTTTCTTAGTCTTTGACTTAGGAACCCATACAGACTTATAATTCAAGTTTGGATTATAACCTGTGACACGAAAAACACCTTTGTTAGTTAGACGTCCAAATCTTTTAGTTGACATGTGAGATGATTGATTTTGCAAAATTGCCATTTTGATTTTACGTTCCTTTGCATCATACTCACTCAAATCGGGTTTTGGACTTGTGTGTTGTTTTGAAGACTTCACGGGTTCCTTTACAAGACTTTCCTTTGTATGTTTTTACATTAACATCATAGGAAGTTTTTCAGTTGAATGAGAACCATATAGATTATGAACCTTCTTAATAATAAATTGCTTTGAAGGTGCAACTTTTGAAACACTTTTCCCAATTTGAGAATGTAAAGGTTTTTTAAGAATGGTAATAGGTTTAGAAGCAATAATTTGTGTTTTCCCCTTAACCTTCTTATCAACCCTTCCAGCACACTCATAAACTTAGTCACACATGAAGAAGTCAGTTGTGGTGTGTGTGCTTTTAAAAAATCATTCCTTTGTTGGTTACCCTGCTTTAGAAGAACTATCTTACGATTTAAACTTTAAATCTCAAGACATAAGTCCTCAGCAGAAACTACAATTTTACCTTCCCTAAAAGCATAAGTACATTCTTTCCTAGGAAGTGGTGGAAGTTTATCACACGTCTTAGGCATTTGTTTCAAAGATTTACATCTAAGTTGCAATTCAATATTTTCTTTCTCAAGTTTATCAACTAGATGATTCAGATCTATCTTCTCAGGCTTTGTTTCTTCTGGTTCTACCTTAGGTTCAACTTTTGGTTCTTCCTTAGGTTCTACCTTTACATCTAAAGACTTGTGACCTAGAGATTTTAACTTAGCAATTTTAACTTCTTCTCAATGTCTTCTAGTTTATTTACAAACTTGCTTGTTAAGTCATTTAGTTCATGTGCTAGGTCTTCATCGATTTTCACTTTTGAAACAGAACATGTAGTTAAGGCCGATAAGATTAGTTTTGCTTCAATAGCAGGTTGATCAAACACCTCATTTATTGTAACACTGGAACTAGATGTTCCAAACACTTCTTTTTCTTGCATCAAAATGCATTTCTCTAGCATGAGGGTCAGAATGTAAACTAATCTAAGCTTAGGCACATAATCAGCATTTTGCATATTATGTTCATGTTCAACATATTCTTTCAAGAAATCAGGATTCTATTTACCCATTTGAGCATTAATCTTTTCATACATTAAGCTAATTTGACAATATTTTCTAAATGAGCTATTAGCAATAATATTATCAAAATCAGCATCAGAAGCATGAACAAAGTGATATGGTAAACTAGCTTGAAAATAATCAAAGTGATTAGCAATTATTTCATCAAAATCTAGCATAAATCATTTTTGGTCTATTGATAAAGATCGTTTGTTTTGAAAGTTCCATGCTAATGATAGATCTTTATTGCTCTTATCGATAGAGTTTTTCTTTATATTGTGCAAGTTGAGCTTTCATTATTGAAGAATCTTTTATGAATAGTGAAATTTTAGATTTCTTCTTAATTATGGTTTCTTCTTATTGAACAATTTTCTTGTTTAATTTGAAAAGTATGGGTTCATGTTGTTCTTTTAAATCAAAAAGATCTTTTTCTAAGAATTGAACTTTCTCCTCAAGACGTTCGGATTTCAGACGATAATCTGTTCTTTCAATTTTGATCGGAAGAATTGACTTCTTAAGTTCTTCCAACTCAATATCCATGGAGCTGAGTTGGTTTCTCAAACGATTCACTTCTGATTGTAAATTGGATGATGAAGAGGATTTAGTCTCATTAAGTTTTATTTTATCTTTCAAAACTTTGTTTTCATATTTTAAACCTTTTACCTCTTTTGACATTGAGACTAAATTCTTCATCATGTCATTTTGCATTTTTACAAAATCAGTTGGGATTTTAGTAAATGGTACCTCATCATCATCAGATGTTCAGTCAGAGTTCTCCATTGCTTCCTTTGCTTTGATAAGCTTGGTCACTTTGCAGACATTAGCATGTTCCACCTTGTAATCGGAATCATCTGTCCAATTGAACCAAGTATCATCAACCGGTTTTAGCTCTCCCCAGTCTCCATAACCTTTACCATTAACATTTTCTTCTTGTACTAAGTTGCATCCTTCTTCTTAGGCATCTTGCACTCTCGGGAGAAATGGACAGCTTTATCACAATTATAGCAATTTGAATCATCCTTCTTGGAATCATCAGTATGTTGATGTTTTGATGAATCAAGTTTCTTGTAGTAGGAGGAAGAAGATGAATTCTTTCGTTGGTTGCTTGATTTGCCTTTAAACTTGTACTTGTTCAAGGCTTTGGTGAACACTGCAGCCATCTTGACTAGTTCAAGGTGTGAATCATCAACATCCGAAAGGTTGAGACCTTCAGAGTCAGTTGATTCTTCAACAAACACTTTCTTGGATAATCTTTTAGAAGTAGTGTAAGATTTACTCTTCTTCTTAGCAATGAGAGAAAATAGATCAACCAGAGAAGACTATTTCCTTTCCTCTTGAAGTTTAGACACGGCTGGATGATAATGCATAAGAACTCTAACAAGCTCATGAATGTTCAGCATATCAATCTTTTTGGTAGATCGAATGATAGTTCCATAAGGAAGCTAATCAGTATCGAGCTTTTTGAGAAATTCATGTTGATCTTAACATTCAGTTTAGTAATCTTGCAAATCATCAACTCATTAAGGACACCATTGAAACAACAGTAGGTTTTCTTGAGAAGTTCTTCAGGTTCCTGCTTGAAATCTTCATAAAGTCCAAGAGCCTTATTTAGTTTGGTAACATCAGACATCTCATAACCTTCTTGTTGTCTTTTGATCTCATCCCATATTTCCTTAGCAGTGGTGTTGCTGTCAACATTTTCAAACAACTCATATGCGATGGCTTGCATGATGACATTTTTAGCTTCAATATCACCTTGAGCTCTCTCACATTTTACTTCAGAAAGATCAGGATGGTATTCTACAACTAGACCTTCTCTCAAAGAAGCCTATATGTACTTTGCGTTCTCACCCTTGTAGTCTATGTACAGAGTGATACGATGAAGCCACTGGTTGTACTTGCCATCAAACAACACTGGAGGTCTGGAATTTGATCCAATAATTAATGTATCTTGAGTAGACATATTGATAAAATCTAAGGTAGATTTAGTAAAGATTCAGTATATCACAAAATCCAAGATTCAGGATCATAAAAATCTAACAAAATGTTAGATTCGGCATCTGGTTCGGTACTGTAGCAGATTCGGTATCTGGATCGGTACTGTAGCAGATTCGGTATATCAGATTTGTATCAAAAACTGATAAGAATGACAAGTATCTCACAAAGATTCAGTAAAGATTCAGTAAACACAAAACTTGAATCCTCAGAACACTTAAACCCCAAAATATATCAAGAATATCTGAGATTTGGTTTCGGTTTCGGTATCTGGTTCGATAACCAGAATCTATATCAATTCACTAACAGATAAACCCAAACCAATGTATAACACCTTGAATCAGATTTGGTATGCTTAATGCACATGGAAACAAGTTAGTATCAAGTAAAATATCAAACAAACCTAATGTGTTTATACCGAATGTCAACTGTAGTAGTTGACAAACCGAGTCTAAGTATGAAACTTAGAAATACGATCGAATCCTTGCGTAAACCACACGAACTAGCTGCTTTTAATCAAACTGAATGTGATAGAACCTCAAACACACCACAATCTGCAACACTTGAAGAGAATTTCTGACTTTGAAGAAGACTCGGTATGGCAGTTAATATATCGAATGTAGATCAAATCACCAAAAATTGATGAATTGATGAAATTGAACCATCAAATTTATGATTAAACACCTCACGAACACTACTGAATCCTCTGATCTTCACTTAAACATAGAAACAAGTTTGAATTGATCATTACCGAGAGTTTTAGCCATGAACTCTAAAAATAAGCTTGAATCTTCATAATAGTTGTTGTAAAGCTGTAATGATGATCAAAACACTTTCTAATACACCTAATTAACCTTTGCTGAGCTTTTCACACTAATCTGAACGTCAGCTTATCACAATCGATGATACCGAATGTGATTCAAACTAACCGAATGTGTTCAGATTCGTAATCTTCAATCTCTGGATCGATATAGTGATGTAATATCACTCCCTGGATGCTCTGATACCAAATGATAGTTCAGATCATAGTGAGAATTGAAGATGTGAGTGATTATGTGAGACTCGGTAAGGTAAAGAACAGATTGAGTATTAGAGAGAATCGGTAAAATTACATTCCACAGCTTCTTAAACTAGTTTACAATGCAATGGCTATCTAATTAGGACTACTAAGGTTCCTTATATAGCCCCCTTCTAAGAAACCATCTATTAAGCTTGTTTCAAATTAACACTATACACTTTTTGGGGTCCTAACAATTAGTTATAAGAGCTTAGTGAACTAGCTTTCATCATGCTGAGTGCTCAGTATGTAGACTAAGTAAAACGCATGCTGGTTGAACTATCACTTTTACATGCTGACTCTAAAGATCCTTCGTGCTGGCTGAACAACTTATGATGGTTCTTCTTGCTAGTTGAACTAACAACTTCTGCTAGTTAAACTAGCATTTTTTGCTAGTTCATTTGCTGGTCGAACTACCTTCATTTGAAATTACCTCTTAAGTAACCTTTAAAGCTGAAAGTTAATCATATGTTCAGCAGGTTCAACTTGTTTCTAGCCCTTTGTTGATCATTCACGTTGTGCTGGTTCAACTTGTCGCTGGTCCTTCGTTGAGCTAATTCAACGTTATGCTGGTTCAACTTATTGCAGGCCCTTTGTTGAGATGATTCAACGTTGTGCTGGTTCTTATTTGTGCTGGCTCTTCTTTCATATAAGCTCATTCTTAAGATGCACCATCTTCTTTCCCTTCAATGCTGAGTAATCTTAACTAGATCAAACACATATGAATGAACTTAGTCTTCAACCGATTTTAACCAGATCCACATTTAAAGCTACCTTGACATTAATTTGTAACAACCCATTCTAGTTTGTCTCCCGAGCTGGTTAGCCATCGAAAACTTCAACTTTATTCTTGCAAACTAAACACTAAAATATCCATCCAATCGGAGTAGATTGTATTCTAATCAAAACTCAAACTGAAAGGACTCCATAACACTTAGTTCATCATTCTGGTGGATGCCAAAGCCGCCTACATGGAATATTAACCTCTTGATGCGGCCTTGATTGTTGTAAGATAACCTTACGACATTTGTTGAGTAAGGAGCTGACTTCAAAGCTGGTTCTTCTACACATCGCAGGGAAATTAAAAGCATTACTAGCTGATGCACTCTTGACACATCCTTCTAATGTAGAAGATGTTTGGTGAATAAACAAGGATCCAGTTATATTCCAAATAAATCCAGGTTTATCAATTTGAAATTTTAAGCTCGTGGTCACATCCGCATCATTCTCCCCTTCTAATTTAGGACTTGTCCTCAAGTCCTTAAAGTAATCATTATCCTTATAAAGCTTCACATGGTCAGCATCAGATTTAACAATGGATATGATTATCCCATCAATTAGAACTTGATGCCCTTTATCTTGCATCGGATCTGCCAATCACCCCCTTTTTAATATTTGTTCATCGGTGGCTGCTATTTGTATGAACTTTGAAAAATAACCAGCAACCACATAACACATATATCATGATACCACTTTGATGAACAAGCCAAAAACTAGAATCTTCAATTAATTCAGCAAGTGAAGAATATATTAGGCTTGGGATCTGATTACACAACTTGATATCAAAATCTTTAATATGAACTACTAAATTAGATCCAATAGATGTTGCAACCAGATTAGATTTAAGAGAAGTAGCAGTCAAATCAGATTCAAATGAACTATCACCCAAATCAGGTTCAACATCATCAGCAACTAAATAAGACTTTAAAGAATCATCACCCAAATCAGATTCACCCGATTTAGATTGAACAAATTTGGTGACAGAATTAGCAAAAAAAATAATTAGCTTCCAAATAAGATTCATAAAATATATCACCCGGATCAGGTTCAAAATAGACATTACTTGAATCATGTTCATTAGAAATGATAGCCAAACAATAACTAAAGGATTGGGCTCCAACCCTTTCTCATCAAATGGGTAAGTATTCAAGTGATAATCAAGACAATAGGTTTATCAATGAACCATTGTCTTCCTATCACCGAATGATTATTAATCATATGACTGATATTGTGATGACCCAAAAATTTCCGACCAAATTTAAACTTAATTTTTATATGATTTAATGTTTCCGACATGATAAGCAAAGTCTGTAATGTTGATGTTTCAAAAACTTTGAACTGTGTTCATGTAATCAATTACCCTTTGACTATTCCGGACGATTCACGAACCATTATGTATAAATAAATATATAAATATATATATATATATATATATATATATATATATATATATTACTTATTATAAATTAAAATATTATATGAGTTAATTAATTATGTAAATAAAATAATATAAGATATTAAAATAAATCTATATATATATATATATATATATATATAAGGTATATTGTATGTATATTTATATGGTTTTAAATTTATTTTGTAAACGATAATAGCACTCGTTTGTCAGTCGATCGATATTAAGCAAGTTAAATTCAAACTTATATAATTTTAAAATAAACGGTGATACGAAAATGAGCTCTATAAATTTTAGGCTTATTAAAAATGTATTTAGGAACTATTTGATAAGTTTTAACATTTTTTATATTTCACCCATAAATGAGAGGGATAGTTGGTGTAATTTTTATTTAACAAAGTATGGATCGAATTTTATACCATAATGACCAAAATAAATAAATATAATTATTGTAAAAATTTAAGAATTTTTCAAAGACTTTTAATCATCACTAACTTATCAACGGAGTACGAAATAATAGCCTAATAAGACTGTCGGTAAGATATTTTCAACAAATGGTCACAAGTGATTATGTGATTTAAATTTACTGTATCCCCTTTTGATTTCATGCACCCACTGATTATTAAATATATATCTATATTCATAGCATATACATACATCCACATTCAATAATTCACGGCTGCCATATTATGCATAAATATCTTTAAATATCTATTACTGTATTGGATTGTATCACATTATATATCTATGTATCATGCATATATATATATATATATATATATATATATATATATATATATATATATATATATATATATATATATATATATATATATATATATATACATATATATATATATATATATATATATATATATATATATATTGCATTCTATTATCACTTAGTTACCAACAACACTCATTTGATTAACCAACCTTTTGATCAAACCACCCTCAACCACCATGAGACACCACATCTAAACTACTAATACACTGCTACTGTATTTTTGTGTTTTGTTTGTGGATTCACCATCACCATCTGAAACTTCGTCAATCACGAACCCCCATCCCCAAGACAAACCAAGTGACACATCACGTTTTTCTGTTTACCAACGCAAAACCATCACGTGAACACCATTACCTATAAACACCTACAACACCCATTACTATTTCTATTTCTTTACTCCAATCAAACACAGTCGTCCCACCTTCAAGTTGCTCTAGTTTCCTGTTCGATATTCGAAAATCAAACACCATGTTTCTATTGTTTAGTTGTTGACTTCTTTAATCTGAACCCCAAACCAATACCCCTTTACACGCTATTACTATTGTTCCTGTTTCCCTTGCAAGATTTCGACAAAACATCACCTCAACCATCAACCATAACCCATCGTTACCAAGAACCACCACCAACATCCTCTTTATTATCCTTCCTTTCGTTTTTCTGTTTTGAGTATAACCGAACACCACCACAAGTAACCAAAACCAACATCCACAAAACAAATTGAGACCATTGTTATCGAACTGCTTGACTCCATTTGTTTTCTTTTTGTTTTCGAAACCATCACAACACAACATCATCAAGGACCTACTATTACTACTCGCTTGTTCTGCTGCTTTTCTGACCAGGAACACCCACAAAATTGCCACCCAACAACACCATTAAACCATATTTTTTTTCTTTTAAGGCTACTGCACTATTTTGTTCGATGCTATTATTCACGTTCTAATCACTGCTGCTCATTATCCTTTTTGATTTTGACCCTTCATCAAGGAACATGTTATTAATTAGGGAGTTTTAGTTGCAACCTGCAACACCACCAACAACGAGCTACTACTACTACTACTGCACATGTTTTCTGTTTTGATTCGTTCCAAACACCATAACAGTCACCATGTTGACCAATACCTGCTTTTTCTGTTTATGTTTTTAAAACGTGAAGAATGATGAAGATAAAGTAAAGCTGCAGTTGTTGTTCTCTGAGCTGGATCGATTAGACCCCATCATCACTAAATAAATTTTTATATTGTGTTCCCCACTTGCAGGCTAGAGAATATTGTGGACCAAGGTTGGTCCCTTTCAAATTCACGTGTCAAACCAAGTATCTATTGTGCAAACAATCAGGAAGTTAATTACTAGACTTATCTCCTCGAATCCGGGCCACAGGCCTTTAAAATTATGTGATGGGACGGTATTATTTTTTTGTGCATGTGGACTAGTGGACTGATTCGTGATAAGTACGATTACTATCATCGTTTACATATTTTGTTTCGATTATGGCGATGACGATTAGAAAAAAGATGATTATGGTAAATTGAATGATAAAGAATGATGATCGTAATCATAATGAAAGATGATGATGGTATGATTATTATTTGATTATGTTATTGATTAGGTTGATGGTTATGATAATGAAATTTGAAATGCCCCGTTCATATACATTATAAACGAATCACAATAGTTGGTTACATCGCGAGGTAATTGACCTCTATATGATACATTTTACAAACATTGCATTCGTTTTTAAAAGACAAACGTTCTTTACATCGAAAGTTGACGGCAAGCATACTATTTCATAATATATCCACCTATATTTGACTTAATAATAATCTTGATGAACTCGACGACTCGAATACAACGTCTTTTAAAATATGTCATGAATGACTCCAAGTAATGTCTCTAATATGAACTAATGCACAGTGGAAGATTTCTTTCATACCTGAGAATAAACATGCTTTCAAGTGTCAACCAAAAGGTTGGTGAGTTCATTACTTTAACATAAATAATCATTTCCATCATTTTAATAGACCACAAAATTTTCATTTCTCATAAATATACGTCCCATGCATAGAGACAAAAATATCATTCATATGGATTGAACACCTGGTAACCGACATTAACAAGATGCATATAAGAATATCCCCTATCATTCCGGGAAATCCTTCGGACATGATAAAAACAACATCGAAGTACTAAAGCATCCGGTACTTTGGATGGGGTTTGTTAGGCCCAATAGATCTATCTTTAGGATTCGCATCAATTAGTAGATCGGTTTACTAATTCTTAGGTTACCAAGCAAAATAGGCATATTCGGCTTCGATCATTCAACCATATAATGTAGTTTCGATTACTTGTGTCTATTTCGTAAAACATTTATAAAAGCGCATGTATTCTCAGTCCCAAAAATATATATTGCAAAAGCATTTAAAAAGGGAGTAATGAAACTCACCTAATGTATTTTGTAGTAAAAATACATATGACTATATTGAATAATGCAGGGTTGGCCTCGGATTCACGAACCTATAACATTTGTATATTTATTAATATACATAATTGTAATCGAACAAATATATATGTATTTACTATTAGTGATTTAACTTTTATATTATTAACTTATATATATTCCAATATTTAATCAAATGTATTCATTTTGTATAAAAAAATATTAATATAGTTGAGTTATGTATATTAAATATACTTTTATGTAATTACTCTTTTGTTTACAAAAATACTAATTATAATAACACTAGAATAATTATACTGGTAATAATAATAATTTTCATAGTACTAATAATATTATTGATAGTTTTTATAATAGTTTTTTATAAAAATATAGATTTAAAGAAATGATACTTTTAGTAATAATTATATTAATTTTTAATAATAATAGTACTTGTTACTGATATTCATATTAACGGAAATGCCAATATTAATAATAATACTTACGTCAATATTAATAATACTAAAAATTTTAAAATGATACTAATACCAATATTAACGAAAATACTAATAAGTTTTATTATTTTCATAATAGTACTAATATTAATAATAATAATAATAATAATAATATTAATAATAATAATAATAATAATAATAATAATAATAATAATAATAATAATAATAATAATAATAATAATAATAATAATAATAATAATAATATTTAAAGGGTACAGTTTATAACAATCTCAATAATACTTACAAAATTCTAATATTAATGACATTTCTAATACTTGTAAATATAAATATGATGTTATTAACAATAATAATTATAATACTAGTAATAACAACAATCTTAATAATCATATTAATAACGATACTTTAAATGATAAAATTAATAATAATTTTACATATATAATTAATACTTATACTAAATACTAATATTAATATTAATGATAGAAATAATTATAATGCTTAATAATATGGTAATAATGATAATAATTGTAAGTATGATACTAATAACAATAATAATCATAATAATAATAATAATATAAATAACAAAATAAAAGCTTTATACCCTTTTAAGAACTTCTGTAAAAAGAATAGCCCCATACCGGGCTCGAACCCGTGACCTCTCGTTCACACAATCAACCCTTAACCATTAGACCAACTCTGTTTTTATGACTTATATTGGTACCCAAATATATATAACTCGTATCTGTCAGTCTCCCTTTCCATCATCATCCTCTCAAAATTTAATTGGCCAAAAATCATAAACTAGCCATAAAACAAATTAAATGTTTCCTTCAGAATCCTAGACTGAAACCAAAATCAATTGTATGTATTTGAAATCAATTAAAACAAAAAAGAATTAAAACAGATGCTGCAACAGTTTGTTCTTGAACCCGTATGAACCTTATATCAAATTACAAATTCTTGGGTGTTTTAGACAAAGAGTTCTGAATGAAATAAGTTTCAATTTGTTCCAGTAAACTTTCTGGACATTCAATTTGAATTGAAACATCACAAAAATTACGAATTTTTTGTTATGAACACTACGTTTGACTTTTTAGAAATTATGTTTGACTCGTAAATTTGAACTCTGTGGATGAAATTGAAACGCGAAACTTTACAGAGAGTTCAAATAAAATATTTATAACATAATTGCATTGTTAATTTTTCAATTAAATTAAAAAAACGAACCTTTTAAATTCTGAGTTCAAAACAGAGGTCGTCTCTCTTATTTTTTAAAAAATTTTATGTTTTCAGTTTGATTGGCATCGTGAAGATTGAATCATATACAGATAATAATCGAATATTAGATACAGTAGAGTTTATTGTTTGTATTCTAATTGATTTGGACGTTTAACCAAAATTGAAACCAAGTTAAATCAATTAGTGATAAAAAATAAAAAATAAAAAGAATAAATCTTGATCACAATTGATACAGATTTTGGTTTGTTCTATTGATTTAATTGGGATTGGTACGAATTTTTGGAAATACGTTACAGTACAAAAGCAAGTTGCAACTGACACTGAATCTCCATCCTTCTTTACGACTTATATAACAAATTTTAATAATTAATAATTATAAATAAATAAAAAATAAAATATTAATAATAATAATAATATTATTATTATTGATAATTAATGATAATATTAATAATAAGAGTAATAATAATAATAAGTCACAATAATAATAATTTTTGGTGAATTTGATAATAATAATGTTATTAATGATATTAATAATAATAATAATAATACTAAATATAATAATAATAATATAATAATAACAATGATAAATATGTTTATGATAAAGTTACTAATAAAATAAATAATAATAATATGATAATATTAATAAGTAATAAAAATAATAATAAGTATATACATATAACATCTATATACAGTAAAAAAAATAGATATTATAAATTTTACATACAATATCTATAAATTGCAATATACTCATAGTAGTTATGTATAAAACTTATAGTGTAGTATAATATGCTATCTACAATTGTTTAAATATAATTATTCGCTTATTAATTTCGTATTTAACTTGTTTAATATCAAACGAGATGACAAACGGGTATTAAAGTTAATTAATAATTATGTTCCATATATACTTTATATATGCAAATACATAGATTCATAACAGATTTCATTATATCTTATTTTATTTTACATATTTAGTTTTAATAATTAAATCTTATATTATTTTAAATTATATTACAAATTATGATACATATATATATATATATATATATATATATACATATATATATATATATATATATATATATATATATATATATAATTGCAAATAGTTGTTCGTGAATCGTCGAGAATGGTCAAAAGGGTAAATGCATTCATGTAACTGTTCCAAAGTTTTCGAGACTCAACATTACAAACTTTGCTTATCGTATCGAAATCAAATAAGATTCAGGTTTAAATTTTGTTGGAAATTCCCGGGTCATCACAAAATTGATACATGAAATAATGAAAATGATGATGAAGAAATTTAGAAGAAGAAGATGAAAACCGTTAAAGGGTTATTAGATTTAAGTTGTAAATTAAAATAGAAGTAAACGAGTAAAGCAATTGGTTAGGGAAGTGTTTGTTAAGCGAAAGGTCACGGGTTGGCATTTTTTTAGAAAAAGAAGAAGAAATGGAAACAGGAAGAAAAGGGGTTATATAAACATAAGTATCATATTAATTAGAAATGAAACAGACAGAGCTTTGGTTAAGGATGTTATCGGGTTAGCGGGATGTCGCGGGTTCAAAACCAAACTTGGGCATTTTTTTTATGACTACTTCTTTGAGGTAGTTTACTTATTACTCAATATTATCATTATTATTAATTATTATTGTTATTAGATTATTACAAATATTAAAAATATAATTAATAGTATCATTCATACAATTAATATTATTACCATTATTGTTAGTATTAGTAATATCATTATTATTATTATTATTATTATTATTATTATTATTATTATTATTATTATTATTATTATTATTATTATTATTATTATTATTATTATTATTACTACTACTTTTATTATTATTATTATTATTATTATTATTATTATTATTATTATTATTATTATTATTATCATTAGTAGTAAAGTCATTATTATCATAGTTATTATTATTATTAATAGTAGTATTATTATCATTATTATTTTTATTATCATTATTATTATTATTTTTAACATTAATATTATTTTATCAAGTAACTATTAGTTATATAAAACTATACTTAATAAATATAATATAACTATATTTTATTTATTTAAAGTACATAAAATGAATACATTTATGAAACATACAAGTTATTAATATCAAATGATATCACTAATATATATATATATATATATATATATATATATATATATATATATATATATATATATATATATATATATATATATATAAATTTGTTTGATTACAATTATATGTGTTAATATATATATAAATGATATAGGTTCGTGAATCCGAGGCCAACCCTGCATTGTCCAATTCCGTCGTATGAAAATTTTTACTACAAAATATCGTATAGTGAGTTTCATTTGCTCCCTTTTTAAATGCTTTTGCAATATATATTTTTAGGACTGAGAATGAATGCGCTGCTTTTATAAATATTTTATGAAATAGACACAAGTAATCGAAACTACATTCTATGGTTGGATTATCGAATCGAATATGCCCCTTTTAGCTTGGTAGCCTAAGAATTAGGGAAATGGCCCCTCATTGACTCGAATCCTAAAGATAGATCTATGGACCTTGACAAGTCTCATTCGGGTTACGAATGCTTTAGTACTTCGATTATGATATCCGATGAGAATCCCGGAATGATGGGGATATTCTATATGCATCCTGTTAGTTCGGTATCAAGCGTTCATCATATGAATGATTTTTATCTCTATGCCGTGTGAAATGCCTGATATGAGATTATGTTTATAAGAAATGGAAATGAAAATCTTGTGGTCTATTAAAATGATGAAAATGATTGATTATGATAAACTAATGAACTCACCAACCTTTTGGTTGACACTTTAAAGCATGTTTATTCTCAGGTATGAAAGAAATCTTCCGCTGTGCATTTGTTCATTTTAGAGATACTACTTGGAGTCATTCATGACATATTTCAAAAGACGTTGCATTCGAGTCATTGAGTTCATCAAGATTATTATTAAGTCAATTATAATTGGATATATTATGAAATGGTATGCATGCTGTCAACTTTTGATGTAATGAAAGTTTGTCTTTCAAAAACGAATGCAATGTTTGTAAAATGTATCACACAGAGGTCAAGTACCTCGCGATGTAACCAAATGTAATGTATTCGTCTAGATGGATTAGGACGGGTCATTAGAGTTGGTATCAGAGCGGTGGTCTTAGCGAACCAGGTCTTGCATTAGTGTGTCTAACTGATAGTTCTTAGGATGCATTAGTGGGTCTGGACTTCGACCGTGTCTGCATGTCAAAAGTTTTGCTTATCAGTTAGTGTCGAAAATTATTTGCTTATCATCCTTAAAGTCTAGACACGTCTTACTGCCTCTATTGCATAGACAGTGTATAGATAAATTCATATCTTAGCATATCTGTTATTGTTACCTTTGTCTGACAGCTTCCGTAGATTCCTCCGTAACTTATGGGATTTTAGTATTATATATGCATATGTAAATTATGTATTGCAGGGTACTAATCTACATCCTATAATCTATTTCTTATCAAAAATCCTTCATCTGATCGTACGAGTTGAATCCCTCAACCAGTTCGAATTCCTCGGATTTCGACAGCTATTCCGATATGGAGTTTCACCTAAGCTCCAAAAGCAGTGTCACCAGAATGAATCAACCAATTAATCTGATGGGTTCGTAGTCGACTTAATCAATGGAGACGCGAAGAAGGCGATCCCTTCCACCAACCGAATTCACCTCTTAGTGAAGAACCTGAAGCACTCACCGGCGAACCAATTCGAAACACCATTTTCACCCTCATTCCCCAGATATCTCGCCATGATTATATACTATCTCAAATTCTGAATCTTATTCATCCGCTCGTTCCAACCGCCAATCATTCCGGAGTAATAGAAGAAGTCAACGAGCTTCGCGCTCGAGAAATAAATTTAGAAAACATAGTGTAAAACTTACTAGCTTCAGCAACATCACCGGCACCAACAGTACCACCAACAACCCAAGTTTCAACATCACATGCCTCAACATCTCATTCTGTACCTCAAGTATAATCATCGTTCTACATGACGTTCTACATCATTTATCTTCGTTCGACATGATGGTTATGTAACCTCTAATGTTTTAGAGATTATGTACTCTAGTTCTAACCATAAACCAAATGAGTTTAATATCATATTAACTCATTAAATCTATGATTACATCTGAAGAAAATATATATGTATATATATTTTCATAAAGATTGTAATTAAAAATTCTTTTGTATAAACTGTTAATGGTGAAAATATTTTAACGGGTAGGTAATACCCGAGGAAATATTTAGCTTTCATATTAACATGTTATACTGTACATTCTTCTAATCTGATTAAATAGTCATTTACTATCCTACTTACATCCACAGATATACGAATCCGTTTACCATGAAATAACCAGTTTCATTCAATTTCATATTTGAATTTTGACATATTAGAATCCAACAAGTGGCATAATGAAGAAATCACTGGACAAAATAAAATTTGTTAGAAACAAACAAATTAACTATGAGAAATTTTGTTTAAGAATCCACGCTAACTATTCCTATCTAACTGTTCCTAGCTAACTGTTAATTCCGTATTACATTTTATTTATCGCAATTTATTTATCGCAATTTATTTATCGCAATTGTAATTCTCGCAATTTTATTTATCGTCATTTAATTTCTGTTATTTATTTTACGCACTTTAAATATCGGGACACGTATACAAGGTTTTGACATATCATATCGACGCATCAATATATATTATTTGGAATAACCATAGACACTCTATATGCAGTAATGATCGAGCTAGCTATACAGGGTTGAGGTTGATTCTAAAATAATATATATACCTTGAGTTGTGATCGAGTCTGAGACATGTATATAACGGGTCATGACATGTATTAGTTAATTCGAATATAATATATTAAACTATATATGAATTGTTGAATTAATACTGTGGACAACTAATTGTGGACTACCAACATTGGACAATTAAAATGAATTAAAATATCGATTATAACATATGAAACTAAACATTCCTTCAAGTTTGCCACTTGATTTCATCTTAAACCTCATTTGTATCTTGACCCTTTCATGATTCTTGAAAACACCTCAATCGAAAGGATGAATCAACTACACTTCATCTACGGAAGAAAAGATTGATGCATATAGTTATGCACCTAAAAACACTCGGAACCTAAGTAAACGGTTAACACGTATCTGCGCTAGCTCCTTTGGCGTTGTTATTATCGAAAATAACTTTGTAATCCGTTTCCAAAGTAGCCAATTTCGTCACAGCTCCATCAAGTCAACTTCGACATTTCATTCGGATTAGCCTTATTATAACCTTGATATATAAGTCAGTTTTTCATCATCGTTATCAGGGAACCGTTTATATTCCATCACATTAGCAATAAACTTACCAACAACTTCAGTGATCTTTGACTTTTCGCAAAATCATTATATTGTTCATTAAAACCCTATCATATACTCATCCGCATATTGTAACGAGAATTGCCATACCATTTACCAGAAATTAGCAATCAGTATTTTGAATCTAGCAGCGTTTCTACATCAACTGATATATATGTATACATATAACATTTATCTCTTAGAACCATGATCTTCCATTCTGAAATTCTGAACAGCAACCAGTCTACGAATCAATACTTCAAATTTTGAAAAAGCTGATGAAGCAGTAAAAACTGAAGACTGCCCAAACAGTCAAAAGTTTGATAATAAAGAATGGAGTGTTGAAAAAGCTCAAAAGTTTTGATGTTGAAAAACGAATCGAGCAAACCATGAAGGAGACCAAGGACAAATACAAGGACCAAATCCTATATTTAAAGAATCCTGATGATTCTATTTCTAATGAAATCTTTAGCGAATACCTTACTTCTTAATCGCTCTAAATCATTGTGAATGAATTTCTTCATCACATTTTGATTGTAGAATTACAAGATATTATCGTATCTTTCATTATAAATATCCTCGATATTTCTAAAAATATTTTCATAGCTATTCTTATCTGAAATCATTTATCTCTTCGCGATATCAATGTTACATCATAAAGGAAACTGTTTTATATTCTAAATTCTGAAAGATTCAAATTTAAAGTATGAATGTTTTAGAAGTAGTATTGGGAACTGAATCATGAGTTAGTATAATATAATGACACTTGATCAACGTGATTATATTACAGTAAGTCATGCTGAGTTTCTAATGAAACATGATGATTCACAGACTATAACATCATCATGTGCCATGTTACACGACTCTTACATTTTATCTAATCTATAAACATATCAAGAACATATTTCCTTGATAATCCTATCTTTTCTCTTGAATTCTGATAATTTAACCAATCAAGATCGTGCCATTACAATTTCCTTCTTAGAACATTAACTATGTTCATTCTGAAATTCATACTTACGAATTCTGGACCGTTACTCGCTTTACCAGAGGTAGAGAGGAGAATAAAAAGGTAAAGAGCTCTAAAATATAAGAGAAAATATAAAGCCCAATAACAACACGGAGGTTACAAACCCTGGATATTAATACGAATAGCAATATAAAGACAAGGTAGAATTAAGAATAGTATCACCCCAAGATAATAGTAGAAGTAAACAGATTCTTCTGGTGGAAGATTGAAAAGAAGGATGACATAAATGATAATTAGGAAAATATCAAGGATTAGAACGAGATTAAGCATTTTCACAATCTTTTGGATGTATGAACTATGAAAGAAAGTATAGGAATGGTGAGAATAATGGAATGGAAGAGTTTAATTTATAATGGAAATATCAGACAGAGTAATCGAGGCAGATCACCGTATTTAATTATAGAGATCTTAATTTCCTTACTCGCCGAAGAATCAAATCTTTTAGATTTCGAAGATTTTCTTTAAATCCCTTGAATTCCGAAATTCAATCAAGACAACGTCAAAAGTCAAGTGATAATGCTAAAAATGAACATATATTTCATAGCATTATCCCTCAAGAAAGATAAGCTTTTAGTTGCAATTGTTCATTTACAAGTGATATTCGTTTAAATAATAAAAGGTGAAGACAAAAGACAGATTCGACGAATTGAAGACGCAAATGACCAAAAAGCTCAAAAGTACAAAATACAATCAAAGTGGTTCCAATTATTGATGAGAAACGTCTCAAAATTACAAGAGTACAAGACGCGAAACGCAAAGTGCAAGATATTAAATTATACGCAAGGACGTTCGAAAATCCGGAACCGGGACCAAAGTCAACTCTCAACGCTCGACGTAACGGACTAAAAATTACAAGTCAACTATGCACATAAATATAATATAATATTTAAATAATTCTTATAATTATTTATATATTATATTTATTTATTAAAACGTCGACAAGCAAAGAAACAAAAATCATGTGAGCCGTTACCTACCACCATGCGATCGCATGGCCTGGAGGCACAAAAGCCATGCAATCGCATGGCCCTGAAATCCAGGCCTGGTCCTATAAAGTTCGCGAGTTTTGGACGAAATTTTACATCTTTTTCTTCTTTCTCTCATACGTAAGATATATATATATATATATATATATATATATATATATATATATATATATATATATATATATATATATATATATATATATATATATTTAATTTTAATTTTAATTTTAAATTCTAATAATAAGGGTATGTTAGCGAATGTTGTAAGGGTGTAAGTCGAAATTCTGTCCGTGTAACGCTACGCTATTTTTAATCACTGTAAGTTATGGTTAATGTTATTTTTAATTTAATGTCTCGTAGCTAAGTTATTATTATGCTTATTTAATGCCGAAGTAATCATGATGTTAGACTAAATATTAAAATTGGGTAATTGGGCTTTGTACCATAATTGGGGTTTGGACAAAAGAACGACACTTGTGGAAATTAGACTATGGGCTATTAATGGGCTTTATATTAACTAAATGATACCTCGTTAATTTAATATATAGACTTATAATTTGACGTATTTATATATAACCACATACGCTTGACTGGGCACGGTGGGCGGGATATCTATAAATACCAATAATTGTTCATTTTACCGGACACGGAACTGGATTAATAGTTAGTAGACTTGTTGAAATAGGGGTGGATTACATTCAAGGGTAATTGGTGTAATTGTTAACAAAGTAGTAAAACCTTGGTTTACACGCAGTCGATAACCTAGTGTATTCATTAAACAAAGTATTAAAACCTTGTTACAATTCGAATCCCCAATTAGTTGGAATATTTGACTTCTGGAATAAGAATAATTTGGCGAAGACTTCCGCATTTTATGATTATGACTGATGGACTATTATGGACAAATCCGTATGGACATATTGAATAATCCAGGACAAAGAACAATTAACCCATGAGAATAAACTAAAAACAACACGTCAAACATCATGATTACGGAAGTTTAAATAAGCATAATTCCTTTATTTTCATATTTAATTGCACTTCTAATTATCGCACTTTTATTTATTATCTCTGTATTTAATTGCACTTTTAATTATCGTACTCTCTAATTATCGCAATTTTATTTTATCGCACTTTTATTTATCGCAATTTCATTATCGTTATTTACTTTACGCTTTAAATTAAGTTATATTTATTTTTAATATTTTACATTAGGTTTTAACTGCGACTAAAGTTTTAAAAATCGACAAACCGGTCATTAAACGGTAAAAATCCCTTTTTTATAATAATAATATTACTTATATATATATATATATATATATATATATATATATATATGTATATATATATATATATATGTATATATATATATATATATATATTTATAAATTAAAACTAATATAGCGTTAAGCTTGTTTAAGTGTATTCTTGTGGAACGAACCGGACTTACTAAAAACTACACTACTGTACGATTAGGTACACTGCCTATAAGTGTTGTAGCAAGGTTTAGGTATATCCATTCTATAAATAAATAAATATCTTGTATAAAATTGTATCATATTTAATAGTATTTCGTTATAAAAATAATACTATTTCCTAGTACACCTCGCACACATCAAGTATTTTTGGCGCCGCTGCCGGGGATCAATTCTGCTTAAACGCCGGAAGCGCAACGCTATATATATAAAAAAAGAGAGATTTTTATTATTTTTTAGTTTACTTTTATAAAAATACGTTTTTGTAAAAATACGTTTTAAATATACAAAAATATAAAAGAAAAACAAAATATATATATATTTAATAGTTTGTTACATATATATATATATATATATATATATATATATATATATATATATATATATATATATATATATATATATATATAATTATAAAGTTTCTTTATTTTTATTTTAGTTTTTAAAATTAAATTTTTATTTAAGTTATATAAATATTATATATATATTTAAAACAGAAAACTGAAAAAGAAAAATATAAAAAAAACTCTCGGCCCGATCACTGTAGCAGCCCAGCATTTGGCCCGGATCCAAGGCCCATGCGATCGCATGGCTCCAGAACAGAAAACTCATGCGATCGCATGAGTTGACTGGACAGGCCTGATACCTTAGCTGTATCGAATTAAGGTTTTAATTAATATTAATTATTAATATAAACCCTAATTAGGTTTTTAGTTTTTAATTATTAGTTTAGTTTTTATTATTAATTTGTATTTTTAGTTTAATTAGTTTTATTAAATTATAAAATTAATACTTTTATAAAATAAATAATATAAAAATAATATTTTTATAAAAATTCGACTTTTTACAAATTTAAGATTATTTTTATATTTTGTAACTTTTAATTTATTTTAGCGTAATATTTGTATTTTTCGCTCGTTTTTAGTTTCAAGTCATAGTTTTTGCCATAGTTATTTTTACTTCTAGATTTTTAGGCTTTGCCGTAAAATCCCTTAAGTGCTTTTTCTTTAGACTTAGATTTAAGTGCTTTACAATTTTGCGACGCCGTTTTTATATTTTAGTACCTTTTTAAGTTATTGCCATTTGGGATATAGAATTTTTTTAAGCTTTAATATTTTTAGACGCAACTTTTAATTTTTAGTTTTTAGTTCCTTTTTAAGTTTCGACGCGCTACATTCTTATTTTTATTTTTCGACTTTTTATTTTTCGACGTTTTTCGACGCGCTCTTTTTCTTTCTTATTTCTCGACATTCTAGTTTTTAGGACATAGAATTTTTCTATTTCTTCTCTCTAAATTTCTTTAAACTTTAACGAAAAATTATTTTAAGTGGTTAAATTGATAGACATCAAAATTTTTTGGTTCGTAGTAATAGTTGGATTTGTACGTGGACCGGGTTATTGGAGCCAAACAGTACTCAATTATATTGAGACCAAACGAATCCTGCCCCTCTGCTGCATCTTTTGGCTATTCGAAACGTGGGCAAAATCAGAAAAGTCTATTAATTTGATAACTTATATAATTTTTCTTCCTTTTTAAAAAACCTAATAGGATATTCAGTGAATGCACCGAGCAAAACGATCACCACCTTTTGTACGTTCACCACCTGTAACTCGATCAAGACATCTAGCAAATATTGTCGCCGTTGATTTTTCTTTAGAATCATCATCCAGTCGACCAAGTACTCCAATTCAAATTTTCGATAATCCATTTTTTGAACCCGACCTCACAATTGATAATCCGGAGAATATTCAGAGACGATTCCGAGATCCTGAACCATTAATCTTTCCTCTGGAACCACCAATCATTCAAACAGAGATTGTTGAGGAACCTACCATTAAATCAGAATCCTATAGTGATTCAGATTCAATAAATTCAATTATGGAAAATCTAGAACCTCTAAGTATGGAAGACCGAATGCGAGCTAAACGCATTGGCCAAGGTCACGCAATTACTCAACCTGACATAAATGCGCCAGATTATGAAATCAAGGGACAAATTCTACACATGGTAACAAAGCAATGCCAATTTAGTGGTGCACCGAAGGAAGATCCAAACGAACATCTTCGTACCTTTAATAGGATCTGCACACTATTTAAAATAAGAGAAGTGGAGGATGAACATATATATCTCATGTTATTTCCCTGGACTCTAAAGGGAGAAGCCAAAGATTGGTTAGAATCGTTACCTGAAGGGGCGATTGATACATGGGATGTTTTAGTTGAAAATTTTCTTAAACAATTCTTTCCAGCATCTAAAGCCGTGAGACTTCAAGGAGAAATTGTTACGTTCACACAAAATCCAAATGAAACTTTATATGAGGCTTGGACCAGATTTGGAAAATTGTTGAGAGGATGTCCGCAACATGGTTTAGACACTTGTTAAATAGTACAAATATTCTACCAAGGATGCAACATCACTATACGAAAAGACATAGATATAGCAGCTGGTGGTTCTATTATGAAGAAAACAGCAACTGACGCTTATAAAATTATTGATAACACTGCTTCCCACTCACATGAGTGGAACCAAGAAAAAGATATCATTAGATCATCTAAAGCAGCTAGAGCCGATTCTAGCCATGACTTAGATTCCATTTCTGCAAAGATAGATTCTGTCGAGAGACGAATGGAAAAGATGACAAAGGATATTCACTCAATACGGATTAGTTGTGAGCAGTGTGGAGGACCACATTTGACAAAAGATTGTCTCAGTATTGAACTAACAATGGAACAAAGAGAGAATGTTTCATACATAAACCAAAGGCCTAGAAATAATTATCAGAATAATTATCAACCGCCAAGACCGATCTACAATCAAAATCAGAACTATAACCGAAATGTTCCATACAACAACCAACAAGGTCCTAGTTATCAACAAGTATCCAATAATACTTACAACCAGCAAAGACCTAATTTTCAAAACAAACCACCACAAATCGATGATAAAAAGCCAAATTTAGAAGATATGATGTCAAAGCTAGTTGATTCTCAAACACAATTTTTCACATCTCAGAAACAAACCAATGAACAAAATGCTCAAGCATTTAGAAATCAACAAGCTTCTATTCAAAATCTGGAACAAGAAGTGAGCAACCTAGCAAGGTTGATAGGTGAAAGAAAACCGGGAAGTCAACCAAGTGATACAAATGCTAACCCACGGAATGAAACAGCTAAAGCCATTACCACAAGAAGTGGTATTACACTTAAACCACCTGAAATACCTATAATTTCCGATGAAGCTATTCCTACTCCACAAGAACCACAATCTGATCAAGATAAGGAAAAAGAACCGGTAGTTGAAAAGGTTAATGAAGATAACACAGTTAAGGCTAAACCTTATGTTAAACCATACCAACCACCACTTCATTACCCAAGTAAAATGAGAAAAGAGAGACTTGAAGCCGAGCAATCCAAATTCTTGGATATGTTTAAACAGATTAATGTAAATCTTCCTTTCATTGATGTGATTTCAAGAATGCCTAGATATGCTAAATTTCTGAAAGTTCTAATCACAAATAGAAAGAAAATGGAAGAACTCTCGGCTGTTACTATGAATGTTAATTGTTCTGTAGTGCTGTTGAATAAGATACCAGAAAAATTATCTGATCCAGGAAGTTTCACAATTCCATGTTTTCTGGGTAGTCTTAGTTCAATAGAAGCATTGGCAGACTTAGGTGCTAGTATAAATTTAATGTCGTATTCACTATACGCTAAACTAGAATTTGGAGAATTGAAACCAACACGAATAAGCATACAACTAGCCGATCGATCAGTAAAATATCCTAGAGGGATAATGGAGAACATGCTAGTTAAAGTTGGTACTTTAGTATTTCCAGTAGATTTTGTTATTCTGGACATGGAAGAAGATTCTCGAGTACCTCTCATATTAGGAAGACCATTCTTAAACACGGCTAAAGCAATAATAGACGTGTTTGGTAAGAAACTGACCCTAAGTATAGAGGACGAGAGTGTTACCTTTTCAGTTGATAGAGCCATGCAACAAACGCAATCTGCAGATGATACATGTTATTATATTCAAACTATAGAATCACATGCAGAATTGTTAGAAGAATTTCCAGAATTACAAGGAACAGGAGAATGTTCTTTAGGAGAAAGTACTGAACCAATTGATGAAACTGAAATGATAGCTACACTTATGGCTAATGGATATAAACCAACAACAGAAGAAATTCAAATGCTAAAAGAGGAAGACAGATATCGATACAAATCATCGATAGAAGAACCACTGACATTAGAGTTAAAGTCACTTCCAAACCATTTGGAATACGCTTATTTACATGGTGAGTCTGAATTACCTGTAATAATATCGTCTTCTCTTACTGAAAATGAAAAATCTCAACTCATTTCTGTGTTGAAAGCTCATAAACCAGCTATTGCATGGAAGATTCATGATATTAAAGGAATAAGTCCTTCGTATTGCACACATAAAATCCTTATGGAAGAAGGTCATAAAACATATGTGCAACGCCAACGAAGACTAAATCCTAATATGAAAGATGTTGTTAAGAAAGAAATTATTAACCTGCTAGATGCAGGTTTAATTTATTCAATCTCTGATAGTCCATGGGTAAGCCCAGTTCAATGCGTGCCTAAGAAGGGTGGCATGACTGTCATCAAGAATGAGAAAAATAAGCTTATTCCTACTAGGACTGTAACAGGATGGTGTGTTTGTATTGATTATAGAAAATTAAATGACGCCACCAGAAAAGATCACTTTCCCTTACCTTTCATTGATAATATGTTGGAAAGATTAGCCGGAAATAGTTACTATTGTTTTCTTGATGGTTTTTCCGGATATTTTCAAATTCCAATAGCACCCGAGGACCAAGAAAAAACCACGTTCACGTGCCCTTATGGTACTTTTGCTTACAAACGCATGCCATTTGGACTTTGCAACGCCCCTGCAACCTTTCAAAGGTGCATGATGGCGATTTTTCACGACATGATAGAAGAATGCATGGAAGTTTTCATGGATGACTTTTCAGTCTTCGGTGATACTTGTAAAACATGTCTAGTTAATCTTGAACGAATGCTTATTAGATGCGAATAATCAAATCTAGTTCTTAATTGGGAGAAATGCCATTTCATGGTTAAAGAAGGCATCGTTCTTGGACATAAAATTTCAAAGGAAGGAATTGAAGTGGATAGAGCTAAAGTAGATGTAATTGCTAAACTTCCACATCCCACCAATGTTAGAGGAGTTAGGAGTTTTCTAGGGCATGCCGGTTTTTACCGACATTTCATAAAAGATTTTTCTAAAATTGCCACTCCTATGAATAAACTCCTAGAAAAGGATGCTCCATTCATCTTTTTGGATGAATGCATCAAATATTTTAATATTCTTAAAGAACAACTCACTAATGCGCCGATCATGATAACTCCAAATTGGAATCTACCATTCAAACTTATGTGCGATGCAAGTGATATTGCAATGGGAGCCGTTTTAGGACAAAGGATTGAAAAACGATTTCAACCTATTTATTATGCTAGTAAGACGTTACAAGGAGCACAAATGAATTACACAACTACTAAAAAAGAGCTCCTTGCCATTGTCTTTGCTTTTGACAAATTTCGATCATATCTCGTTCTAGCAAAAACGGTGGTCTATACTGACCATTCTGCTCTTAGATACCTATTTTCAAAACAAGATGCCAAACCAAGATTAATCCGTTGGATCTTACTCTTACAAGAGTTTGATATTGAAATCCGAGATAAAAAGGGAGCAGAAAATCTCGCCACTGATCATCTTTCTCGTCTAGAAAATCCCGAATTAGAAGTTCTAAATGAATCGAAGACAACTTTCCTGATGAATATCTATTGAAGATAGATTATAATGAAATTCCATGGTTTGCAGAGTATGCAAACTACTTAGTATGTGGATTCCTTGAAAAAGGGTTGTCGTACCAAAAACGAAAGAAATTCTTTAGTGATATAAAACACTATTTCTGGGAAGATCCACATTTGTTTAAAAGTTGTCCCGATGGAATAATACGCCGATGTGTATTCGGAGATGAAGCTAGTCAAATCTTAAACCATTGTCACACAGGACCAACAGGAGGGCATTATGGGCCTCAACTTACAGCAAGAAAAGTTTACGATGCTGGATTCTATTGGCCTACAATTTTCAAAGACGCACACCTTCTTTACAAATCCTGTGATGCTTGTCAAAGGGCCGGAAAAATAAGTCAACGTGATGAAATGCCACAAAATGTCATTCAAGTATGGGAAGTATTTGACATTTGGGGTATTGACTTTATGGGTCCATTTCCAAAATCTCATAATAATCTATACATTCTCGTTGCCATTGATTATGTATCTAAATGGGCGGAAGGAGAAGCTCTCCCAACTAACGATGCACGAGTTGTAGTCAACTTTTTAAAACGTCTTTTTGCAAGGTTTGGAACACCGAAAGCTTTAATAAGTGATCGGGGAACTCATTTCTGTAATAATCAACTTGAGAAGGTTCTCAAAAGATATGGAGTACCTCATAAAATCTCCACTGCTTATCATCCACAAACAATTGGACAAGTTGAAAATACCAACCGAGCTTTAAAACGTATTCTAGAGAAAATCGTAGGATCAAATCCGAAGGAATGGTCCATGAAATTGGAGGATGCACTCTGGGCTTTTAGAACAGCCTGCAAAACTCCAATTGGAACCACACCTTTTAAACTCGTTTACGGAAAAGCATGTCATCTTCCAGTAGAAATTGAACACAAAGCATTTTGGGCTTTGAAGACATGTAATCTTGATTTACATGAAGCCGGACGTCTACGATTAAGTTAACTATCGAATTAGAAGAATTAAGACATGAAGCATACGAAAATTCGTTAATCTATAAAGAAAGAACGAAGAAATGGCATTATAAAAGTATCAGAAGTTCAAAAGAATTTAAAGAAGGAGACAGAGTTCTTCTTTTTCAATTCACGATTCAAGCTATTTCCTGGAAAATTAAAATCAAGATGGTCTAGACCATTTATAGTGAAAAGAGTTTTCCCATACGGAACAATAGAGTTAACAAATTCAAATGGGATTGAATTTAAAGTTAATGGTCACAGAGTTAAACATTACATACATGGTCCGATGGAAGTTGACAATGAAGTCAATCATAATTTCACCACCCAAGAAAACCCTCAAAATGAAAACATAAATATGTTATCAACAACATATGAAAAATCAAAATTAGAAAATAGGGAGGATTCAAATTGGAGTGATGAAGAAGAATTTTTATACAAACCTCCCATTCCAAGAAATGAAGAAAAATGTGAACAAGAAGTTCAAATAGAAGTGAAAGAACCAAGAAAAGAACACCCGAAAAAGGTTTACAAACCAACTCGACTTACTAAAGCAGGAGACCCGGGTGAATTTATCATTTCTTGCTTGCTTAATGATGGTGCTGTATATAATGGACTCGCAGATTTAGGAGCAAGTGCAAATATTATGCCTCTTTCCTTATACAAAAGATTAGGTATGGGTAAATTAAAACCAACCAAAATAGGTGTTCAATCATTTGACCTAACCATTAAACACCCGGTTGGAATAGCAAATAATTTACTTGTTAACGTGGGAAGATTGACCTTTATTGCAAACTTCATAGTGATTAATATGGAGGAAAACCTTGATATTCCTCTAATTTTAGGTCGCCCATTTTTAGTAACCACCGAGGCATTCATTGATGTAAGAGAAGGTAGAATGACACTTAGGGATGGTGATAGATCGATCACCTTTGTAAACCAAAAGTTTAGATCTCCACCAACCAAAACTGTTAAACCAATAAAAACGCATAAGTGTGGGGAAGATGAAGAAACACTAAATGATGATCTGATCACAAAGAACCCCGTTGATGATAAGAAATTAGATGAACCAGTTTTTAACAGTTCAACGAAGAAATTTATAAACGGATTCACGATGCTAAGATTAAGGGAAACTTTATGTTATGTAACCGATTAATATCCAATTTATCGCCAAAAGAAGAGGCGATGTTAGTTGAATTTGTGAAATTTACGGAGGAAATCAACAAATGGATTGAAGTAAAAGTCAAAGATATACAAGTTGTTGATGATCCAATTGAAAATAACGTTATTCACAATTTCAACTAAGTGTGGGGAGGTTCGAATCTTTTTAGGGTAATATGTATTTCTGTTAGAATTAGATTTTCTGTTTTCGTGTAATTCTCGAGAATGGAATCCGAATGGTCTTTCCCTAGCAGACCCTAAAGAACTAGTCTTCTCCCCCCATTCTGAACTTTTATTTTTTTTAGGTTTTACGAGATGAAGACTTTCTGTGAACTAAACCATGGTCTAATGCTACACGCTTTGATCACTAAACGTAATAATGACACCCTTTCAAGTGAAATAGTATCATTAATCAGAGGTAAATTGGACGGAGTAAGAAAAGAATCCAGAAACGAAATTAATAAGTTACAATTTGGTAAAGGAAAATCAAAATCCACAGCGAAAAGAAAAGCACGACACCTTGAAAGATGTCACAAATGCAGAAAATGGTCACACGAAGGAAAATGTTCGACGAATCAGACATTCCAATACCGAATTTGTTACTTTATGCAGAGACGGACCGTTCATATGTTTAGAAGAAAAAACATTAAATGCTCGAGGTTACGCCTATGTAGCTATGGAAAATCAATTAGTCCGACTATCTTATGAGTGGGCTAAATCAGGTCACTAAGAATTCTATTTCACATGTAAGTATGTACAGTTTCTATTTTTATTTTTATTATTATTTTTAACCTTTTGATAATAAACGCTAAATCATTCGCTATAAAGTATTAAATTGGTATTCAATAAAATTAGGTTTTGCGACCGAAATTATTGTTATCATACAAAAATTTATTACATCACTGCGAAATTTACCGTTTATTCTTAAGGTATAAATATCTTTAATCAATCAACCCAAAATATTTCAGAAATTCGTCAGGAGTAAAACTAGGTAAAATAGCCGAAATTACTTTACTGAAAGGAGGGGCGTATATTTTTGATAATATTTGATTGATTAAAGTGGGATAAAAGACCAAAAAGATTTTTAATTTTATTTTTACTTTGTTTTTAAAATTAATATTAAATTAATATTGTAAAACTTTTAAAATTAATATATTTAAAATTGTAAATATTAATATAAGTTTGTATGTATATAAAAACAAAAATATAATATAAGTTTGGTGTGAATTTTTAATAATAATATGAATTTTTAATTTTATGCATTTTAAATTTAAGTTTGGTGTGAATTTAAAAAACAAAAATTTACTTTATTTCGTTAAGTTAAAAACATGATTTTTAAAATTCGTCGTAAGTTGAAGACTAGGTCGTTGAACCGAAATTGTTTTACCCGAGAGAGGGATGAGAACTTTTATTATCATTATTTTTAATCTTATTGAACTAAAGTATGCCAAAAACATTAAAAAACCCAAAAATCTTTGCTTTTAAAACCGCGCTTTAAATTAACAAATTTTTTAATTTTGTCGAGGGACGGACTAGGACAACGATCCGAAACGCCCTCATCCTAAAAAGAAACAAATTTTTAAAATTTTATTAATTATATGTTTTATAAGTTACAAGGTTTTATAAAAAAAAAAAAAAAAAAAAAAAAAAAAAAAAAAAAACCCAATGGTATTGTACCCGGACCCCCATGCGATCGCATGGGAAGTGAACTCCAACCTCATGCAATCGCATGAGGCTGGATTCCAGGCCAGAAACAAAAGCTCAGCGAGCTGTTCTTCACCACAATACACACACACACGAAAAACACTCAAAATCCTCTCAAATTTCATCATTTTTCCACCGTAATTCGTCAAATTTCTCGCTCTAATCATGAAATTCTTCAGAAGTTTATCAAAAAAGGTAAAAGTTACACCCCTAAACTCATAAATTTTCTAATTTTTGTGACAATTACCAATATTTTACCTAATGTAATTTTGTTAATTTCTAATGTAATTAGTGTTAAATTGTTAGTATTTTATGCATGTATAACCTAGATTGATGCTATTTAACATGATTTGAAGCCAAAAACATCAAATTTTTTAGAAATCTAGGGTTTGTGTTCTTGAGCAATTTGGGGCTTTTTGATATATACAGGTTATGGCCGATTTTTGTCATGAATTATTGCTAAATTGAGTAGTGTAACATGTTTAGGTAGCTAAATGATCCAAACTTTAATCCTAAACATGATTTTTGAAGATTAAAGTGGACTTTTTAGTTGCAAAATTCATAAACTTGATTAATTTGATATAATTGCCAATTGAGACTTGTTTAATTGTTAGTAATGACTATTTTGACATGTTATTTGAGTTAAATGCTTATGAACTTTGTCTACATTTTCATATGTGCTTATTTGAAAAAGTGTAGAATTGTAAAAATTGTGAAAATGCGTATAAGTTTAAGTTTGATTTAACATGTTATTGTGATTGTTTTAAGTTATTATTTTTCTAACACTAATGCATATTTGGATGCACAAATTTTTTGTTTAATGTGTTTTGCAGAGAGCCGATACTGGAGGTTCATCATCATCATCATCTAGACGACCTGCTCAAGAACCAGAACCCGAACCAGAACCACAACAGGAACAACAACATCAGCCTGATCAACATGTACCTTATTATGATCCGCTACAGTTTGTTAATGAATTCATAGTATTTTCGATGCATCCACCTGTAGAATACCCAACGATTCCTGAACACACGTTGCATCCTAATCTGAGATTCGATAGATGACGGAGAGCTTACCTGGCATATCAAAGTAATAAATTCAAATTAATAACGAAAGATGTAGAGGTGCCTAGGGTAATTGATTGGGATCCTTTAGAAAGGGTCCAACTTGCTGACCGTGTTAGGGAGCATTTGATCCAAAGGTATGGCAATTCTTCTTTTACTGATTGGGAACGCTTATTCACCATTCGTAGACCTGTATATAAGGAATGGTGTGTTGAGCTGATGAGTACTATAGCGTTAAATGTAGATGTAGATAGATTAGATGATAGAAGTTTTCTTAGATTTATACTTGGCGGTAGAATGTACAGGATGTCCATGCTGGACATGGCCAGGGCATTACAGATATATACGCCCGCTGAATTACTACTACCCAATTGTATGAATTTGATTTATCGTGGTAAAAGGGTAGATAGGAATTTTGACGCGAACGCCGTTTGGAGGCGTATGTCTGATTATAATGTTTTTGGGCGGGGAGGAACACATACCTACTTACATATTAACAGAGCTGAGCTTCGTATAATTCATAGATTTTTGGCTAACTCGATTACACAGAGAGGTCACAACAAGGAAAAATTGACCTTACATGATTTATTTTACCTAAAGTGTATTCGAGACCCAAGAGGCTTTGTTAATATCCCTTACTGTGTTGGTTTTTATTTATCTAAGATGGTTGAAGGAATATAGGAAGGGGGGATTATAGGAGGAGGTATTTTTGTTACTCTCATTGGAGAGTATTTAGGTGTAGATAAGAACCAAGGGGGTCCACTTATGGAATGTAGGGAACAGATTGAGCTTTTAGGATTGAGGGTTTATGCGGGTGCTAAGGTATTAAAGAGTAGACGCAACCAGGCAATACCCTATGTAGGTAGTCATCCTCAGGTAGAGAGAGGCTCAGATGAGGAGATAGAGGAAGCGAGTGACATTAGGGATGTCATTCGGGAAGCTATGACTGATGTCTACCAGCGTGTAGAGGAGGTAGATATGACAAACGCGGAGAGATTTCATCAGATGGAGCAGTGACAAGCCCGGAATGATTACGAGCATTCCAGGCAATGACAGCATAATAGATGGGACTATCATCAGCGTCAGATTATGAGCCGGCTGTCACCTCAGGAGCCCTACATCCCGACCCGACCAGCTTACTATCCTCTACACCAGCCCGAGATGAGACCGCCTTATACTCTATACGACCCTAACCAGGCATACCAGTACACCTATCACCAACCATGGAACCCGGATGATGACATGAACTGGAACCCCTATCCATGATTGATTTAGTTCCGGTTGGTAATTTATATAATTTTTAATTTTTATTATTTATGTTTATTTATGTTTAAACATAATATATTGTGATACTTTTATTGTAATGTTTAATAATTTTATTTGTTGTGCTAATGTTTCATTTTTGATTTGAAAGTGGGATTTTAAGTCCCATTTCAAATTGCCATGCTTGTTTATATTTGTATGTATGTATATTGTTAATTGTGCAAAATAGGGTAAAACAGCGCATTTTCAAAGACTGGCATTAAGTTCAGCAAAAGCTAGTACTTTTGACGACAAACGTAAAAACAAATGTGATGTAACAACAAGACGGAATGAACAAATGATGTGCACCATTTATCAATCAGCAAACAAACGCCAATATGTTTGGAAACTTTGGTAAAATTTAATCATTTTTCTACGCTAATCACCCTCAATAATTTAAATTGTTACTGATTTCTTGCAAATGAGAGCATTGCAAGATCTTAAGTGTGGGAAGGGGTTAAATTCTTTCGGAATTTTAAAAAAATTTTATTTAAACACTTGGTTACCATTAAAAATACTAGTAACGCAGTAGTTGTATTAGAATCTAGTACTCTCTGATAATAAAGAACAGCCCTAGTCTTATATACTGACTACCCAATTCTAATAAAAATTTTTAAAATTTTCAATTAAATGAACTCAAAATAATGTTTATACATATTTATGAACGATAAAACTAGGTGTTAACACCGAAATTATTGTTACCTTGGAAAGGACATAAATTGAGAAACAAACTAAAATGTTAAGAATTCATTTAAAATGGAATAGAGGACAATAAAAAGGCAAATAAAAGAAAATAAAAGCCAAGTGTGGGAAAAATTTACCAAGTTATTTAAAACATATGTCACATATTTTTTTATAAATAACTGAAGATACTTTTGCTTTGGACTAATCTAAACAGTTTTACCCAATTTACTGTAATATATTTGAAAGAAAAGATGGATCTACACGATGAATCAATTCCATCATTAAAAGGAAGTAAAGTCTTCCGAAAAAGAAACGCGCTTCTTGATTTCGGTCATGAAGTTGTCGTCCAGACCAGCTGTAGGTTGACGAAAAATCTAGAAAAGTCATCACTAAAATCAGCAGGAAATCCACGGACCTCAGCATCAAATAGGGTCGCCAAGTGGTCAAACTTATCCTAACCATGAGAGGATCTATCTTGTAAAATGGGGAGAACGCCGTGCAAATTAGCTGGATAAGACTAATGAACCAGATCCCTAGAAAGGATAATCTCCTTAAAGATCAAAAATCAGCTTTTAAGCCTGATATTACTCAATCCTAGAGATTGACCTTAAAGATTGAGAATTACAAACTCATGGAATTCAATGATATCTAAACTCGAGCTTGAACGAGAAAATATTTTGATCAAATTACAAACCGATTTGTTTTCTGAAAACCCATTTTTAATGCGTTCATTACCATTGAACGTAAAATCCTAGGAATTCACCTGGAATTCATTAGGTCACCTGAACCAAATCGGGTGTCAACTGTAAGAACGGTGGTTGCATAGCATGGTCAAAGACAGGACCTTGTGCCAGACCGGAAAATTATAAGGGTGAGCTTCACTATTGCTCCTACCAAGGATAGTAATTGTATCTGACACGTTATAGACCATAATTAAAAGCATGTCAGGGGACATTGCCTTAACAGTTGCTTGTTCAACGCTTTCCTTTACAACCGGACGGTAGTTTATCGAAAGGTAATATACGGAGCAAGTATACTGGATGTGTTGCTTTCCCAATACAAGGATAGCAAGTGGGTGACACAAAACCCCAAGTTTTGAGCTAAAATTTTCAAATATGAAACCCACCAAACCCACAAAAACATTTCGCAAACACCGCTGAAGGGTTATTTCGGAAAACTTATCTAGGGTAAAAGCTAGATTTAATTTTTAAAAGATCAAATGTTTTCATAAAGATCCAATTTCCTTAAGGATCTAAATTTTTATAGTCATGTGGGACTGTAAACCACATCGTTACTACCATTGTTTATACCGCCGTATAGAAATCACTGATGTACAAAGTGTGAAGAATAAAGAAGTGATTCTAGTATTTTTATTTCAAGACTATATTGCTTGAGGACAAGCAACGCTCAAGTGTGAGAATATTTGATAATGCTAAAAACGAACATATATTTCATAGCATTATCCCTCAAGAAAGACAAGCTTTTAGTTGCAATTGTTCTATTTACAAGTGATATTCGTTTAAATAATAAAAGGTGAAGACAAAAGACAGATTCGACAAATTGAAGACGCAAACGACCAAAAAGCTCAAAAGTACAAAATACAATCAAAGTGGTTCCAATTATTGATGAGAAACGTCTCAAAATTACAAGAGTACAAGACGCGAAACGCAAAGTGCAAGATATTAAATTATACGCAAGGACGTTCGAAAATCCGGAACCGGGACCAAAGTCAACTCTCAACGCTCGACACAACAGACTAAAAATTACAAGTCAACTATGCACATATATAATATAATATTTAAATAATTCTTATAATTATTTATATATTAAATTTATTTATTAAAACGTCGACAAGCAAAGAAACAAAAATCATGTGAGCTGTTACCTACCACCATGCGATCGCATGGCCTGGAGGCACAAAAGCCATGCAATCGCATGGCCCTGAAATCCAGGCCTGGTCCTATAAAGTTCGCGAGTTTTGGACGAAATTTTACATCTTTTTCTTCTTTCTCTCATACGTAAGATATATATATATATATATATATATATATATATATATATATATATATATATATATATATATATATATATATATATATATATATATATATATTAATTTTAATTTTAATTTTAAATTCTAATAATAAGGGTATGTTAGCGAATGTTGTAAGGGTGTAAGTCGAAATTCTGTCCGTGTAACGCTACGCTATTTTTAATCACTGTAAGTTATGGTTAATGTTATTTTTAATTTAATGTCTCGTAGCTAAGTTATTATTATGCTTATTTAATGCCGAAGTAATCATGATGTTAGACTAAATATTAAAATTGGGTAATTGGGCTTTGTACCATAATTGGGGTTTGGACAAAAGAACGACACTTGTGGAAATTAGACTATGGGCTATTAATGGGCTTTATATTAACTAAATGATACCTCGTTAATTTAATATATAGACTTATAATTTGACGTATTTATATATAACCACATACGCTTGACTGGGCACGGTGGGCAGGATATCTATAAATACCAATAATTGTTCATTTTACCGGACACGGAACTGGATTAATAGTTAGTAGACTTGTTGAAACAAGGGTGGATTACATTCAAGGGTAATTGGTGTAATTGTTAACAAAGTAGTAAAACCTTGGTTTACTCGTAGTCGATAACCTGGTGTATTCATTAAACAAAGTATTAAAACCTTGTTACAATTCGAATCCCCAATTAGTTGGAATATTTGACTTCGGGAATAAGAATAATTTGGCGAAGACTTCCGCATTTTATGATTATGATTGATGGACTATTATGGACAAATCTGTATAGACATATTGAATAATCCGGGACAAAGGACAATTAACCCATGGGAATAAACTAAAAACAACACGTCAAACATCATGATTACGGAAGTTTAAATAAGCATAATTCCTTTATTTTCATATTTAATTGCACTTCTAATTATCGCACTTTTATTTATTGTCTTTGTATTTAATTGCACTTTTAATTATCGTACTCTCTAATTATCGCAATTTTATTTTATCGCACTTTTATTTATCACAATTTCATTATCGTTATTTACTTTACGATTTAAATTAAGTTATATTTATTTTTAATATTTTACATTAGGTTTTAACTGCGACTAAAGTTTTAAAAATCGACAAACCGGTCATTAAACGGTAAAACCCCCTTTTTATAATAATAACATTATATATATATATATATATATATATATATATATATATATATATATATATATATTTGTTTTTTTATAAATTAAAACTAATATAGCGTTAAGCTTGTTTAAGTGTATCCCTGTGGAACGAACCGGACTTACTAAAAACTACACTACTGTACGATTAGGTACACTGCCTATAAGTGTTGTAGCAAGGTTTAGGTATATCCATTCTATAAATAAATAAATATCTTGTGTAAAATTGTATCATATTTAATAGTATTTCGTTATAAAAATAAGACTATTTCCTAGTACACCTCGCACACATCATCAAGATGCACCTTATTTTCTAAATTCAACACTGACTACGTCAAAAGTCAAGAAATCTTATATTTCTCATTTCACTCTTTTGTGATAGCTTCACTCATACGTTTCGCGAAATCGAATTGTTTTATCCGTATTACTCAATAGTGATAAAACTCTATGTATCAAGTTATATTCGTCATGAAAACATTTTTATTGTTAGCCATGACGACCTCACTCAAATTTCGGGACAAAATTTCTTTAACGGGTAGGTACTGTGATGACCCGAAAATTTCCGACCAAATTTAAACTTAATCTTTATATGATTTAATGTTTCTGACACGATAAGCAAAGTCTGTAATGTTGATGTTTCAAAAACTTTGAACTGTGTTCATGTAATCAATTACCCTTCGACTATTCCCGACGATTCACGAACCATTATGTGTAAATATATATATATATATATATATATATATATATATATATATATATATATATATATATATATATATATTACTTATTATAAATTAAAATATTATATGAGTTAATTAATTATGTAAATAAAATAATATATGATATTAAAATATATATATATATATATATATATATATATATATATATATATATATATATATATATATATATATATATATATATATATATATATATATATATATATATATATATATGTAAGGTATATTGAATGTATATTTATATGGTTTCGAATTTATTTAGTAAACGATAATAGCACTCGTATGTCAGTCGATCGATATTAACCAAGTTAAATTCAAACTTATATAATTTTAAAATAAACGGTGATACGAAAATGAGCTTTATAAATTTTAGGCTTATTAAAAATGTATTTAGGAACTATTTGATAAGTTTTAACATTTTTTATATTTCACCCATAAATGAGAGGGACAGTTGATGTAATTTTTATTTAACAAAGTAAGGATCGAATTTTATACCATAATAACCAAAATAAATAAATATAATTATTGTAAAAATTTAAGAATTTTTCGAAGACTTTTAATCATCACTAATTTATCAACGGAGTATGAAATAATAGCCTAATAAAAATGTCGGTAAGATATTTTCAACAAATGGTCACGAGTGATTTAGGTGATTTAAATTTACTGTATCCCCTTTTGATTTCATGCACCCACTGATTATTAAATATATATCTATATTCATAGCATATACATACATCCACATTCAATAATTCACGGCTGCCATATTATGCATAAATATCTATAAATATCTATTACTGTATTGGATTGTATCACATTATATATCTATGTATCATGCATATATATATATATATATATATATATATATATATTGCATTCTATTATCACTTAGATTACCAACAACCCTCATTTGATTAACCAACCTTTTGATCTGTGACGACCCGGAAATTTTCTATTAAATTTAAACTTGATCTCAATATGATTTCGACACGATAAGTAAAGTCTGTTATCTCGAGTTTCAAAATTTTTGAACCATTTATATATATCAAACTAACCTTTGACTATACCCAACGATTCACGAACAATTGCTTGTACTTAAATATGTATATATTATATATATAAATGAAAAGATATATTATATATAATATGATATTTATAAGTTATTATATCATTATTATTGATATTATTATTATCATAAATAATATTAATATAACTAATATTATTTAGTATCATCATAAATATTATTATTTATTATTAAATTTATTATTTTCTATCATCATTGTTATTATTAACATTTTCATATTATTATTACCTTTATCAATATTATTATTATTATTATTATTATTATTATTATTATTATTATTATTATTAATATTAATTGGTAATATTAGTATTATTATTAACACAATTCTTATTATTATTTGTATTATTGTTATTAATATATTAATTATTAATATATATTAAATATAAAAAATATTATATAAAATCTAACATGTACGAATTCCATATCTGCTTTTACATGTTTTTCTTCTGATTAGATTTATGTCGATGGACTTTTGCTACAAAACAAGTTAATCAAATTCTATTACTGTGTGAATCGTCACTTACACTTGATATATGTACCTACTACTATAATTTGTAAAAAAAAAAAATTGAAAGATCAAAGAAAACCCATCTACTTCTTCCTCTCTTGATCATAAACCGCCACTCCATCAACCACCATCCACCTCAAACCCACTTATTACTACTACAACTCAAAAGTTCCGTTTTCTGTTCGTGGGTTCACACACCCAAACACCCTCGAAGATTACTACTATTGTTGTGTTTTATGTTACTTCGAACCGCCACCTTCATCTCCTATAAACAACCGAAGTTAGCCTGCAACCCTTTCTGTTTTGATTAACCTCCGACACTCACCAATGAGTCAACTTGAACCACCCTCATCGTACCTCTCTCATCCTCTCTCCCTCTCTATTATTTTTCTGCAGCCATGTTCACGAAGGGGTTCCAGGACTTTGTCGACCAAAGCAGTTGCAATTATCAGATGTCATGCTATTGTAAGAAACCGGAATAACCAACCATCCATGTATATCGCTGTTAGATTTTCTTTTGTGTTTCGTACAACCATCACAACACACACCATGGAATCCCATCGATTGCTGCTCGAACTTATTCATGTTTATGTTTACAAATACTTTTATCTTCTGCATAAATCCAACTAGAACCACCCCTACCGTCGACAAACCGCCATCTTCCACCTACATCACCATGGACAGCCACGTTTGTTTCTAATTAAAACACAAAAACCGCCACCTAAAACTCCCAACACCTGCAACTATCTGTTTCTGTGTCGGATCACAAACCACTTCATCTCAATGTTATTGCTCGATGAAACAACCACCTTATGTTTCCTGTTCCTTTTTCGTTTGAGCCTGCAGCTCCTGTTTCTGTTTACAAGCTCTACACCATCACCACCAATGATGATGATGATTAATGGCGATGATAAGAAGAAGGATGATAACGTATGATGATATTTATGAACATATTTAATTACTTAATTATTCAAATAAAGTATTATCATTCACTTGTCGGTAAACTAGTTGTTAAGAATATGTTAGTGGAGGATGACCACATGATGATGATGAAGTGATATCATGTTGTCCAAATTCTGGTTTGCTTTTCTTTTCAATCGATCACCAGCTTGGGCCGTTAATTCCATTTATTGTTTTGGGCCAAATAGTTAATCCTTGGACTTAACACTTTGGGCCGCAATTGTTATATGGTTTTTGGGCCAAATAGATATAAAGTGATAATAGAGAAACATGGTATACGATATTGATTCAGTGATAAATCGAAGATGAATATGAATATGATACGTGATGTTATGCTATGTTAATCATGAAATAAAATGATGATGATGAAATTAAGAAGAAGAAAAGGAAATCAGTAAAGGTTTAATAGATTTAAGTTGTAAAATAAAACAGAAGTGATCCAGTAGAGGAATGGTTGGACGTGGGGGTGGTTATTGAGAGGTCTCGGGTTCGAACCCAGGCCATGGCATTTTTTTTTTTTAGAAAGCTCATTCTTTAAGGTAGTTTCTATTATTATTATTATTTTTATCATTATTATTATTATTATTAGTAAAAAATATATTATTTTTATCATTACTATTTCTAAAAGAACCATTATTTTTGAAATTATCATTTTCATTGAAAATTACATTTCTATTTTCATTAAAATTATTAGTATTATCAAAAGTATTATTATTATTAAAAAATTTCTTTATTTAAAACTATCTTTTTATCTAAAATTTCATTATCATTATTAATACATTATTATAACAAATAAATATTTTGTAAATAAAAATATACTTATACAATAATTATATTAATATTACCTATAATTATATATTAAAAATATTAACATTTCTATTATATACATACACACAAAACAAATAAACATATAACATAAGATATATAAATATAAATAAAATATATTAGAATTTAGTACAAATTATATATAAACTACAACACTAAATATATAAATACTATATAATTAATAGATGGAATTATTTGAATTACGATTATATGTGTTAATATATATATAAATGATATAGGTTCGTGAATCCGAGGTCAATCCTATACTTGTTAAATGACGTCATATGTATTTTTACTACAAAATACAGTATGGTGAGTTTCATTTGCTCCCTTTTATATATATTTTTGGGACTGAGAATACATGCGCTGTTTTTATAAATGTTTTACGAAATAGGCACAAGTACTAAAACTAATTCTACGTGGGTTTAAACCTGAAATATACCCTTAGCTTGGTAACATTAAACTACTTGTCTATGTACGGTAGGCGCGAATCCTAAAGATAGATCTATTGGGCCTGACAAACCCCATCCTGACTATGGGATGCTTTAGTACTTCGAGGTTATTTTAAACACACCTGATCTGGTGTACTTCAGAGGGTAAAACATGAACGTTAAGGCTTGTTACCGGGTGCCTACAATTTATAGAATACTTTTATACACTTGCGAGTGTACACATATTTATAAACGGAAATCTTGTGGTCTATTATTATATTGAAATGATTACTACGATAAACCTATGAACTCACCAACCTTTTGGTTGACACTTTTAAGCATGTTTATTCTCATGTACGAATTAAGTCTTCCGCTGTGCATTTGCTCATTTTAAGGACATTACTTGGAGTCGATCATCGCAATGGGACCACATGTTGATGACTTCGTCCGGTGGACAAGGACGGGTCGCTACAGGTGGTATCAGAGAGTTAGTCCTAGCGAACCAGGTCTTGCATTAGTGTGTCTAACTGATAGTTATTAGGATGCATTTGCGAGTCTGTACTTCGACCTTAGCTGCATATTATAAGTATTGTTTATCATTTCTAGTGGAAAACTACCTGCTTATCATTCCTAAGTCTAGACACGACTTCCTGCACTTATTTGATAGATAGTGTTTATGTAAATTCATATCTTAGCGTATCTGTTACTGTAGACTTTATCTGACACGTTTCCTTAAATCCCTTCGTAATCTACGGGATCTTCTGTACTATGTATAGGTATGCTATATAATTAGAATACCATCCGATATCCGAAAATCATTTCATATCGAAAAATCCTTTATTCAATCGTACGCAATGGAACTCACCATTAGATCAAGTCTCTCGGATTCCGATATGGAGTCCCACTCCAGCTCCGAAAGCAGCGTCACCAGAATGAATCAATCAATCAGCCATCCTCAATTTATCTGATGGGTTCGTAGTCGACTTAACCAATGGAGACGAGAAGAAGGCAATCCCTTCCACCAACCGAATTCACCTTTTGGCGAAGAACATGAATCACTTACCGACGAATCAATCCGAAACACCATTTTCACCCTCATTTCCCGAATATCTCAACACGATTATATTTTTTTTTTAAATTCTAAACCTTATTCATCTGCTCGTTTCGACCGCCAATCATCCCGGAGTAATAGAAGAAGTCAACGAGCTTTGCGCTCGAGTAGTAGCTTTGGAGAATATGGTGCAGAACCTACCAGCTTCAGCAACATCACCAGCACCAACAGTACCACCAACAACCCAAGTTTCAACATCACATGCCTCAACATCTCATTCTGTACCTTGAGCATAATCATCATTCTACGTATCGTTCTATCTACTTTATCTTCGTTCTACATATCGTTCTACATCGATTATCTTCGCTCGACATGGCGATTATGTAATTTCTAAAGTTTTAGAGATTATGTAATCTATTTCCAACGATAAATCAAATGAGTTTAATATCTTATTAACTCATAAAATCCATGATTACATCTGAAAAAAAATATATATATATGTATGTATATTTTCATAAAGATTGTAATTAAAAATTCTTTCGTACAAACTGTTAACGGTGAATATATTTTAACGGGTAGGTAATACCCGAGGAATATTTAGATTTCACATTAATAAGTTGCATTGTACATTCTTCGAATCTGATTCAACGGTCATTTACTATCCTATGTACAATGATGTTAAAGCTAAGGGGTATAAAATACTATTAAATTTTACTAGAAAATACTATTAAATACGATACAATTTTACACAAGATATTTATTTATTTATTGAATGGATATACTTAAACCTTGCTACAACACTTATAGGCAGTGTACCTAATCGTACAGTAGTGTAGTTTTTAGTAAGTCCGGTTCGTTCCACAGGGAATCTTTTTAAACAAAGCTTAACGCTATATTAGTTCACTTTTATAAAAATACAAATATATATATATAAGTAATATTATTATTATAAAGGGGGTTTTTACCGTTTAATGACCGGTTTGTCGATTTTAAAACTTTAGTCGCAGTTAAAACCTAATGTAAAATATTAAATAAATAAAAGACTTAATTTAAAGCGTAAAATAAATAACGATAATGAAATTGCAATAAATAAAAGTGCGATAAAATAAAATTGCGATAATTAAAAAGTACGATAATTAAAAGTGCGATAACAATAAATAAAAGTGCGATAATTAGAAGTGCAATTAAATATAAAATAAAGGAAATTAAATATGAAATAAAAGAATTATGCTTATTTAAACTTCCGTAATCATGATGTTTGACGTGTTGATTTTAGTTTTATGCCCATGGGTTAATTGTCCTTTGTCCTGGATTATTTAATATGTCCGTCTGGTTTTTGTCCATAACAGTCCATCAGTCATAAATATAAAGTGCGAGTGTCCTCGTCAAATTATCCTTATACCCGAAGTTAAATATTCCAACTAATTGGGGACTTAAACTGTAACAAGATTTTAATACTTTGTTTAATAATTACACCAGGATGTCGACTGAGTGTAACCCAAGGTTTTAATATTTTGTTATCAATTATACCAAGTCTCCTTGTACATAATTTCACCCCTGTTTTAATTATTCTAATGGCTATTAATCCATTCCCGTGTCCGGTTAAATGAACGATTATTCGTACATATAAATACCCCGCCCATCGTGTCCGATCGAGTGTATATGGTAATTTATAGGGACGCCCAATTGTAAATCTTTATATTAACATTAACAAACTATCATTTAGTTAAACAAATATAAAGCCCATTAATAGCTCATAGTCTAATTTCCACAAGTGTCGTTCTTTTGTCCAAACCCCAATTATGGTACAAAGCCCAATTACCCAATTTTAGTAATTAGCCCAACATCATGATTACTTCGGATTAAATAAGCATAATAATAACTTAGCTACGAGACATTAATGTAAAAAGGTTGAACATAACTTACAATGATTAAAAATAGCGTAGCATTACACGGACAGAATTTCGACTTACACCCTTACAACATTCGCTAACATACCCTTATTATTAGAATTATAATTAAAATTAAAATATAAATTATAAATATATATATATATATTTTACGTATATATGAGAGAAGAGAAGGATAGATGGATCTGTTTTTGGTTCACCAAAGCTCGATTTTTATAGGCATGTGGGCTGGAACTGGGGCTCATGCGATCGCATGAATTTATGCCTTCCAGGCCATGCGATCGCATGGCCAGCTGGGGAGGCTCATATTTGGTTGTTTTCTTCTGCCGACGGTTTTATAAATAATATAATATATTAAATAATTATAAGAATTATTTAAATATTATATTATATTTATGTGCATAGTTGACTTGTAATTTTTAGTCCATTGCGTCGAGCGTTGAGAGTTGACTCCGGTCCCGGTTCCGGATTTTCGAACGTCCTTGCGTACAATTTTATATTTTGTACTTTGCGTTTTGAATCTTGTACTCTTGTAATTTCGAGACGTTTCTTATCAATAATTGGAACCTCTTTGATTGTCTTTTGTACTTTTGAGCTTTTTGGTCGTTTGCGTCTTCAATTCGTCGAATCTGTCTTTTGTCTTCACCTTTTATTATTTAAACAAATATCACTTGTAAATAGAATAATTGCAACTAAAAGCTTGTCTTTCTTGAGGAATAATGCTATGAAATATATATTCGTTTTTAGCATTATCAAATATTCCCACACTTGAGCGTTGCTTGTCCTCAAGCAATATCGTCTTGAAATACTAGAATCACTTCTTTATTCTTCACACTTTGTACATCAGTGATTTCTATACGGCGGTATAAACAATGATAGTAACGATAGAACCATGGTTAAAGGTGGGTGTGTCATCCACAGTTGCCTCGGGTTTAGGTCAACGACACTTGCAATCAAATAGCCGATTTACTTTCGGTTTCCAAAGCAAAGTGCACATTTGAAAGGCGGTTTACAGTCCCACATGACTATGAAAATGTAGATCCTTAAGGAAATTGGATCTTTATGAAAATATTTGATCTTTTGAAAATTCAATCTAGCTTTTACCCTAGATAAGTTTTCCGGAATAACCCTTCACCGGTGTTTGCAAAATATTTTTGTGGGTTTGGTGGGTTTCAGATTTGAAAATTTTAGCTCAAAACTTGCGGTTTTGTGTCACCCACTTGCTAACCTTGTATTTGGAAAGCAACACGTCCAGTTTACTTGTCCCGTATATTACCTTTCGATAAACTACCGTCCGGTTGTAAAGGAAAGCATTGAACAAGCAACTGTTAAGGCAATGTCCCCTGACATGCTTTTAATTTTGGTCTATAACGTGTCGGATGCAATTACTATCCTTGGTAGGAGCAATAGTAAAGCTCACCCTTATAATTTTTCGGTATGGCACAAGGTCCTGTCTTTGACCACTATGCAACCACCGTTCTTACGGTTGACACCCGATTTGGTTCAGGTGACCTAATGAATTCCCGGTGAATTCCTAGGATTTTACGTTCAATGGTAATGAACGCATTGAAAATGGGTTTTCAGAAAACAAATCGGTTTGTATTTTTTTATCAAAATATTTTCTCGTTCAAGCTCGAGTTTAGATATCATCGAATTCCATGAGTTTGAATTCTCAATCTTTAAGGTCAATCTCAAGGATTGAGTAATATCAGTCTTAAAAGCTGATTTTTAATCTTTAAGGAGATTATTCTTTTCTGGGGATCTGATTCATTAGTCTTATCAAGCTAATTTGCACGGTGCCCCCCCATTGTACGAGATAAATCCTTCTCATGGTTAGGATAAATCTGACCACCTGGCGACCCTGTTTGATGCTGAGGTCCGTGTATTTCCAGCCGATTTTAGTGATGACTTTTCTAGATTTTTCGTCAACCTACAGCTGGTCTGGACGACAACTTCTTGACCTAAATCAAGAAGCGAGTGTCTTTTTCGGAAGACTTTACTTCCTTTAAATGATGGAATTGATTCATCGTGTAGATCCATCTCTTCTTTTCTTTCATCGGGTAAAACAGTTAATTATCGTCCAAAGCAAAAGTATTTTCAATTGGTTGCACAAAAATATGTGATATATGTTTTGAATAACTTGGTAAAAATTTCCCACACTTGGCTTTTATTTTCCTTAATTTGCCTTTTTATTCTCCTCTATTCCATTCTAAATGAATTCTAACATTTTGGGTTGTTTCTCAATTTATGTCCTTTCTGAGGTAACGATAATTTCGGTATTAACACCTAGTTTTCATCGGTCATAAATATGTATAAACATGATTTTGAATTCATTTAGTTGAAAATTTTGAAAAATTTTACTAGAATTGGGTAGTCAGTATATAAGACTAGGGCTGTTCTTTATTACCAGAGAGCACTAGATTCTAATACAACTACTGCGTTACTAGTATTTTTAATGGTAACCAAGTGTTTAAATCAAAAAAAAAAAAAATTTAAAATCCGAAATAATTTAACCCCTTCCCACACTTAAGATCTTGCAATGCCCTCATTTGCAAGAAATCAGTAACAATTTAAATTATTGAGGGTGATTAGCGTAGAAAAATGATTAAATTTTACCAACGTTTTCAAACATATTGGCGTTTGTTTGTTGAATGATAAATGGTGCACGTCATTTGTTCATTCCGTCTTGTTGTTATTTCACATATATTTTGCATCTTGTCGTCAAAATTACTTGCTTTTGCTGAACTTAATGTCAGTCTTTGAAAATGCGCTTGTTTTACCCTGTTGTGTACATAAGATAAACTGCAAACATATATACATATTTTTGAAGTTTGGTATATTACCCCACATTAAAAAATTATTAAAATCTAATATATATGTTTTTTTTTTATAAAACCTTTACTTAATAAAACAAATAAGTAATAATTTTAAAATTTGTTTCTTTTTAGACTGAGGGCGTTTCGGTACGTTGACCTAGTTCGTCCCCCAACAAAATTTTAAAATTTGTCTTTTTGTAGCGATTGTTTTAAAAGCTAAAATTTTTTGGTTTTTTTAATGTTTTTGGCATACTTTAATTCAATAAGATTAAAAACAATGATTAAAAAAGTTCTTGTCCCTCCCTCGGGTAAAGCAATTTCGGTTCAATGACCTAGTCTTCAACTTACAACGAATTTTAAAAATCATATTTTTAACTTAATGAGATAAAGTAAATTTTTGTTTTTAAATTCACACAACTTAAATATAAAATTCAAAATTAATATTAAAAATTCACATCAAACTTAATTTTAAAAATTCACATTATAAATTCACACCAAACTTATATTATTTTTTCAAATATTTACATTTTTTTTTAAAATATTGTTTTTACAAAGTTTACAATATTAATTTAAGATTTAAATATTAATTTTAAAAAAACATGGTAAAAATAAAATTAAAAATCTTTTTGGCTTTTTATCCCACTTTAATCAATCAAATATTATCAAAAATATGCGCCCCTCTTTTCGGTAAAGTAATTTCGGTTCCAAGACCTAATTTAACTCATGACGAATTTTTGAAATATTTTGGGTTGATTGATTAAAGATATTTATACCTTAAGAATAAACGTTAAATTTCGCAGTGATGTAATAAATTTTTGAATGATATCAATAATTTCAGTCGCCAAACCTAATTTTATTCAATACCAATTTAATACTTTTTAGCGAACAAATTAGCGTTTATTATCAAAAGGTTAAAAATAAAAATAAAAATAAAAACTGTACAGACATACCTGTGAAATAGATTTCTTAGTTATACGATCTATCCCATTCATAAGATAGTCGGTTTAATTGGTTTTCCATAGCTACATAAGCGTAACCTCGAGCATTCAGTGTCTTTTCTTCTAAACATATGAACGGTCCGTCTCTGCATAAAGTAACAAATTCGGTATTTGAATAGGTTTGATTATTTGAACATTTACCTCCATGTGACCATTTTCCGCATTTGTGACATCGTTCTAGGTGTCGTGCTCTTCTTTTCGCTGCGGATTTTGATTTTCCTTTACCAAATTGTAACTTATTATCTTCGCATCTGGATTCTTTTCTAACTCCGCCCATTCTTTCTCTGATTACTGATACTAATTCACTCGGTAGTATGTCATTATTACGTTTAGTGATCAAAGCGTGTAGCATTAGACCATGGTTTAGTTCACAAGCAGTCTTCATTTCGTAAAAACCTAAAAAAAAATAAAAATTCAGAATGGGGGGAGAAGACTAGTTCTTTAGGGTCTGCTAGGGAAAGACCATTCGGGTTCCATTTTCGAGAACTACACGAAAACAGACAATCTAACTCTAACAGAAATACATATTATCCTTTAAAGACTTGATTCTCCCCACACTTAGTTAGCTGTGGTGTCGAAATTGTGATTAACTTCGTTGTCGACTTCCATCGGACCATGTATGTAATGTTTAACTCTGTGACCATTAACTTTAAATTCCATCCCATTTGAATTTATTAATTCTATCGTTCCGTATGGGAAAACTCTTTTGACTATGAATGGTCCAGACCATCTTGATTTCAATTTTCCAGGAAATAGCTTGAATCGTGAATTGAAAAGAAGAACTCTGTCTCCTTCTTTAAATTCTTTTGAACTTCTGATTCTTTTATCATGCCATTTCTTCGTTCTTTCCTTATAGATTAACGAATTTTCGTATGCTTCATGTCTTAATTCTTCTAATTCGTTTAGTTGACTTAATCGTAGACGTCCGGCTTCATGTAAATCAAGATTACATGTTTTCAAAGCCCAAAATGCTTTGTGTTCAATTTCTACTGGAAGATGACATGCTTTTCCATAAACAAGTCTAAAAGGTGTGGTTCCAATTGGAGTTTTGTAGGCTGTTCTAAAAGCCCAGAGTGCATCCTCCAATTTAATGGACCATTCCTTCGGATTTGATCCTACGGTTTTCTCTAGAATACGTTTTAAAGCTCGGTTGGTATTTTCAACTTGTCCACTTGTTTGTGGATGATATGCGGTGGAGATTTTATGAGTTACTCCATATCTTTTAAGAACTTTCTCAAGTTGATTATTACAGAGATGAGTACCCCGATCACTTATTAAAGCTTTCGGTGTTCCAAACCTTGCAAAAACACGTTTTAAAAAGTTGATTACAACTCGTGCATCGTTAGTTGGGAGAGCTTGTGCTTCCGCCCATTTAGATACATAATCAATGGCTACGAGTATATATAGATTATTATGAGATTTTGGAAATGGACCCATAAAGTCAATACCCCAAATGTCAAATACTTCACATACTTGGATGACATTTTGTGGCATTTCATCACGTTGACTTATTTTTCCGGTCCTTTGACAAGCATCACAGGATTTGCAAAGAAGGTGTGCATCTTTGTAAATTGTAGGCCAATAGAATCTAGCATCATAAACTTTTCTTGCTGTTAGTTGAGGCCCATAATGCCCTCCTGTTGGTCCTGTGTGACAATGGTTTAATATTTTACTAGCTTCATCTCCAAATACACATCGGCGTATTATTCCATCGGGACAACTTTTAAACAAATGTGGATCTTCCCAGAAATAGTGTTTTATATCACTGAAGAATTTCTTTCGTCTTTGGTACGATAATCCTTTTTCAAGGAATCCACAAACTAAGTAGTTTGCATAGTCTGCAAACCATGAGATTTCTTTATAATCTATCTTCAATAGATATTCATCAGGAAAGTTGTCTTGTATGGCCGATTCATTCAGAACTTCTAATTCGGGATTTTCAAGACGAGAAAGATGATCAGCGGCGAGATTTTCTGCTCCTCTTTTATCTCGGATTTCAATATCAAATTCTTGTAAGAGTAAGATCCAACGGATTAATCTTGGTTTAGCATCTTGTTTTGAAAATAGGTATCTAAGAGCAGAATGGTCGGTATAGACCACCGTTTTTGCTAGAACGAGATATGATCGAAATTTGTCAAAAGCAAAGACAATAGCAAGGAGTTCTTTTTCAGTAGTTGTATAGTTCGTTTGTGCTCCTTGTAATGTCTTACTAGCATAATATATAGGTTGAAATCGTTTTTCAATCCTTTGTCCTAAAACGGCTCCCATTGCAAAATCACTTGCATCGCACATTAGTTCAAATGGTAGATTCCAATTTGGTGTTATCATGATCGGTGCATTAGTGAGTTTCTCTTTAAGAATATTAAAAGATTTGATACACTCATCTGAAAAGATGAATGGAGCATCCTTTTCTAGGAGTTTATTCAAAGGAGTGGCAATTTTAGAAAAATCTTTTATGAAACGTCGATAAAAACCGGCATGCCCTAGAAAACTCCTAACTCCTCTAACATTGGTGGGATGTGGAAGTTTAGCAATTACATCTACTTTAGCTCTATCCACTTCAATTCCTTCTTTTGAAATTTTATGTCCAAGAACGATGCCTTCTTTAACCATGAAATGGCATTTCTCCCAATTAAGTACTAGATTTGATTGTTCGAATCTAAGAAGCATTCGTTCCAGATTAACTAGACATGATTCAAATGTATCACCGAAGACTGAAAAGTCATCCATGAAAACTTCCATGCATTCTTCTATCATGTCGTGAAAAATCGCCATCATACACCTTTGAAAGGTTGCAGGGGCGTTACAAAGTCCAAATGGCATGCGTTTGTAAGCAAAAGTACCATAAGGGCACGTGAATGTGGTTTTCTCTTGGTCCTCGGGTGCTATTGGAATTTGAAAATATCCGGAAAATCCATCTAGAAAACAATAGTAACTATTTCCGGCTAATCTTTCCAACATTTGATCTATGAAAGGTAAGGGAAAGTGATCTTTTCTGGTGGCGTCATTTAATTTTCTATAATCAATACATACACGCCATCCTGTTACAGTCCTAGTAGGAATAAGCTCATTTTTCTCATTTGTAATGACAGTCATGCCACCCTTCTTAGGCACGCATTGAACTTGGCTTACCCATGGACTATCAGAGATTGGATAAATTAGACCTGCATCTAGCAGTTTAATAATCTCTTTCTTAACTACATCTTGCATATTAGGATTTAGTCTTCGTTGACGTTGCACATACGTTTTATGACCTTCTTCCATAAGGATTTTATGTGTGCAATACGAAGGACTTATTCCTTTAATATCATGAATCTTCAATGCAATGGCTGGTTTATGAGCTTTCAACACAGAAATGAGTTGTGATTTCTCATTTTCAGTAAGAGAAGACGATATTATTACAGGTAATTCAGATTCACCATGTAAATAAGCGTATTCCAAATGGTTTGGAAGTGGCTTTAACTCTAATTTCGGTGGTTCTTCTATCGATGATTTATATCGATATCTGTCTTCTTCTTTTAGCATTTGAATTTCTTCTGTTGTTGGTTCATATCCATTAGCTATAAGTGTAGCTAACATTTCAGCTTCATCAATTGGTTCATTACCTTCTCCTAAAGAACATTCTCCTGTTCCTTGTAATTCTGGAAATTCTTCTAATAATTCTGCATGTGCATCTATAGTTTGAATATAATAACATGTATCATCTGCAGATTGTGGTTGTTGCATTGCTCTATCAACTGAAAAGGTAACACTCTCATCCTCTATACTTAGGGTCAGTTTCTTACCGAACACGTCTATCATTGCTTTAGCCGTGTTTAAGAATGGTCTTCCTAATATGAGAGGAACTTGAGAATCTTCTTCCATGTCCAAAACAACAAAATCTACTGGAAATACTAAAGTACCTACTTTAACTAGCATGTTCTCCATTATCCCTCTAGGATATTTTATTGATCTATCTGCTAGTTGTATGCTTATTCTTGTTGGTTTCAATTCTCCAAGGTCTAGTTTAGTGTATAGTGAATACAGCATTAGATTTATACTAGCACCTAAGTCTGCCAATGCTTCTATTGAACTAAGACTACCCAGACAACATGGAATTGTGAAACTTCCTGGATCAGATAATTTTTCTGGTATCTTATTCAACAGCACTGCTGAACAATTAGCATTCATAGTAACAGCCGAGAGTTCTTCCATTTTCTTTCTATTTGAGATTAGATCTTTCAAGAATTTAGCATATCTAGGCATTCCTGAAATCACATCAATGAAAGGAAGATTTACATTTATCTGTTTAAACATATCCAAGAATTTGGATTGCTCAGCTTCAAGTTTCTCTTTCTTCATTTTACTCGGATAAGGAAGTGGTGGTTGGTATGGTTTAACATAAGGTTTAGCCTTAACTGTGTTATCTTCATTAACCTTTTCAACTACCGGTTCTTTTTCCTTATCTTGATCAGGTTGTGGTTCTTGTGGAGTAGGAATAGTTTCATCAGAAGTTACAGGTATTTCCGGTGGTTTAAGTGTTGTACCACTTCTTGTGGTAATGGCTTTAGCTGTTTCATTCCGGGGGTTAGCATTTGTATCACTAGGTAGACTTCCCGGTTTTCTTTCACCTATTAACCTTGCTAGGTTACTTACTTCTTGTTCCAGATTTTGAATAGAAGCTTGTTGATTTCTAAATGCTTGAGCATTTTGTTCATTGGTTTGTTTCTGAGATGTGAAAAACTGCGTTTGAGTTTCAACTAGCTTCGTCATCATATCTTCTAAATTCGGCTTTTTATCATCGGTTTGTTGTGGTGGTTTGTTTTGAAAATTAGGTATTTGCTGATTGTAAGTATTATTGGATACTTGTTGATTGCTAGGACCTTGTTGGTTGTTGTATGGAATATTTCTGTTATAATTCTGGTTTTGATTGTAAATCGGTCTTGGCGGTTGATAATTATTCTGATAATTATTTCCAGGCCTTTGGTTTATGTATGAAATATTCTCTCTTTGTTCCATTGTTAATTCAATACTGAGACAATCTTTTGTCAAATGTGGTCCTCCACACTGCTCACAACTAATTCGTATTGAGTGAATATCCTTAGTCATCTTTTCCATTCGTCTTTCCACAGCATCTATCTTTGCAGAAATGGAATCTAAGTCATGGCTAGAATCGGCTCTAGCTGCTTTAGATGATCTAACGATATCTTTTTCTTGGTGCCACTCATGTGAGTGGGAAGCAGTATTATCAATAATTTTGTAAGCATCAGTTTCGGTTTTCTTCATAATAGAACCACCAGCTGCTATATCTATGTCTTTCCTTGTAGTGATGTCGCATCCTTGGTAGAATATTTGTACTATTTGACAGGTGTCTAAACCATGTTGCGGACATCCTCTTAACAACTTTCCATATCTTGTCCATGCCTCATATAGAGTTTCATTTGGCTTCTGTGTAAACGTAACAATTTCTGCTTGAAGTCTTACGGCTTTAGATGCAGGAAAGAATTGTTTAAGAAATTTTTCAACTAAAACATCCCATGTATCAATCGCCCCTTCAGGTAACGATTGCAACCAATCTTTGGCTTCTCCCTTTAAAGTCCAGGGAAATAACATGAGATATATCTGTTCATCCTCCACTTCTCGGATTTTAAATAGTGTGCAGATCCTATTAAAGGTACGTAGATGTTCATTTGGATCTTCCTTCGGCGCACCACTAAATTGGCATTGATTAGTTACCATGTGTAGAATTTGTCCTTTGATTTCATAATCTGGCGCATTAATGTCTGGATGAGTAATTGTGTGACCTTGGCCAGTGCGTTTAGCTCTCATTCGGTCTTCCATACTTAAAGGTTCCAGATTCTCCATAATTGAATTTGTTGAATCGGAATCACTAGAGGATTCTGATTTAATGGTTCGTTCCTCAACAATCTCTGTTTGAATGATTGGTGGTTCCGGGGGAAAGTTTAGTGGTTCAGGATCTACGAACCGTTCCTGAATATTCTCCGGATTCTCAATTGTGAGGTCGGGTTCAAAAAATGGATTATCGGAAATTTGAACTGAAGTACTTGGTCGACTGGATGACGATTCTAAAGAAAAATCAACGGCGGTTATATTTGCTAAATGTCTTGATCTAGTTACAGGTGGTGAACGTACAAAAGGTGGTGAACGTCTTGCTCGGTGCATTCACTGAATATCCTATTAGTTTTAAAAAGGAAAGAAAAATTATAATAAGTTATCCAATTAATAGACTTTTCTGATTTTGCCCACGTTTCGCATAGCCAAAAGATGCAGCAGAGGGGCAGGATTCGTTTGGTCTCAATATAATTGAGGACTATTTGGCTCCAATAACCCGGTCCATGTACAAATCCAACTATTACTACGAACCAGAAAATTTTGATGTCTATCAATTTAACCACTCAAAATAAATTTTCGTAATTTTAAGAAATTTAGATAAGAAGTAGAATAAAAATCTATGTCCTAAAACTAGAATAGCGAGAAATAAGAAAGAAAAAGAGTTCGTCAAAAAAGGTCGAAAAAGAAAAATGGTTGAAAAATAAAAGGTGACGGAAAAATAAAAGAAACTTATAAAACTTAAAAAAGACTTGACTAACCTAACCTTATTACTACAACTAACTTAAAATTATAATCGCAAATTGAAATTACTAATTGGAATGATAATTGATACATAGGTAAAAGTCGTCTAAAAATATTAAAGCTTACAGGAAAAACTAAATCCAAAATGGAAATATCTTTAAAAAGAAACTAAAACTTAAAAAGGCGTCGTAAAATTCTAGAGTACCTAAATCTTAGTCTAAAGAAAAAGCACTTAAGGAATTTTACGGCAAATCCTAAAAATCTAGAAGTAAAAATAATTATGGCAAAAACTATGAATTAAAACTAAATATGAGCTAAAAATACAAAAGTTACGCTAAAACGATTAAAAAGGAAAAAAATATAAAAATATATAAAAAGTTGTAAAAAGTACAATTTTTATAAAAATATTATTTTTATATTATTTATTTTATAAAACTATTAATTTTACAATTTAAATAAACTAATTAAACTAAAAATACAAATTAAACTTAAACTAATAACTTAATTAAATAATAAAACTTAATTAGGGTTAATAATAAAATTAATAATTAATTAAAACCCTAATCGCATTAATTGCTGTACGATGATGGCCTGTCAGATACGCTCATGCGATTGCATGAGTTCTAAGTTACCCAGCCATGCGATCGCATGGGCTAGGGTTTCGGGCCAGAGTTGGGCTGCTACAGTACAGGCCGATTAAAATTTTTTTTTTTTTTCCGTTTTTGCTGTAAAATATAAAATATATTTATTAATTAAATAAAACTTATATTTTTTACAAAATAATAAAAAAAATAGAAATAAAGAAACTTTATAAAACTTAAATATTTACCAAACTCTAAGAAAAAAATATTTATATTTTTGTTTTTCTTTTTTTTTCTTCTTATTTTTGAATATTTAAAACGTATTTTTACAAATGCGTACTAAAAGGAAAAATCTTTTTTTTTATAGCGTTGCGCTTCCGGCTTTTAAAGACGATCCCCGGCAGCGGCGCCAAAAATACTTCATGTTAAAGCTAAGGGGTATAAAATACTATTAAATTTTACTAGAAAATACTATTAAATACGATACAATTTTACACAAGATATTTATTTATTTATTGAATGGATATACTTAAACCTTGCTACAACACTTATAGGCAGTGTACCTAATCGTACAGTAGTGTAGTAAGTCCGGTTCGTTCCACAGGGAATCTTTTTAAACAAAGCTTAACGCTATATTAGTTTACTTTTATAAAAATACAAATATATATATATATAAGTAATATTATTATTATAAAGGGGGTTTTTACCGTTTAATGACCGGTTTGTCGATTTTAAAACTTTAGTCGCAGTTAAAACCTAATGTAAAATATTAAATAAATAAAAGACTTAATTTAAAGCGTAAAATAAATAACGATAATGAAATTGCAATAAATAAAAGTGCGATAAAATAAAATTGCGATAATTAAAAAGTACGATAATTAAAAGTACGATAACAATAAATAAAAGTGCGATAATTAGAAGTGCAATTAAATATAAAATAAAGGAAATTAAATATGAAATAAAAGAATTATGCTTATTTAAACTTCCGTAATCATGATGTTTGACGTGTTATTTTAGTTTTATGCCCATGGGTTAATTGTCCTTTGTCCTGGATTATTTAATATGTCCGTCTGGTTTTTGTCCATAACAGTCCATCAGTCATAAATATAAAGTGCGAGTGTCCTCGTCAAATTATCCTTATACCCGAAGTTAAATATTCCAACTAATTGGGGACTTAAACTGTAACAAGATTTTAATACTTTGTTTAATAATTACACCAGGATGTCGACTGAGTGTAACCCAAGGTTTTAATATTTTGTTATCAATTATACCAAGTGTCCTTGTACATAATTTCACCCCTGTTTTAATTATTCTAGTGGCTATTAATCCATTCCCGTGTCCGGTTAAATGAACGATTATTCGTACATATAAATACCCCGCCCATCGTGTCCGATCGAGTGTATATGGTAATTTATAGGGACGCCCAATTGTAAATCTTTATATTAACATTAACAAACTATCATTTAGTTAAACAAATATAAAGCCCATTAATAGCTCATAGTCTAATTTCCACAAGTGTCGTTCTTTTGTCCAAACCCCAATTATGGTACAAAGCCCAATTACCCAATTTTAGTAATTAGCCCAACATCATGATTACTTCGGATTAAATAAGCATAATAATAACTTAGCTACGAGACATTAATGTAAAAAGGTTGAACATAACTTACAATGATTAAAAATAGCGTAGCGTTACACGGACAGAATTTCGACTTACACCCTTACAACATTCGCTAACATACCCTTATTATTAGAATTATAATTAAAATTAAAATATAAATTATAAATATATATATATATTTTACGTATATATGAGAGAAGAGACGGATAGATGGATCTGTTTTTGGTTCACCAAAGCTCGATTTTTATAGGCATGTGGGCTGGAACTGGGGCTCATGCGATCGCATGGATTTATGCCTTCCAGGCCATCCGATCGCATGGCCAGCTGGGGAGGCTCATATTTGGTTGTTTTCTTCTGCCGACGGTTTTATAAATAATATAATATATTAAATAATTATAAGAATTATTTAAATATTATATTATATTTATGTGCATAGTTGACTTGTAATTTTTAGTCCATTGCGTCGAGCGTTGAGAGTTGACTCGGGTCCCGGTTCCGGATTTTCGAACGTCCTTGCGTACAATTTTATATTTTGTACTTTGCGTTTTGAATCTTGTACTCTTGTAATTTCGAGACGTTTCTTATCAATAATTGGAACCTCTTTGATTGTCTTTTGTACTTTTGAGCTTTTTGGTCGTTTGCGTCTTCAATTCGTCGAATCTGTCTTTTGTCTTCACCTTTTATTATTTAAACGAATATCACTTGTAAATAGAATAATTGCAACTAAAAGCTTGTCTTTCTTGAGGAATAATGCTATGAAATATATGTTCGTTTTTAGCATTATCATACAACCACCGATATACGTATCCGTTCACCACAGAATAACCATTTCCATTTAAATTTCATATTTGGATTTTGACATATCAGAATCCAACAAGTGGCATAATGAAGAAAACATTGGACAAAATAAAATTTGTTACAAACAAACGAATTAACTAATTGAAATTTTGTTAAGAATCCACGCTAACTGTTCCAGCTAACTGTTCCTAGCTAACTGATTACATTTTATTTATCGCAATTTAATTATCGCAATTTTATTTATCGTCATTTAATTTCTGTTATTTACTTTACGCATTTAATTTATCGTCATTTAATTTCTGTTATTTATTTTACGCACTTTAAATATCGGGACACGTATACAAGGTTTTGACATATCATATCGACGCATCTATATATATTATTTGGAATAACCATAGACACTCTATATGCAGTAATGCGGGAGTTAACTATACAGGGTTGAGGTTGATTCTCAAATAATATATATACTTTGAGTTGTGATCGAGTCTGAGACATGTACACGGGTCACGATACGTATTACTTAATTCGAATATTATAAATTAAATTATATATAAATTATTGGACTGTTAACTGTGGACTATCGATTGGGCCTATCAACATTGGACAATTAAAAAAAAAATGAATTAAAATCTTAATTATAACATATGAAACTAAACAATTCTTCAAGTTTGCCACTTGATTTTCATCTTAAACCTCATTCATATCTTGAAGATTCAAATTTGCGTTCAAACCTTTCATGATTCTTGAAAACACCTCAATCGAGAGGATGAACCAATCGCACTTCATCTACAGAAGGAAAGATTTATGCATATAGTTATGCACCTGAAAAATTCTCGGAAACTGAGTAAACGTTTAACAAGTATCTGTGCTAGCTCCTTTGGCATTAATATTACCAAAAATCACTTTTCAATTCCTTTTCAAATTAGCCAATTTTGTCACAGCTCCAGCAAGACAATTTCGACTTTTCGTTCAAAACAACCTTATTATAACTTTGATATATATGTGTGCTCTTTTATTGTTACCGGGGAACCTTTTATATTCCACCATATTACCATCAGCGTTTAATCATCTAAAAACATAATTCTCCTGAAAACACCTCGAAATGATAACCAACGATTCAGATATGGCTGCATTAAATGCAGAGGAAACAGAAAAATTGTAGATGGTTTAAACGGCCAAAAGTTTGATGATAAAGAATGGAGTGTTGGGAACGCTCGATAGAAAATTTGGTACTGAAAAAAAAATGGATTGAGCTAACCATGAAGGAGACCAAGGACAAGTACAAGGACCAAACCTTATATTCAAAGAATCCAGGTAATTTTGGATCCGATGAAATCTTTAAAGAATATCTTGCTCGGAAGTCATGTTAAAATCTTACAGAAAATTTTTCTTCATCAACCTTCGAACTTAGAAATCCCAAAATATCATCATAAATATCTTCGACATTTCTGAGGATATTTTCATAAATATTCTTGTCCGAAATTATCTACCTCTCCGTGTTTTCTGTATTCCATTATATTGGAAACTTCTGTAAAATCTAAGTATAAATTATGAATGAATTGTGGAGAAGTGTGGGAAATTGAAGCATGAGTTAGTATAATATAATGACACTTGGCCAACGTGATTATATTACAGTAAGTTATGTTGAGTTTCTAATGAAACATGATGATTCACAGCCTATAACATCATCATGTGCCATGTTACACGACTCTTATATTCGACTATATCTCTAAACAAAATTAAGAAACATATTTTCTTGATAATTCTATATTTCCAGTGACTTCTGATAATTTGGCAAATGTTTGGGAAATATGAATTGAAGTATAAAAGTTGAGAGTTGCGGAAATAATGGAACGAAAGAGGTTCATTTATAATGGGATTACCAGGCATAGAAATCGAGACAGATTACCGCATTTAATTAAAGAGATTTTATTCACCAAAGAATCAAATCTTTCAGATCTCGACGATTTTCTCTAAATCCCTTAAAATCCGGAAATCAATTCTATCGACGTCAAAAGTTAAATCTTTATCTCAATCTTTTATGATAGCTTCATTCATACTCTTCGAATAATCGAATTGTTTTATCCATATTACTCAATGATAATAAAACTCTATTTGTCAGCGCTTATTCGTCAGAAAAACATTCTTATAGTCAGCCATGACCATCCCAATCAAATTTTGGGACGAAATTTCTTTAACGGGTAGGTACTGTGACGACCCGGAAATTTTCGATTAAATTTAAACTTGATCTCAATATGATTTCGACACGATAAGTAAAGTCTGTTATCTCGATTTTCAAAATTTTTGAACCATTTATATATATCAAACTAACCTTTGACTATACCCAACGATTCACGAACAATTGCTTGTACTTAAATATGTATATATTATATATATAAATGAAAAGATATATTATATATAATATGATATTTATAAGTTATTATATCATTATTATTGATATTATTATTATCATAAATAATATTAATATAACTAATATTATTTAGTATCATCATAAATATTATTATTTATTATTAAATTTATTATTATCTATCATCATTGTTATTATTAACATTTTCATATTATTATTACCTTTATCAATATTATTATTATTATTATTATTATTATTATTATTATTATTAATATTAATTGGTAATATTAGTATTATTATTAACACAATTCTTATTATTATTTGTATTATTGTTATTAATATATTAATTATTAATATATATTAAATATAAAAAATATTATATAAAATCTAACATGTACGAATTCCATATCTGCTTTTACATGTTTTTCTTCTGATTAGATTTATGTCGATGGACTTTTGCTACAAAACAAGTTAATCAAATTCTATTACTGTGTGAATCGTCACTTACACTTGATATATGTACCTACTACTATAATTTGTAAAAAAAAAAAGAATTGAAAGATCAAAGAAAACCCATCTACTTCTTCCTCTCTTGATCATAAACCGCCACTCCATCAACCACCATCCACCTCAAACCCACTTATTACTACTACAACTCAAAAGTTCCGTTTTCTATTCGTGGGTTCACATACCCAAACACCCTCGAAGATTACTACTATTGTTGTGTTTTATGTTACTTCGAACCGCCACCTTCATCTCCTATAAACAACCGAAGTTAGCCTGCAACCCTTTCTGTTTTGATTAACCTCCGACACTCATCAATGAGTCAACTTGAACCACCCTCATCGTACCTCTATCATCCTCTCTCCCTCTCTATTATTTTTTTGCAGCCATGTTCACGAAGGGGTTCCAGGACTTTGTCGACCAAAGCAGTTGCAATTATCAGATGTCATGCTATTGTAAGAAACCGGAATAACCAACCATCCATGTATATCGCTGTTAGATTTTCTTTTGTGTTTCGTGCAACCATCACAACACACACCATGGAATCCCATCGATTGCTGCTCGAACTTATTCATGTTTTTGTTTACAAATACTTTTATCTTCTGCATAAATCCAACTAGAACCACCCCTACCGTCGACAAACCGCCATCTTCCACCTACATCACCATGGACAGTCACGTTTGTTTCTAATTAAAACACAAAAACCGCCACCTAAAACTCCCAACACCTGCAACTATCTGTTTCTGTGTCGGATCACAAACCACTTCATCTCAATGTTATTGCTCGATGAAACAACCACCTTATGTTTCCTGTTCCTTTTTCGTTTGAGCCTGCAGCTCTTGTTTCTGTTTACAAGCTCTACACCATCACCACCAATGATGATGATGATTAATGGCGATGATAAGAAGAAGGATGATAACGTATGATGATATTTATGAACATACCTAATTACTTAATTATTTAAATAAAGTATTATCATTCACTTGTCGGTAAACTAGTTGTTAAGAATATGTTAGTGGAGGATGACCACATGATGATGATGAAGTGATATCATGTTGTCCAAATTCTGGTTTGCTTTTCTTTTCAATCGATCACCAGCTTGGGCCGTTAATTCCATTTATTGTTTTGGGCCAAATAGTTAATCCTTGGACTTAACACTTTGGGCCGCAATTGTTATATGGTTTTTGGGCCAAATAGATATAAAGTGATAGTAGAGAAACATGGTATACGATATTGATTCAGTGATAAATCGAAGATGAATATGAATATGATACGTGATGTTATGCTATGTTAATCATGAAATAAAATGATGATGATGAAATTAAGAAGAAGAAAAGGAAATCAGTAAAGGTTTAATAGATTTAAGTTGTAAAATAAAACAGAAGTGATCCAGTAGAGGAATGGTTGGACGTGGGGGTGGTTATTGAGAGGTCTCGGGTTCGAACCCAGGCCGTGGCATTTTTTTTTTTTAGAAAGCTCATTCTTTAAGGTAGTTTCTATTATTATTATTATTTTTATCATTATTATTATTATTATTAGTAAAAAATATATTATTTTTATCATTACTATTTCTAAAAGAACCATTATTTTTGAAATTATCATTTTCATTGAAAATTACATTTCTATTTTCATTAAAATTATTAGTATTATCAAAAGTATTATTATTATTAAAAATTTTCTTTATTTAAAACTATCTTTTTATCTAAAATTTCATTATCATTATTAATATATTATTATAACAAATAAATATTTTGTAAATAAAAATATACTTATACAATAATTATATTAATATTACCTATAATTATATATTAAAAATATTAACATTTCTATTATATACATACACACAAAACAAATAAACATATAACATAAGATATATAAATATAAATAAAATATATTAGAATTTAGTACAAATTATATATAAACTACAACACTAAATATATAAATACTATATAATTAATAGATGGAATTATTTGAATTACGATTATATGTGTTAATATATATATAAATGATATAGGTTCGTGAATCCGAGGTCAATCCTATACTTGTTAAATGACGTCATATGTATTTTTACTACAAAATACAGTATGGTGAGTTTCATTTGCTCCCTTTTATATATATTTTTGGGACTGAGAATACATGCGCTGTTTTTATAAATGTTTTACGAAATAGGCACAAGTACTAAAACTAATTCTACGTGGGTTTAAACCAGAAATATGCCCTTAGCTTGGTAACATTAAACTACTTGTCTATGTACGGTAGGCGCGAATCCTAAAGATAGATCTATTGGGCCTGACAAACCCCATCCTGACTATGGGATGCTTTAGTACTTCGAGGTTATTTTAAACACACCTGATCTGGTGTACTTCAGAGGGTAAAACATGAACGTTAAGGCTTGTTACCGGGTGCCTACAATTTATAGAATACTTTTATACACTTGCGAGTGTACATATATTTATAAACGGAAATCTTGTGGTCTATTATTATATTGAAATGATTACTACGATAAACCTATGAACTCACCAACCTTTTGGTTGACACTTTTAAGCATGTTTATTCTCAGGTACGAATTAAGTCTTCCGCTGTGCATTTGCTCATTTTAAGGACATTACTTGGAGTCGATCATCGCAATGGGACCACATGTTGATGACTTCGTCCGGTGGACAAGGACGGGTCGCTACATGATCAAACCACCCTCAACCACCATGAAACACCACATCTAAACTACTAATACACTGCTACTGTATTTTTGTGGTTTGTTCCTGGATTCACCATCACCATCTGAAACTTCATCAATCACGAACCCCCATCCCCAAGACAAACCAAGTGACACATCATGTTTTCCTGTTTACCAACGCAAAACCATTACGTGAACACCATTACCTATAAACACCTACAACACCCATTACTATTTCTATTTCTTTACTCCAATCAAACACAGTCGTCCCACCTTCAAGTTGCTCTAGTTTCCTGTTCGATATTCGAAAATCAAACACCACATTTCTATTATTTAGGTGTTGACTTCTTTAATCCGAACCCCAAACCAATACCCCTTTACACGCTATTGCTATTGTTCCTGTTTCCATTGTTAGATTTTGACAAAACATCACCTCAACCATCAACCATAACCCATCGTTACCAAGAACCACCACCAACATCCTCTTTATTATCCTTCCTTTCATTTTTCTATTTTGAGTATAACCGAACACCACCACAAGTAACCAAAACCAACATCCACAACCCAAATCGAGACCATTGTTATCGAACTGCTTGACTCCGTTTGTTTTCTTTTGTTTTCGAAACCATCACAACACAACATCATCAAGGACCTACTGTTACTACTCGCTTGTGCTGCTGTTTTTCTGACCAGGAACACCCACAAAATCGCCACCCAACAACACCATTAAACCATATATTTTTTTCTTTTAAGGCTACTGCAGTGTTTTGCTCGCTGCTGTTATTCACATTCTAATCACTGCTGCTCGTTCTCCTTTTTGATTTCGACCCTTCATCAAGGAACATGTTATTAATTAGGGAGTTTTAGTTGCAACCTACAACACCACCAACAACGAGCTACTACTACTGCACATGTTTTCTGTTTTGATTCGTTCCAAACACCATAACAGTCACCATGTCGACCAATACCTGCTTTTTCTATTTATGTTTTTAAAATGTGAAGAATGATGAAGATAAATTAAAGCTGCAGTTGTTGTTCTCTGAGCTGGATCGATTAGACGCCATCATCACCGAATAAATTTTTATATTGTGTTCCCCACTTGCATGCTAGAGAATATTGTGGACCAAGGTTGGTCCCTTTCAAATTCACGTGTCAAACCAAGTATCTATTGTGCAAACAATCAGGAAGTTAATTACTAGACTTATCTCCTTGAATCCGGGCCGCAGGACTTTAAAATTATGTGATGGGCCGGTATTATTTTTTGTGCATGTGGACTAGTGGACTGATTCGTGATAAGTACGATTAAAATCATCGTATACATATTTTGTTTCGATTATGGCGATGACGATTAGAAAAAAGATGATTATGGTAAATTGAATGATAAAGAATGATGATCGTAATCATAATGAAAGATGATGATGGTATGATTATTATTTGATTATGTTATTGATTAGGTTGATGGTTATGATAATGAAATTGATACATGAAATAATGAAAATGATGATGAAGAAATTTAGAAGAAGAAGATGAAAACCGTTAAAGGGTTATTAGATTTAAGTTGTAAATTAAAATAGAAGTAAACAAGAAAAGCAATTGGTTAGGGAAGTGTTTGTTAAGCGAAAGGTCACGGGTTGGCATTTTTTTAGAAAAAGAAGAAGAAAGGGAAACAGGAAGAAAAGGGGTTATATAAACATAAGTATCATATTAATCATAAATGAAACCGACAGAGCTTTGGTTAAGGATGTTATCGGGTTAGCGGGATGTCGCGGGTTCAAAATCGGACTTGGGCATTTTTTTATGACTACTTCTTTGAGGTAGTTTACTTATTACTCAATATTATCATTATTATTAATTATTATTGTTATTAGATTATTACAAATATTAAAAATATAATTAATAGTATCATTCATACAATTAATATTATTACCATTGTTGTTAGTATTAGTAATATCATTATTATTATTATTATTATTATTATTATTATTATTATTATTATTATTATTATTATTATTATTATTATTATTATTAATATTATTATTATTATTATTATTATTACTTTTATTATTATTATTATTATTATTATTATTATCATTAGTAGTAAAGTCATTATTATCATAGTTATTATTATTATTAATAGTATTATTATTATCATTATTATTTTTATTATCATTATTATTATTATTTATTACAACCCGGAAATATTCGACAAAATTTAAACCTAACATTTATGTAATTCTGACGATTCACAAAAAATTATTTGTAAATAATTACACAATTATTTGATATATTAATATTATTATTATTAATAACCTTTTTAACAATATATCAATAATTAATATCAATATTATTAATTATAATTAAACTTATCATTTTTATTGTCATATTAATATTATTATCATTTTATCTTTTTATCATTATTTGTTATCATCTATATTATAATTAGTAATAATATTATGATTACTAATAATATTAACATTAATATTATTCATTCATAAGTATTATTATAAATATCATTTAGTATTAATGATATTATTATTATTATTATTATTATTATTAACATAATTATTAACAAATATCATTACTCTTATTATTTATATTATTATTGTATTAAAAGTAGTATTATTATTATAATTATTATTATTAATACAATTATTAATTATTATTATTAATATAATGAATTAGGTATTAGGTAATCCATTTTTATTTTTTTTATTTTCTTTTAATCATGATCTATTTTTTTTTAAATTTTATATATATATATATATATCATATTTTTTTTCTTAAACTAATCTGCTTTTATAAGATCGTGATCTGGTATGTTTTATTTTTTTATAAGATCTGATTTTAATCGTGATCTGCTTTTATTTATATATTACCTGCTATTTTTTTCCCCACGATACAGTTCTTATATATTTATTTATATCCTATTATTTGTTTAATCTCCTACTGGCCTTAAATTTGTTTTCATTCGGACTTTTCACTTATATAAATCGATACCAGTGGATTTCTCACCATCATTATCAATTACAGTATCACATTAACAAATTAATCAATTTTTTTTATCGGCACCTCTGTTCTTTAGTAAAATTCCAAAAACTCGATTTCGAATCCAATTTCAAAAACTAAAAATGCAGTTAGGTTAGGATTCATCTAGTAAATCTTTCTGTAAAATTTTAGCTTCCAATTCGTTATATCGAGCTTTAATTTTTGAGTCAAAGTTTAATTGTCAGAAGTCGACCCTTTTGTTCTTCGTGAAATTCGTGATCGTGTTTATGTTTCAAGTTAAATTGAGAGTTCAGAAAGTTTCTAGGACTGAAATGCAATATAATTCATGTTATAATCTTTCTTTAAAATTGCCTTAAAATCGAAATCAATTACTGAGTTCATTATTTTTTTTCTTCGTACAGCTTTATTTTATTTTGAAATTTATGTGTCTGTTAAAGTGATCCACTAATACTGGTCACATCTGGTTCGATTTCACGAAATAATTCAAGCCTTAAATTAGCTGTTATGACTATTGTTTGAGCTCTGGTCGATTTAGAAGGTGAAGAAGAAATAGAAAACAGATATACGGGTCATATATAAATAAAATGGGTATAATAACAGAAAAGCAGGGAATGGAGGAGTGGTTATGGGTGTTTACGGGTGAACTAGCGGGAGGTCACGGGTTCGAGCCCGGTTCGGGGCGTTTTATTTTTAATCCGATTATTGAAGGTATCTTTCATTTTATAAATTATTATTATTATTATTATTATTATTATTATTATTATTATTATAATTATTATTATTATTATTATTATTACTAAAGGAATCACAATTTTTTTTAAACTTATCATTTTTATTATAATTATTATCATTAACATGATTACACTACAATTGTTATTAAAGTTATTAATATGAATACTAATATCATTATCTTCATGATTATTATCACTAGTACTAAGATATTTTAATTTAAACATATTAACATTCATAAATTACCTTTTTAAATTACTATTGAATAATTATTTCAAATATTGAAAATAAATATATTTAAATTATGATGAGTTATTAATCATTATTATTATCACTATTTTATTAGTATGATTATTAGTATTATTATTAGGTAATTACAAAAGTATTATCATAACTAACATTAACAGTAAAATTTATGTTTTTACAATTATTATTATTAATATCATTATTTTTATCACTAATAGAGTTATTAACATTATTATCATTAATATTAAGAATTATATTTATCATTTTTGTTATAAGTATTATCATGATTAATAAATTTATTATTATTATTATTATTAGTAAATCATTATTAACAAAACTATCATTTTTATTGAAAACATCATTGTTAGTAAAATTATCATTTTTATTAAAGTTATCATTATCATTATTATTATGAATATTACCATTATCATTATGAATATTATTATTACAAAATAATACCACTCTTTATTCACTAAGATTATTAATATCATTTTATCAAATAAATACTTATATATATAATATATATAAATAAAAGTATATATATAGAAATATATAACAACTGAATATATATATATATATATATATATATATATATATATATATATATATATATATATATATATATATATATATATATATATATATATATATATACTTATTCGATTATGAGTATATGTGTTAATATATATACTTGATATAGGTTCATGAATCCGAGGACAACTCTGCACTTGTTCAGTGCCATCATACTCGTAATTACTATGAAATACAAAATACAGTATCGTGAGTTTTCATAGCTCCCTTTTTATATATATTTTTGGGTTGAGAATACATGCGCAACTTTTATAACTGTTTTACATTTAGACACAAGTACTCAAACTTTTATGCTATATACATGCTTTGTCATGCTAAATCCCCACCGTAATATCGTTAATTGCTGAGGTATAAGATGCAAACTTAGTTATTGTGAGTAGCGCTACTGAGAGTGACGTCTCTAGTCAGTTGTCCGTTGGTCTTTGACTACATAATAATGATTCAACGACATGAATAACAAGTGTCACGGGGTAACTTGCTTTTAGTCGCGATATTACAAACTCAGCATTACTTTTCGATTGGTATTTCTATATCAATTAACACTTTATATTGATATTTCTATATCAACTATATTAAATCTTGTGGTCTAACACTATTATTGAAATCATATTTATGATAAACCTATAAACTCACCAACCTTTTGGTTGACACTATTTAGCATGTTTATTCTCAAGTTCTACATAATGCTTCCCCTGTGTATTTGCTAATTGAAAACAATATTTCAACGAGTCATTCATGGATAATTTGAAGGACTTACATTTGCTAATTTGATGATGATTGCTTACTATGCTTGGAGTCTTCATTACATATCATATCAATTAAAGACATTTAATGCGTTGTTCATTATATACAATGTAACCTATTTATCTTCCGCTGCAAAACTCAATATAACGTCTCATATAGAGTTGTTCTCGTTTATACAATTGTGATTTGATATAATTAGTCACAAATACCCCAGGCTCTATTTGGGGGTGTGACAGATTGGTATCAGAGTAGTATTGTTTTAAAGAACCAGGATTGCATTTTAAATGTGCCTTATACAATTAGGTACCTTAGCAATGTAGGACTACAACTTTCCTTGACTATAGTGCCTTTAATTATTGCCTTTAATTGTTAAATGCTACACTATACTTTAGAAACTTTACTTATCTTAGAATGCTAAGTCAATCTAAGAACTCTGTTCACTTTTCTAAGTACTATCCAATTACGCCACCGCGTTTAAATGCGACACTATGATTTATCAAATTCTTGACATTCCTAAGTCATCTATCATGGTTTGTGTATTACATATGTATTACATAAAATATTATCCATGAATTTTGAAACTCCTATATTTGTTACTATTCATACTCAAATGTACATAACTCCCTGTTATATCACGTACCTATATGCCTTATGCCTTTATGCATCGGTTTGCGAACTAGAAAATTTCATTGAGTTATCGAGAATCTCAAAGACATTATAATGTCATCACTATTCATATTCATTACTTTCTTTGCTTTCTTGTTGTTTTGAACATTGAATTTTCCTGACGGATGACGTCTACGAAACTATAGAATAGAAAGCGTTTGGATTACTGATTTAAAGGATCCTATAGCTCAAGCCCCTGGACCTGAATAGGACATTACGAATTGAAAATCTTTAATCAAAAGATTATCAGATTACATACTTATCATCTATACACGTCATACTGCCATTTTTAGAGTATAGACACATCATATCTTATTATATCTTATCGTATCTATCCCAATAATCTTTGTCTAACACTTTTCCTAAATTTCCTTTGTAAATTACGGAAATCTTTTTGCTACATATACATATTCAAGGAAATGAATATATCATCCAGTATTCAACACTAATCTCATATCAAACCCTAATTCAAATCACAAAATATGGATTTCTCAACTGATTCCTTGAGCTCCAATGGAAGCGTAACCGGAACAAACGAACCAATCAGCCATCATCTATTTTGGATGAATTGGGGATGGGTTCGTAGTAAACTTAATCAATGGAGACAAGAAGAAGGCAATCCCTTCCACCAACCGAATTCACCTATTGGTGAAGAACCTGAAGCACTTATTAGCGAACCCGTTCGAAACACTATTTTCACCCTTATTTCCAGGATATCCAGTCACGAATATATAATATCTAAAATTCTAGATCTTATTCATCCACTTGTCCGAACTGCCAATTATCCCGGAATAATAGAAGAAGTTAACGAGCTTCGTGCTCGAGTGGTGGCTCTGGAGAATATGGTGCGAAACCTACGAACACCAGAAGCAGCACCAGCAGCATAACCAGTACCATCAGCATCACCACCAACAGTATCAGCTTCACCACCAACAACATCCGCATCCCACGCCTCAACATTATACTCAGTACCTCGGATATCAACATCATACGCCCCATAGATACCAAGGAATATTAGTAATAATGAGTTAAGATGTATTGACCCATTCTTCCTGAAGAATTATATATGTATACTTTATATATATGGTTTGGAACACTAATAAATCTTTTCGTACTAAGCTATTACGTGTGAATCTTAACTAGTATGTACTACTTAGTTAATTCATATCACTAATATGCTATGATGTACATCTTTTGTTAATAACTTAACAATCGTTAATCACTACTTCAACACAATAAACTCCATTTCATAATAAACCAAGTGTATTATTCAAACACATGTTTGATTATATACTTTCATTTTCGATGTACTCGAAACCTTTTAGAAAACATTATTCGTGTCTTGTGAATTTCACAAGGATTTCACGAGCACCAACATCGTATACCAAGGTATATCAATAACAATGAACAATGAAGCATTGATTCATAACTTCATTAGCGAAATATTTCGCGACAATTATGAAATCTCTAAGATTTTTAAGATTATTTATTCTCATTTCAACCACAAATCAAATGAGTTTAATATGATATTAACTCATTAAATCTATATTATATCTGAAGAATACATATATGAACGTATATCTTCATAAAGATTGTAACATTCTTTTGTACAAACTGTAAATTGTGAAAATATTTTAACAGGTAGGTAATACCCGAGACATTTATTTCTTACAGTAATATATTACATTGTACATTCTTCCATTCTAATTCAGTAATTATTAACTATACTACTTACATCCACACATATAATCGTTCACTAAAAGAACAACCATTTTCAATTACATATTCTGATTTTGACATATCGGAATTTAAGTAAAGCTTTAGCAAGTGTTATCTCCCTAAAGATCACTACATTCATGAATTATATTCATTCGTATTCTATGATGAATTATCACATCAAACCACCGAAATTATCATTCATTACTTTCGAAATCAACAACGCCTATTCGTCAACCATTAGATCCGTTGAAGATTACAATCAGCGTTTAATCATCTAAAAATAAAATTTCTTGAAACCATCTCGGATTGATAACCAATGATTCAAATATGGCTGCATTAAATGCAGAGGAAACATTGTAGAAGGTCTTAAGGGCCAAAAGGTTGATAATAAAGAATGGTATAAGCTTATATTTGGAACTGGAAAATGGATTGAGCAAACTATGAAGGAGGTTGTGGACAAATCATAAGGACGAAACCTATACCCAAAGAATCCAGATGATTCGATTTTTGATGGAAATTTCATAAGACATATAATCTCCTTACGCCTTCTAAATCCTTACAGAAGAATTTTTCTCATTATCATTCTATCTTAGAAATTCTAAGATATCATCATAGCTTTCGTTATAAATATCCTCTATATTTCTGAAGATATCTTCATAACAATTCTTGTTCGCAATTAATTATCTCTTTGCGACATCTTTATCACAACATAAAGGAAACTGTTTTAGTTTCTATATTCTGTAAAATTCAAGTTTAAATTATAAATGTTTTGAAGAAGTGTTGGGAATTGAAACATGAGTTAGTATAATATAATGACGTCAGGCCAACGTGATTATATTACAGTAAGTCATGCTAAATTTTTAATGGAAGATGATGATTCATATACTTTATAATCATCATTTGCCATGTTACACGACTCTTACATTCTATTTAACCTCTAAACATATCAAGAAAATATTTTTCTTGATGATTCGGTCTTTTCCGAATATTCTGGTAATTTGACAAATCAAATCGTGGTATTACCATTCCTTTCTACTTTATATATTATGATCATTCGAAACTTCATACCTATGAATTCTGGACCATTACTTGCTTTACAAAAGCATGAAGCTCCGACATATAAGGGAAAATACAAAGCCCGATAACAACACCGAAATTACAAACCGTGTATATCAATGCGTATAGTAATATAAAGACACGGAAGAACTAAAAACACTATAACCCCAAAAGCATCGTAGAAGTAAAAAGATTCCTCTGGTGGTAAAAGAAAAGGAAGAATGACTGCATATATGGTCAATATAATAACAAGTATCAATACAGGATTGAGCATATTAACAAATCTTTTGGAAGTATGAATTTAGGAAGAAAGTATAGAAGTGGTGAAGATAATAAAACGGAAGAAGCTAATTTATAGCAAAATCCCAGACACCACAATCGAGACAATTCACCGTATTTAATCAAAGAAATCTCAAAATTCCTTAATTACCGGAAAATCAAATCTTATAGATTACGAAGATTTCCTTTATTCCCTTGAATTCTGGAAATCAATCGTGACTACGTCAAAAGTTAAGGCGAACATTTAATTTTCTCATTCACTCTTTTAGGATAGCTTCATTTATACGCTTCCTATAATCGAATCATTTTATCCATATTATTCAAAAGTGATAAAACTCTATTTTCAACTTATATTCATCATTACAATATTGTTATTGTAAACAATGATTATCTCTATCAAACTTTCATAACTATGATTTTCATGAAATAGTCTCTATTTTGTCTGCCCTAATATTGTGGCATAAACGCTCAAAGTTTTAAATGAGCTCAATACTATTCATAACACATTTCATGTGTTCAGTTTACTGAAATGATCGTATAGCACCATCATCCCTTTGAGGATAACCTAGTCAAATGACACTCTTGTTAATACTTTAGATAACCTCCGCATTAATGATAAAATGCACTTAGAACCTGTAGAAATTATGGTTCAAACGCTTGAAACAGAACAATATTATATCCGTTGGAATTCACGAAAGGCCCCGAGCATACCTGGGAACGTGAAGACCAAATAAAACGTAAATATCCTCGTCTGTGTACGAACAACACCGATTGATGGCACTATAACAACCGGGAAATTTCTGACAAAATTTAAACCAAACTTTTATGTAATTCCGACGATTCACGAACAATTATTTGTAAATAATTACACAATTATTTGATATATTAATATTATTATTATTAATATCCTTTTTAACAATATATCAATAATTAATATCAATATTATTAATTATAATTAAACTTATCATTTTTATTGTCATATTAATATTATTATCATTTTACATTTTTATCATTATTTGTTATCATCAATATTATAATTAGTAATAATATTATGATTACTAATATTAACATTAATATTATTCATTCATAAGTATTATTATAAATATCATTTTGTATTAATGATATTATTATTATTATTATTATTAACATAATTATTAAAAAATATCATTACTCTTATTATTTATATTATTGTTGTATTAAAAGTAGTATTATTATTATAATTGTTATTATTAATACAATTATTATTATTAATATAAAGAATTAGGTATTAGGTAATCCACTTTTATTTTTTTATTTTCTTTTAATCATGATCTATTTTTTTTAAATTATATATATATATATATATCGTATTTTTTTTCTTAAACTAATCTGCTTTTGAGATCGTGATCTGGTATGTTTTATTTTTTTATAAGATCTGATTTTAATCGTGATCTGCTTTTATTTATATATTATCTGCTATTTTTTTATCCCACGATACAGTTCTTATATATTTATTTATATCCTATTATTTGTTTAATCTCCTACTGGCCTTAAATTTGTTTTCATTCAGACTTTTCACTTATATAAATCGATACCAGTGGATTTCTCACCATCATTATCAATTACAGAATCACATTAATAAATTAATCAATTTTTTTTATCGGCACCTCTGTTCTTGAGTAAAATTCCAAAAACTCGATTTCGAATCCAATTTCAAAAACTAAAAATGCAGTTAGGTTAGGATTCATCTATTAAATCTTTCTGCAAAATTTTAGCTTCCAATTCGTTATATCGAGCTTTAATTTTTGAGTCAAAGTTTAATTGTCAAAAGTCAACCCTTTTGTTCTTCGTGGAATTCGTGATCGTGTTTATGTTTCAAGTTAAATTGAGAGTTCAGAAAGTTTCTAGGACTGAAATGCAATATAATTCATGTTATAATCTTTCTTTAAAACTGCCTTAAAATCGAAATCAATTATTGAGTTCATTATTTTTTTTTCTTCGTACAGCTTTATTTTATTTTGAAATTTATGTGTCTGTTAAAGTGATCCACTAATACTGGTCACATCTGGTTCGATTTCACGAAATAATTCAAGCCTTAAATTAGCTATAATGACTATTGTTTGAGCTCTGGTCGATTTAGAAGGTGAAGAAGAAATAGAAAACGGATATACGGGTCATATATAAATAAAATGGGTATAATAACAGAAAAGCAGGGAATGGAGGAGTGGTTATGGGTGTTTACGGGTGAACTTGCGGGTGGTCACGGGTTCGAGCCCGGTTCGGGGTGTTTTATTTTTAATCCGATTATTGAAGGTAGCTTTCATTTTATAAATTATTATTATTATTATTATTATTATTATTATTATTATTATTATTATTATTATTATTATTATTATTATTATTATTATTATTATTATTATTATTATTATTACTACTAAAGGAATCACAATTTTTTTTAAACTTATCATTTTTATTATAATTATTATCATTAACATGATTACATTACAATTGTTATTAAAGTTATTAATATGAATACTAATATCATTATCTTCATGATTATTATCACTAATACTAAGATATTTTAATTTAAACATAATAACATTGATAAATTACCTTTTTAAATTACTATTGAATAATTATTTCAAATATTGAAAATAAATATATTTAAATTATGATGAGTTATTAATCATTATTATTATCACTATTTTATTAGTATGATTATTAGTATTATTATTATGTAATTACTAAAGTTATTATCATCACTAACATTAACATTAAAATTTATATTTTTACAATTATTATTATTAATATCATTATTTTTATCACTAATAGATTTATTAACATTATTATCATTAATATTAAGAATTATATTTATCATTTTTGTTATAAGTATTATCATTATTAATAAAGTTATTATTATTATTATTATTAGTAAATCATTATTAACAAAACTATCATTTTTATTGAAAACATCATTGTTAGTAAAATTATCATTTTTATTAAAGTTATCATTATCATTATTATTATGAATATTACCATTATCATTATGAATATTATTAATACAAAATAATACCACACTTTATTCACAAACATTATTAATATCATTTATTCGATTACGAGTATATGTGTTAATATATATGCTTGATATAGGTTCATGAATCCGAGGACAACTCTGCACTTGTTCAGTGCCATCATACTCGTAATTACTACGAAATACAAAATACAGTATCGTGAGTTTTCATAGCTCCCTTTTTATATATATTTTTGGCTGAGAATACATGCGCAACTTTTATAACTGTTTTACATTTAGACACAAGTACTCAAACTTTTATGCTATATACATGCTTTGTCATGCTAAATCCCCACCGTAATATCGTTAATTGCTGAGGTATAAGATGCAAACTTAGTTATTGTGAGTAGCGCTACTGAGAGTGACGTCTCTAGTCAGTTGACTGTTGGTCTTTGACTACATAATAATGATTCAACGACATGAATAACAAGTGTCACGAGGTATCTTTTGTTTAGTCGCGATATTACAAACTCAGCATTACTTTTAGATTGGTATTTCTATATCAATTAACACTTTATATTGATATTTCTATATCAACTTTATTAAATCTTGTGGTCTAACACAATTATTGAAATCATATTTATGATAAACCTATGAACTCACCAACCTTTTGGTTGACACTATTTAGCATGTTTATTCTCAGGTTCTACATAATGCTTCCGCTGTGTATTTGCTAATTGAAAGCAACATTTCAATGAGTCATTCATGGATAATTTGAAGGACTTACATTTGCTAATTTGATGATGATTGCTTGCTATGCTTGGAGTCTTCATTACATATCATATCAATTAAAGACATTTAATGCGTTGTTCATTATATACAATGTAACATATTTATCTTCCACTGCAAAACTCAATATAATATCTCATATAGAGTCGTTCTCGTTTATACAATTATGATTTGATATAATTGGTCACAAATACTCCAGGCCCTATTTGGGGGTGTGACATTATTTTTAACATTAATATTATTTTATCAAGTAACTATTAGTTATATAAAACTATACTTAATACATATAATATAACTATATTTTATTTATTTAAAGTACATAAAATGAATACATTTATGAAACTTACAAGTTATTAATATTAAATGATATCACTAATAAATATATATATATATATATATATATAAATTTGTTTGATTACAATTATATGTGTTAATATATATATAAATGATATAAGTTCGTGAATCCGAGGCCAACCCTGCATTGTCCAGTTCCGTCGTATGAAAATTTTTACTACAAAATATCGTATAGTGAGTTTCATTTGCTCCCTTTTTAAATGCTTTTGCAATATATATTTTTTGGGACTGAGAATACATGCGCTGCTTTTATAAATGTTTTACGAAATAGACACAAGTAATCGAAACTACATTCTATGGTTGGATTATCGAATCGAATATGCCCCTTTTTAGCTTGGTAGCCTAAGAATTAGGAAAATGGCCCCTAATTGACGCGAATCCTAAAGAGAGATCTATGGACCTTGACAAGTCTCATTCGGGTTACGAATGCTTTAGTACTTCGATTATCATATCCGATGAGAGTCCTGGAATGATGGGGATATTCTATATCCATCATGTTAGTTCGGTTATCAAGCGTTCACCATATGAATGATTTTTATCTCTATGCCGTGCGAAATGCCTGATATGAGATTATGTTTATGAAAAATGGAAATGAAAGTCTTGTGGTCTATTAAAATGATGAAAATGATTGATTATGATAAACTAATGAACTCACCAACATTTTAGTTAACACTTTAACGCATGTTTATTCTCAGGTATGAAAGAAATCTTCCGCTGTACATTTGTTCATTTTAGAGATACTACTTGGAGTCATTCATGACATATTTCAAAAGAGGTTGCATTCAAGTCGTTGAGTTTATCAAGATTATTATTAAGTCAATTATAATTGGATATATTATGAAATGGTATGCATGCTGTCAACTTTCGATGTAATGAAAGTTTGTCTTTCAAAAACGAATGCAATGTTTGTAAAATGTATCATATAGAGGTCAAGTACCTCGCAATGTAATCAAATGTAATGTATTCGTCCAGATGGATCAGGACGGTTCGTTAGAGATATCACATGAATCATCAGCAAAACAAGCATCTTCAATTGAACATAATGTAGCTGGTGAATAAGAATCTGTTACCTCACTAATTTAATCAGGGTTTTGAAGTGTAGGAGAGTAAAACAGCCCATTGCAAACTGATCAATGGTGATTTGTTGCTCCTTTGCAACAAGCTCCACTTCATCAGATGGTATTAGATTGAAAAGCCTTCTGATCGGTCGTTATTTTGACACGACCGTTTATACTTAAATGAGGTGAAAGTAATCATAACTAAGCGGAAAATAAGATACTTTGATGCGATTTTATTTTCTACAGTTGAGAAAAGAAATTGGTGTAAAAAGGTGTGAAAAACGGCATTTGAAGTCGATTTGCGGACAAGATTGGAGAAGTCGGAAATGGAAATCAAGAAAACAACACTGGCGTAATTTACGCCAGGTGGGGTAAAATTACGCCACATCTCAGATCAGGATCAGAAAAAATTCCAAGTCTTGGCGTAAAAATACGCCCACTATAGTCCTATTATTGGCGTAATTTACGCCAGGATGGCGTAAATTACGCCCATGTAAAAATGTTGATGCCGGGAATTTTGAGTTTTAGCTTTGGGAGCAAGTTTTCTCACGCCAATATAAAGGGAGCATTAGGGTTACGAAAAAAACACCTTTTCTATTAGTTTTTAGTGCAGAGATCAACCCTAATCACACAACAACACACCATAATCATCATCAATCAAGGATTCAAGTTAGGATTCAAGTGGTATTCTTCATGCAACTTCAAGAAATCACCATGATCATCATCACCAACATGCTTGGCAAGTTTTCTTATCTTTATTCCTTCAATGAACAATTAAACATGTGTTACTTCATTCAAGTTTATGTGGTTTGTAATGTTTTAATACTTATGTCTTTTGAATTGTGATATTATAATCAATTATTGATCAATGCAAGTTCTATGATTTTTATTATTGCAAGTTGAATTATTGTGATTTAACATTGTGTTCTTGATTCAACTTAGTGTTAATTAGATTAAGGATAAAGAAATATTGTATAGGTTGCATAGTTCAATATCAAGATAGGTGGAATTGATGAACCTGAGAAATCTTGTCTATGAGATTTGATCAGTACTTGGTAAACATAATGATTGTTTGAATGAATGCATGCTAAATTGAGATTGTGAAGGGATAAAGGCTTTTAATCTTATTGTTTACATTTCAATTTTTCAATTGTGCTCTTAGTTTAAGTGTTTAAGTCTCAATTTAGTTGATTAGTTCTAGTTACTCATTAGTTAAACAACCAACCAAATCCTGAAAATTACTTGCTATTAACCACTATTTTTCGTGGAACGAGTCCTGCTTACCCTTACTAGTTAAAGGTAATTAGGCTATTTTTGATTCATACTTCGACGCAGATCAAATTTTTGCACCACTGCCGGGGAAGTGTGCGCTTGATTTGCAAGCTCTTATTTTACTTGTTTTCTTGTTAAATTAAAAAAAAACCTAAAAATTATAAAACCATAAAAATCCAAAAATATTGTTTCTGATTATTTTATTTTTGTCAGTTCTACGCTCGGTATTCTTGTTTTTGTTGAAGTGCAAGTTAGTGTATGCAAACTCGGAGTTCGGGAGATCAGAATCTTGAGCCTTTAAATTCGGAAATCGAGAAATCTGCAAAAGTTAATAGTAAAGCTACTAGAATTGCAAAAAGTTCTACGGTGGCTTCAGTATCAACACAACCACCATTAGAGTCACATCCAATTATCCCACCGAATTCTCCTAAGTCAGATTCTGATACCGATGAGGAAGTCTTTGTTCAACAAACTGAAATGGCTGAATGTCAAAGAGGAGTAGATACTTACTACCAACCGAGTGACTATGTGGATCATTCACCCATTGTTTTTCCCGCCCAAGCAGGGGAAACACTCGAAGATTTGAGGTCCGACCTCAACTTATTTCCATTTTACCAACCTACCGGTGTATGGCTAATGAGGAACCGTATGAGCACATCACCGATTTCAATGAAATTTGTGCTACTAATCAGGTAAATGGGTTCACTGTTGATGAGGTACGCCTTCGCTTATTTCGGTATTGATTAAAAGATAAGGAAAAATGTTGGTTCCTATCCTTACCCGCCCGGTGTATTAATACATGGGCGGAAATGGAAGAAAGGTTTTTAGAAGAGTTTTACCCAATAAGTAAGACCTCGGATATTCGTACGCAAATAAAATCTTTTAGGCAATTTCCTGTTAAACTATTTCATGAAGCGTACGAACGTCTCAAGGAATTACTTAGCGCATGTCCACACCATGAGATACCAAAATGGGAATTAGTCAAGGTTTTTTATGACAGTTTAGATTCTCAAAATAGACAATTTGTTTTGGCGGCTAGTGGTGGGGCATTCCTAACACGAACTAGTGATGATGAGTGGACCTTCTTTGAACAATTAAGCAAGGGTTCGAAAAACCAAGCTTCAGTCAGTAGGAAACAACCTAGTACATCCCAAATGAATCATGTATCTGACTCGGGTGGTTCATCAAGGAACCTAGAGCAAGAATTATATGATTTGAAAATGCTTATATTTAACAACCCGAACTAGGGTATTGCTTGTAATGTTTCGCATATTCAGGAGGTTTGTGAGATTTGTGGAGATCCTTCTCATTTTGCACACGGGTGTAGGAATGGGATTCCATCGGTAAATCAACAAATGATGGAAGAGCAGGTTAATGAGGTCCAAGGAAAGATATTTGATCCATTCTCCAACACTTACAATCTGGGTTGGTGAAATCATCTGAATTTTAGTTGGAGCAACAACAATGCTCTCAATTCTAACAACCAAGGAACCCAACCAAGACCTCAAAACAACTTCCAAAACCAAAACAATTTTCAAAACCACGGGAATTATCAAATATACTACCAGAATCTTACCCCAACAACCGAAACCAAAATCAAAACTATTACCAAAATCAGAGCCAAAACCAAAACCAAAATCAAAGCAATACTCCACCAAATCAACCATCAAGCTCGAATACAAAGATGGACGCGTTTATTTCCGAAATGCAAAAAATTGTGGAAGTTCAAAATAAGTCTATTAGTGCATTGGCAAAAGAAATTGGTAATGTAGCGAAAAGTTAGGGAAATCGGGAACCAGGGACTATTCCAAGTTATACGGTGTTAAACCTAAATCACAAGGACCCGGGAAAAGGACATAGTGTGAACATGGTAGGAACCTTGCGTAATGGAAAGAAATATGACAACAGAGTTGGTGAGAAAGAGGTAACCCAAAGTGACGCAGGTAAGTCTCCTATCATTCTTGATGAGGAAGACGAGGTAAGGGAAAGTGATGACCATGTGAATGGGGAAGAAACTAAAGAACCAATCATTGATGAAATTGGGAAAACAAAAATGGGACCAAAAACCGTTCCATTTCCCAAGCCTTAGAGTCCCCAAATCAATTCCCTTATGGGAAAAAGGGACCATAACCTGAGGATATGTGGGAAACGTTCAAATAAGTTAAGATTAATTTGCCCCTTCTTGATGCTATTAAGCAAGTCCCATCTTATACTAAGTTTTTGAAAGACCTTTGCACTCAAAAGAGGAAGCAAATGGCATCTTTAGCTAAAAAGGTGGAGTTAACCGAGCACCTAAGTGTTGTGGCTTCCAGTACACTCCCAAGCACAATGAAGTACAATGTGTGCCATATTCGAGAGACATGATGTATTTTGATGCCTTCATTAATGATTGGGTTTAAAAAGATAGTTAGGCCCTTAGAAAGAGTTCAACCATAAAGAACACCATGGCCAAGTCGGTTTAGCTTCCATGAACACGTTTGCTTTTCCTAACGGTCCAATCCTTTATGTGTTTAAAAAAATAGTTCCTTAATTAACTAAGAATCCCTCAAGTGGGGTGCAATACTTGAGACTGCGTTATGGTGAAGTGTACTAATCAGCACTGACCGGGTTACATGGCTTTACTTATCAGAGGTACACCTTACAACAACCGTTGTGCTTCAGCATGCATGTACGAAGTTTATATGCTTGGTGACTACACTAGCATGGTCTAGGACCGACTATGTACTATGAGCCTAGTTAGATATTTCACTACGAAAGAGTCCTCAGTCGAAATCCAAGGCTTGGTGGACTTACTACAATCGGTGTGCCTCGGTCAAACTTACGTTGTATCCGATAGACTTCTCTTACCAAGGGGTGACACAGATAGTGTACTCTGAATCGGGGTTCACGACTTCCCAATAACAGAGCCAAAACTACGTTCTATTAGTTGAAAAATTGATTGAGTTTAAAGCATCACTGGAAAGCATCTTAGCAACATACACAAACCTTAACATTATTTCGTCATTATAACTAACTACATCATAGCATACACTAAAAAATAACCACTCACTAATCATGGTAACAATATCACAAATCATAATAATGAAAGACATTGTATAAACAGAAAGGATAGAAGTACCAGTAGATTAAACGAGTTTCGAATACAAAAGTGAACTTCAAACTCCAGACCGCTCCTAAAACAATCTTCGGTGTTCTTCTCCAGGTACTAGGTTTCTCGCACGGAGTCGAAGATGTTGAAAGTAGGACTAATATTGTAGAAAGAGAGAGACATATGTGAATTGAAGTGTGTGGCAGGCCGTATCCGTTTTCCCGGGTCGTTTGCAAGGCAAGCCGTTTTCACAGGCCATTTACTGGCAGGCCATTTGCGATGTTGGCAGGCCATATGGAAGGTCGTATGGTGGCCTAGTTTGCTTTTTTGCTTGGATTGTTTTGCTCGTTCCCGGAATCGTAAATTGGTTTCCGGGGTCGTAATGTAACAACCCGCCTTTTTCCGTTAAATTTATTTTAACGCCGTCTTTTTTTTTATATTATCTCTCGTTATCTAAATTCATATCTTTCGTTAATTAGCGTTTCAATATTCCCGTTATTTAATTATAACATCTCTCGTTTACTGATGCGATGAAACAGTACCTTTATTTATGAACGGATTTGAGTTATTTTGTTACACGAATTGTTTTATTGTATATATGGTGTTTTAATGAATTCAGGTTGATTTAACACATATATAGGCAACTAGTCCTATCCGCGTAGTTTAGTTTGTTGGTAAATCCGGTTCGTTCCACAGGGAGAATGGAGTTCAAGAGATTAAATTACCGATAGTTAATCTAGTAGAAAAGGGGAGTAATAAAATGTTTTAATTAAAACTTAAAATTTAAACTAAAATCATACAGTACTGTATCTACACTTACCCGTTCCGCGTGTATTTATACGCGTTCCGCGTATATTATATTCGATGTGACAAAACAGTACGTATTAAGAATGAAGGAGATTGATTTATATTTTAATTTTTCTGAATAATAAAACGTAAAAATAATAATAATAATTTGCAATATATAATTGGGAGTGTTTACTTAAATATTTCACCTCTAGGGACATGGATTGTTTCAAATTTAAGTCTTATTAAAATGTTTTAGTATACAACTTTATATTTTCTTTCGAATATATAAAGTTTCAATTAACTAAATTAAATCTAATTTTCATTTGATCTTATTTAGATAGTTTACTATTCCTCAAGTATTTAAATTGAGACCTAACCTAGTTTTGACTTTCGGCAAAACTCAAATCATAACGGTTTCCCTTTTTACAATTTTCACTATTATATAACTAATGATATTACCCAAACCACCGAACCTTATTTCTAAATTAGTGTTAATAACTTATTCATAAGTTCGTCTAAATCACTTGTAGTGTTGAAGTTTAATTTATATCAATAGAAATAACCTTCGCTATTTATATCTAACAAATTAAGTGAATAAGGGTTAAATATCTAATCATATAACAATGGTTCTTTTAGCTAGGCTCAATGTTGAAAATACTTAAGTTACATTTTAATATTTACGAATGATAACAATCCATTTCACTAGGGCTCTACATCTAAACAAACACTATGGGAATTTACTAACTAATCATGACAATGATACGGGAGTAAAAATAATAATACATAAACATAAACATAATAATAAGTAACAATGACAATAATAAAAATGAAAGTAACAAACTTACAAAAGGTCTTCAATTTAATGATTACAAATGGTAGAAAATGGAAATGAAAGCACCCATACACTCGAATAATAATACCCTTAATCACGAACAATACCACTTAATATTGAAACTATCTAACTTGAACTTGGAATTTAATACAGTACGAAAGTAAAAATAAATGATACGGATTAACTGGAAAATAAATTGGAAGTAGTATGTTGACTGAATTTTGTTATGTATCCTCTACTGTCCTAAACTACTACTACTTCATATCTCCTCTTTCTTTCGTTGCTAACTCCCAATTAAATAGTAGTAAGCATCTTTGATCTCCATCTGTATATTGGGATATTAAATTGTAGTAGGCTGTAAAGGAGTAAAATAATCTGGCCACTGAAAAAGAAGGTATAAATTAAGCAAAAGAATCCATCCCATGTGCTTTTGAATCTAGATCTGGTTGAAAAACTACGCATTTCACATAGATAGGTACGCGTTTCGCGTAAGGTATCTTCATGAAAGTTGTATATTTTTGAGTTACGGACGTCTGGACACCTGATTCGCCTTTTTTTGAGTCAGTATGATTTAGTTATGATTTTTTTCGTGCAGGCGCGCAGATTTCGTGATTTCGATCATTTTAACTTGTAGTCTTGAGGCACGATGTTGTACTCTTTTGTTGCTCATTAGAAATCTTCATTTTATCTTCATTTTGATCTTTATATCATTGAAAATCCATAATAACATTTCATTCGACGCTTTGAACATTTTAACCAATTACAAACCGAAAACTACTCGAATACACATAAAATCATAACATTTGGGACTGATATTGCGACTAAGAATATGTATTAATTGAGCAATATCATTTACTCCAGCGTATTCAAGATAATTCGTTCGGTTAATGCACGCACCCGCTTTTAAACTCGAGGGACTGAATTCGCCATTTGACCAAAGTGGTAACTTGTTGAACTAGTCACCACCTCCCTTCCACACCATTCATTTTCATTTTATTTTTATTTCTCTTTTTCTCTCATTTTACTACTTCCATCTTTCACCATTTTCATCTTCAACAAAGAATCATCATCTAATTTAAGTCTAGCAAGCTTCCAACAAAATAATTTGTACTTTTGGAATCCTCTCTTCATCCTCTAGGTTTTGATACTAATTTCATCTCATTTGGGTAACTTTTCTAAAACTCTTGATTTCTTGTTCTTGATGTTTTTGACTTAAAAGTGTGTTATTTGGTGTCAATGGCTCATTGTGATATCTTGTAGGTAATTTGTATGATCGATCTTGTTATTAGACATAACTAGCATGAACTTGAAAAAAGTGGTTGATTGATCCTTGGTTTTGATTGATTAAATGTTGTTATATGTTAAAAATTCATGTATTAAATGTGTTACTAGCATCATTAGCTTCAATTTGATGTGTAGATTGACTTGGAAAACTTCGCTAACATGATTATTGATTTTGTGATTTTTGGTTAGGGTTTGATAAACTTAAATATGAACTTTTGATGCATTGAATGCTTGGATTACAGGATCATCTTATGCGTTTATGAACTTTGAACATTCGGTAATGAACATTCAATGATCTTTCGATGCGGATTTAAATGTTGTAAATGCTAGTTTTGGTTGATGATATGTTCCTAGTTGTTTTCCTTGCCAAAATACCTTTCCAACGATGTATGATATGCATTTTTAGCGTTTACGGTTCATAAATTATGACTTGGTGAAGTTTAGCCAGACTTAAACACTTAAAATAGCCAGGAATCAGCTCACGTGCTTTGGCGCGGCACGGCCAGCCTTTGGCACGGCGCGACATATGCCTGGAAAAAGGGCTGTTCAACTTTGCGATTTCACGTTTAATTCTAACTATGCTACGCACCTCCGATTAACATGTAACTTGTTCTAACATGCTCATATATGATTATATAACTCAGAAAAATTGTTCGAGACCCGACCCGAACGTGTTGACTTTTTCGTTGACTTGACATTGAACAAGTTTGACTTTATTCAAACTTAACCAATACTTTGTTTAATCGTTATAACCTCTCTCTTGTACTTATATCCTGCGTGAAACTTGACAACGTGAATCACATGCTATATAATCGAGTCGTAACGAGCCATAGGACTAATTGAACACATTTCGACCGACCTTGTGTCATAACCGGTATTGATACAACTTACTTGTTTAGGTCAAGACTAAACAACTTTCATGCACACGTTTACTTTGTGAAGTACCTTTATACTCGTGCACTCAAGGTGAGATCATAGTCCCACCTTTTCAACAACTTTTACGCTTTAAATCATGGGATGAGAAACATATACGTATCATACTTTTATGATTTGAACACAAGTAGGAAAACAAACATTCCACGTGGGGTTAGAACAAAAAGCATCAATTCAATTATCATTAGTTACACTTGCAGGGTATAAACGTGAACTTATGTTATGTGATCACATGGGCTTGACGAGCCCTCATTCGGACGGTTCGCTACCGTTAGCGGATGAAATATAATTTCAAGTATAGTGTAGGTTCTAACACTATAATAACGGGGTTCATATACAGTTAATTCTTGATAATTGGGTGCTCCTAAAACGTACAACAACTTTGGAATGCAAACGATTTGGATAATCAAACTATACAAAATCTTGTGGTTCAAAAACAACGTTTACAAATACACCTATGATTTCACCAACATTTTTCGTTGATAGTTTTCTATATGTTTCTCAGGTTCATACTTGTCTACTTGATACATGCTTCTGATCACTTTGATTACTTGCTTGGGGTCAAGCATACATGCATACGCTAGTGATAGCACCTTTGGACTCAAACTTAATGTTTACATGCATACGCTATTGATAGCATTCGTGAATTTCAACTTATATTATGTCGTAAGTTATTTCATTTTTACTTTACAACTTTTGTAAACTTAAACTTATTGTCAAACCGTTTGGTAACTTAAAACTTTGCAAGTCATACACGTTTCAAATGAATGAGACATAATTTTGGTCAAACGCGTCTCATTTAGGGACTACGACCACGTAACGGGACCTAAGTTGATGGCGCCGTCAATGGCGATTTTTTCGGGTCATCACAGTTGGTATCAGAGCGTTGGTTGTAGGGATCTAGGATGTGCGTTAGTGTGTCTGACAGAGTCGTTAGGACGCATTAGTGAATCTAGACTATAACCGGATAGTTAGCCATTGCATTCTGACTTGCATTTGCTATAGATAGCACTTACTTGACTACTTGTGTATTAATACTTGAAACTTTCTACGGTGAACTTCTTAATTGTACCTAACTCTCATGTGAATCCGTGTTCTGCCATTTTCTGGTAACACACGTAAACTTAAGATTCATAAGCGTAAGGATGACGCGACTTCATTCGTTAAACTAGTTTGAAAATTCTGTCTTCCCATGTTTTCAACCGCCGTCCCTACTTACTATCTACCAATGTGGTAAAACTTTCACAACTATTGTGGTCACTACTCACTAATGATATTACACTAGTGCTCCTCATTATATATCACTATTCGTTACTACTACCACTACTATTGTTGAGTATCATCATCACTACCTATCACTACTGCTGTGTACTACTCGTTACCATGATTCATTACTCTCTTTATACCTAAGGATACCACTAATCGACTATGAAAGTTTTGACGTGAACAATCAGTTATACATTTTTCGTGGGAAACACATTTTCAGAGATTGCACTAACTCTTTCGAATAAATACGAGTCTTGTTAAAGATGTCGTTACACCTTGTTCATTTGAAATCTTCGCGATTACACAAACTTAACCATATGGAGAGGTGTTTGAATGGAGGTATGAACTAGCGAAATATAACGACACTTGATCGACGTGGCTATATTACTGTAAGTCATAAAAATGATGGTGGGTAAAGAATTCAAAATCTATCTAATACCTCTAGACCTAGAAAACTTCGATGTGATTTGGTATGGATTGGTTAGCCAAGAAAAAATCTAACCTTTCTTGAAATCTCTAGACCATTCGTATCCCTATCAAGGGCGGTGAACCCAAGATCGTGTGTAGTAAAAAGAGTTGCACCGGGCTCAACTTTATTTCGTACCTCAACGTTGAAAAATGCCTTTGTATGGGTTGTTTTACGATCCTAGCCCACGTTAAGAAAGTCGAGACCGAAGATAAGCATATCCATGATGTGCCAAGGAACTACCGGGACTTCCACCTCATAGGCCGTTGAATTCCAAATCGAACTTATACCAGGAGCCGCACCCGTAGCACGTGCACCGCATAGACTCGCTCCTTCCAAAATGTAAGAAGTACAAAGTCAACTCCAAGAACTACTCGACCGTGGTTTTATCCAACCTAGCAGTTCACCATGGGGAGCCCCGATCCTACTCGTTAAATTACCCAAGAATGTGAATCGATTATCGTGAACTAAATAAATTACTGGTTGAGAACCGATATCTTCCTCCCCGTATCGATAACCTCTTGATCAATTACAAGGCTCTCGTGTGTATTCCAAAATTGACATCTATCTCAATTATCTTCAATTGAAGGATTTGGGAGAAGATGTCCCCAAAACGTTTTTCTGAACTCGCTACGGTAGTTATGAATTTCTTGTAGTGCTGTTCAGTTTAACTAACACTCTGGCAGTATTCATGGATCTCATGAATCGCGTATGCAAGCCTTATCTAGACAAATCCATCATCGTATTCATCAAAGACATCTTAATCTACTCCAAAAGTGAAAAGAACAAGAACAACACCTCCGACTCGTGCTTGAACTCTTGAGACAAGAGCAACTCTATGACAAATTCTCCAAGTGTGAATTTTGGTTAAAAGAAGTCCAATTTTTAGGAAATGTTGTTAGTGGTCAAAGTATTAAGTCGATCTCGCAAAAATCAAAGCCATACGTAATGGGGAAACCCTCACGACTCCGACTCATATTCATAAAATTTTTGGATCTCGCCGGTTATTACCGAAGATTCATTTCCGACTTTTCTCGTATTGCTCGTCATTTAACCTCGTTAACTCACCGAGGAAAATAATTCGTTTGGTCCGCCGGATAAGAGTCGGCATTTCAAATCTTAAGGAAAAGTTGACCACCGCTCCTATCTTATCTCTTCCCGAAGGCAATGATGATTTTATTGTATATTTTGTGATGCCTCCAAACAAGATTTTGGGTGTGTGTTACGCAACAAAAGAAAGTTATTGCTTACGTTTCCCGACAATTGAAAATTTACGAACAAAACTACACGACACACGATCTTGAATTAAGAACCGTTGTCTTTGCACTTAAAACGTGGAGACACTATCCTTATGGAACCAAAAGTACCGTTTCTCACCGACCACAAAAGCCTCCAAAACATTTTCGACCAAAAATAACTCAACACGAGACAACGACGATGGATTGAAACTTTGAATGATTATGATTGTAAACTTAGTTACCATCCGGGCAAGGCAAATGTCATAGCCGACGCTTTGAGCCGAAAGGAAAGAATTAAACCTCTCCGTGTCCGAACCTTGAACGTGATTATCCATACCAACCTTACTAGCCAAATTCGTGTAGCACAAAAAAAAAAAAATAGAACTCAAATATGTAAATATTTCTAAGTGAACACATGTAAGGCCTCCTCTCTCGACTCGAAATCAAAGAAACTAAAATTCATTGTTTTCCTGGAAGAATTTGAGTACCTAATTATGGGGCCCGATCAACCTTCTCATCACCACGTACCACATTACATAACCCTGTTATTTAACTGTTGCCGTCTGATAATTACTGGAACCCAAGAAAACACACAATTCAAGGATACCTTTTCCTTCATTGACTTACCATCCTTATGCTTCTGATAAATGGCCAACTGCTACTCAACTCTGAAATATATAACTATGTACACTATCTCATTTCCACTAAGTCTCAACATCCGACCGCAAGATGCGCGATATGGCTAAATTGAGATGAAAGTTTCTCCTATCATTACGCTCATACTTCTGTAAAGAAATCTTATCATCCGATCTCTCAATGGAGAGAGATGTGATGACCCGGGAATTTCCGACCAAATTTAAACATAATCTTTATATGATTTCGATACGATAAGCAAAGTATGTAATGTTGAGTCTAGAAAATTTTGGAATGATGTTGATATATTCAATTGACCTTCGACTGCTCTCGACGATTCACGAACAATTAATTGAAAATAGATATGTGTGTATGTATATAAATAATAATTCGAAATATAAATTGAAGTATTATATGTTATTGTTATTAAAATTTGATAAAATAAAAATAGGATATTATAATAATTATTATTTAAAATATATCTCTATATATAAATAAAATATATTAAAAATAAATATTAAGTATATTATTATTATAGTTATAATTATTAATTAATAAGAGTAATTCTATAATATAAATTCAGATATATAGATACGGATATATATAAATACATATATAAATAATAATTATATAAATCTCTATTATTATTATTAATTAACATTATTATTAATACATATATATTAAATTATTAAGGTTTAATAATTATAGGAAATAAGAACCAGATATAAACGAATCTGTTTTCTCTCATTATAAAATTTGCTTTATTCTTTTTCTTCTTAATTCTGTCGATTCCAGTACCAATCTACTTTATATCCCAATCATACTATTTTGAATTTTTGTTTCTAGTCTCTAAAAACTGAATTCAATCACAATTATATACAAAATTGGTTAGCAATCAATATCAGTTTTATTTTAACTGTACGATCGAATATCCTGTCTACCCTTCAATTGATATCTTACAAAAATTGAACAATTCTTGTACTGCATTATTCCAACTACTACATTATATAATTCAATGCTGTTAATCGAGATGGAAAGAACATAAATAAAATAAAAAGAAGTTGAAGCCGTAACATCATACACCCCAGTAAGTGAAACCTTGATTGTATACTAGTCGAAACCCAACCAAACCATCTCCATTGAACCATGATCAAACTTCTACCAAACCACCACCATATAATTACTGATTAAAGCTACTATTCAAAATGCTTGTTCCTGTTTTCATCGTGAACCTTCTTCAATCTACACAATCACCATCACGACCACAACCTATCACTCTACAACCACTTTCGCCCTATCATTATCTTACGCTAACCATAACAAACCACCATGGAATTATTCAAGCACCACCTTATTTCTGTTGAAACCGAACCCATGAACCATCCTCTGACGCCATCTCTCAACCTCTATCAAGAATCATCTTCTCCTTCACCTTTTCTCTTCCCTCTTTTCTCTTGAACCCATTTAACTCTTACTTGAGATCACCTTAAATGTTGCTGCTAGTGTTTTCTGTTTCAATTATCAAACACCATCGCCATCTTTTATTATGGTTGCTTATTTGTTTTCTCGAACAAACACTCCAATCAATGATATATATGGTTGTTTAATCAAAGATAAAAACGGTTGTTTGTTTCCTTTTAGACCGAAAGCCACCACAAGACCCATTAAAGGAGACAAAATGATTAAAGTTCATGGAGTGCTTAATTACTTTGTGATGTGGCGACATTCACTTTCACTAGAACATAAAATATAAGAAGCCAAATGCAAATATTGGTTGTGTTTAATGACGTATAGAAGAAATAGAAGATGGTAAATCGATCATGCCAAATGAGGTGGGCCGTATAAATATCATCTATCTTTCAAAGTTATGAATACATTATTTAACTTAGTAATATTAGGTATCGACTTTTTTTTTCTTTGGTTAGGATTAAATATTATTACTACCTTTGTTAATCACCTTTCTACAACTCCACAAAGCTCGATACAATTTTATATATGCTCAAGTTGTCTTTGTCGATTAGCTAAAAGGAAGAGTGAAAGGAGAAAACAAATCCCACTTGATATATCTTTGGATATACCCCGTATTTAATATTGTGTAGCCAACAACTTTCCATCAGCTTCTTTTTCTTTTGTATCGTGGATACTCCTTTTTATTTACCTTGTGGGACTTTCAATTTCTTTTTCTTAGTTGCTTAAAGCATTGGACCGTAAGTTGTTTGCAAAAGTGGGCCGCAACAATTGATTGGGTTTTTATATTAGGATTATAATTGATTGCGGTAATAGAAATTCAACGTCATTAGTTATTAGATGATGAAGGTTGAAGTATAAGGATGATGACCTCGAATGATGTATTGATGATGAATGATGCGATGACTGTGCTGATATTAGACAATAGGATGATACACAATGGTAACGATAAATAGAAGATGATGATAATTAAAGATAATGATGATAAATAGGAAAATCGATAGCGAGTATGGTGAAGTATAAGGATGATGGTTATGATACATGAGTTGATGATGAGTGGAAGATGGTGGCATAAAATGATGATGAAATTGATTGACGAAAGTATGAAGATGATAAGTTTGATATCATAACTATATATATGTCAATGATAATGATTACAGAATAGTATTGATTAGGATGATGATAATCGCGAGGACTCGATATGATAATATTATGATGATGGGATGTTTCTGTGAATTCACGAGGAGGATACTAGGGTTAATGATGGAGATGGAAAACGGAGAAAAAGATGAGGAATTTTTGGTAGATTGATCGTACGTATTAAATGCTTAAACGAAAGAGTAAATACAAGAAAGCGTCGATGGTTAACTGGTTAAGGCTGTGGGTGTTGAAGCGAGAGGTCTCAGGTTCGAGCCAGGGCTGTGACACTATATTTTTTAGCTATTTTCTTAAGGTAGTATACTTATTATTTCTATTATTATTATTATTATTATTATTATTATTATTATTATTATTATTATTATTATTATTATTATTATTATTATTATTAACATTACTAACTATAACTTTAGTTTTAAATTTATTTTGTATATAAAATATAACTATATTTTTATGATCTTAAACTAAAAAGATAGATATCATAAGATAGATACAAACATTAGATATATAAAAGTAATATATAATAAGTATACTACTTTTACCAATAAGATACTTTTTGTTTAATTACGTTTTAATATAACTCGAATTTATTAAAAATATTATCATATTAAAAATTATGAGTATTTAAAAATATTAACACTAAGTATCTAATCAAAAAAAATTTTAATCAAGTATATAATGTATTATTATGATAATTTAATAAAATATATAAAATAAAAATATTTAAGTAATTATTAATATTAAATTTAATATCATAAGTAAATTACTAATATCAAAATATACATTTATTTGAATATTATTAAAAGTGTTAACACACATACAAATGATATAGGTTCGTGAATTCGAGGCCAACCCTGCATTGTTTAGTTGTTCAATGTCGTCATATGTATTTTTACTACAAAATACATTAGGTGAGTTCATTTGATTCCCTTTTACTCTTTACATTTTTGGGACTGAGAATACATGCGTTATTTTTACAACTGCTTTATTAAATGCTTTTGAAATATATTTTGAACTGAGAATACATGAAATGCTTTTATAAATGTTTGACGAGATAGACACAAGCAAAACATTCCTCGAATGAATTATTATGCAGACAGAAGTTCTGCGAATTATTATTGAATTATGTGGACATGATAATTGCCACCATTGAATTATGTGGACAGGATAATTGCCACCATTGAATTATGTGGATATGATAATTGCCACCAATTGATGTGAATGTTATGTATCGAGAGAATGATTTTATACACAGGTTATGTGTATGTTATTTTTGTGCACGAGATATGTGTACGGTTACTAAGATTTATGAAAGATGATTTCGTACATGAGAAAGGTGTACTGTATTTAAAAGATATCGCATGTACATTACAGGTGGGTATAGGATTCGGGCCCATTTGTACCATGCAGCATTTAAATCTTGTGGTCTATCAAAATGATGAATTTTATTGTTTTATGATAAACCTATTAACTCACCAACCTTTTGGTTGACACTTTAAAGCATGTTTATTCTCAGGTATGAAAGAAATCTTTCGCTGTGCATTTGCTCATATTACATGGAGTCGTTCATGGCATATAGAGGTCAGAACCTCGCAATGGGATCAACTATTGAAGACTTCATCCAGATGGATTAGGACGGGTCACTACAGGTGGTATCAGAGCGGTGGTCTTAGTGAACCAGGTCTTGCATTAGTGTATCTAGCTGATAGTCGTTAGGATGCATTAGTAAGTCTGGACTTCGACCGTGTCTGCATGTCAAAAGTTTTGCTTATCATTTTTGTCGGAAATCATCTGTTTATCATCCTTAGGAATTTACCTGCTTATCATTCTTAGTCTAGACACATCTTACTACAATGATTGCATGAATAGTATATAGAAAAAATTCGTATCTTAGCATATCTGCTAATTCATATCTTAGCATATATGTTATTGTTATCTTTGCCTGACAGCTTCCGTACATTCCTCCGTAACTTATGGGATTTTAGTATTATATGCATATGTAAATTATGTATTACAAGGTACTAATCTACATCTTATAATCTATTTCTTATCGAAAATACCCCATCTAATCGTACGAGATGAATTCTTCAACCAGTTCGAGTCCCTCAGATTCTGATAGCTATTCCGATAGTTATTCCAACAGCTATTCCGATATGGATTTCCACTCGAACTCCGAAAGTAGTGTAACCGGAATGGAGCAACCAGTTAACCATCCCTAATTCATCTGATGGGTTCGTAGTCGACTTAACCGATGGAGACGAGAAAAAGGCGATCCTTTCCACCCACCAACCTGCACTCTTGGCAAAGAACCTGAAGCACTTACCGGCGAATCTATTTGAAACACCATTCTCGTATTCATTTCCAGAGTATCTCGCCACGATTATATTCTATCTAAAATTCTAGATCTTATTCATCCGCTCGTCCGAACCGACAATCATCCCGGAATAATGGAAGAAGTCAACGAACTTCGCGCTCGAGTAAACAATTTGGAAAACGTGGTGCAAAACCTACCAGCTTCAACAACAGCACCGGCAACACCAGTACCACCAACAACCCAAGTTTTCACATCACACGCCTCAACATCTCATTTTGTACCTCGAACATAATCATCATCGGTTATCTTCGTTCTACATGACGATTATATAATTTCTAATGTTTTAGAGATTATGTACTCTAGTTGTAACCGTAAATCAAATGAGTTTAATATCATATTAACTCATTAAATCCATGATTACATCTGAAGAAAATATATATGTATATATATTTTTTCATAACGATTGTAATTAAAAATTCTTTTGTACAAACTGTTAATGATGAAAATATTTTAACGGGTAGGTAATACCCGAGAAATATTTAGATTTCACATTAATAAGTTACACTGTACATTCTTTGAATCAGATTCAATAGTCATTTACTATCCTACTTACATCCACCGATATACGTATTCGTTCACCACAAAATAACCATTTTTATTCAATTTTATATTTGGATTTTGATTTATCAGAATCCAACAAGTGGCATAATGAAGAAAACATTTGACAAAATAAAATTTGTTAGAAATAAACAAATTAACTATGAGGAATTTTGTTAAGAATCCACGCTAACTGTTCCTAACTAATTGTTCCTAGCTAACTGATTACGTTTTATTTATCGCAATTTAATTATCGCAATTTACATTCTCACAATTTTAATTATCGTCATTTAATTTCTGTTATTTACTTTACGCACTTTATTTATCGTCATTTAATTTCTGTTATTTATTTTTACGCACTTTAAATTTTGGGACACGTATACAAGGTTTTGACATATCATATCGACGCATATATATATATATATATATATATATATATATATATATATATATATATATATATATATATATATATATATATATATATATATATATATATATTATTTGGAATAACCATAGACACTCTATATGCAGTAATTATCGAGTTCTCTATACAGGGTTGAGGTTGATTCTATAATAATATATATACTTTGAGTTGTGATCGAGTCTAAGACATGTACACGGGTCACGATACGTATTAATTAATTCGAATATTATATATTAAATTATATATGAATTGTTAGACTGTTAACTGTGGATTATCGACTGTGGACTAATGACATTGGACAATTAAAATGAATTAAAATATTGATTATAATATATGAAACTAAATAATTCTTCAAGTTTGCCACTAGATTTCCTCTTAAACCTCATTTGTATCTTGACGATTACAATCTGCGTTCAAACTTTTCATGATTCTTGAAAACGCCTCAATCGAAAGGATGAACCAACCGCACTTCATCTACGGAAGGGAAGATTTATGCATATAGTTATGCACCTGAAAACTCTTGGAACCAGAGTAAACGTTTAACACGTAGCTGTGCTAAATCCTTTAGTGTTATTATTACCCAAAATAACTTTATAATCCCTTTCCAAATTAGCAAATTTTGTCACAGCTCCAACAAGTCAACTTTGACTTTTCGTTCGAAACAACCTTATTATAACCTTGATTTATATGTGTGCTCTTTTATTGTACCGGGGAACCTTTTATTATATTCCACTATATTACCAGCATATGTACCAACAACCACGTCGCTCCTTGGTTTAAATCTCTCCAACAAATTACTAAATTTATCTATTGAAGTCTCATCATGTACTCATCTGCATCTTGTAACGAGAATTGCATTACCAATTATTGAGAATTAGCAATCAGTATTTTGAATCTCGCAGCGTTTCTACGTCAACAGTTATATGTATACATATAACTTCTAACTTCTGGATTTACGAACTTCAATTCTGAATGTCTGAAAAGCGCTTTAACCTATGAATCAGTTTTCAGAGTTTTAAAAAAAGCTGATGAAGCAATTAAATCTGGAGACTGCATTAACAGTCAAAAGTTCGATAATAAAGAATTGAACAAATTATGACGGAGACTCTGAACAAATCACAAGGACTAAACTTGTACATAAAGAATCTTGACGATTAAGTTTCCGATGAAATATTTAGAGAATACCTTACTCCTTAATCGCTCTAAATCATTGTGAATGAATTTCTTCATCACACTGAGAATCTAAAATTCTAAGATATTATCGTATCTTTCATTGTAAATATCCTCAATATTTCTGAAGATATCTTCATAAATATTCTCGTCCGATATTAATTATCTCTCCACGCTATCTGTGTTATCTCATAAAAAGGAAACTGTTTTAGTTTCTACATTCTGTAAATCTTTGAACTTTAATTATGGATGTTTTTGAAGTAGTGTTGGGAACTGAAGCATGAGTTAGTATAATATAATGACACTTGATCAACGTGATTATATTACAGTAAGTCATGCTGAGTTTCTAATGAAACATGATGATTCATAGATCATAACGTCATCATGTGCCATGTTATATAACTCTTTCATTCGGTTTAACTTCTAAATATATCAAGAAAGTATATTCTTGATAGTTCTATTCTCAGTGATACTGGTAATTTGACAAATCAAATCGTGCTAATATGTTCCTTCTTGTTTAGAACATGATGTTCATTCGAAACTCCATACTTACAAATCCTTGACCATTACTCACTTTACCTGAGGTCGAGAAGATAATAGAAAGGCAAAGAGCTCCAAAATATAAGAGAAAATATAAAGCCCAATAACAACACGGGAATTACAAACCATGGATATTAATACGAATAGCAATATAAAGACAAGGTAGAATTAAGAATAGTATCACCCCAAGGTAATAGTAGAAGTAAACAGATTTTTCTGGTGGAAGATTGAGAGAAGGATGACAGAAATGATAATTAGGAAAATATTAAAGATTAGAACTGAACTAAGCATTTTCATAATCTTTTGGATGTATGAACTAAGAAAGAAAGTATAAGAATGGTGAGAATAATGGAACGGAAAAGTTTAAATTATAATGGAAATATTAGACAGAGTAATCGGGGCAGATCATCGTATTTAATTATAGAGATCTTAATTTCCTTATTCGCCGAAGAATCAAATCTTTTAGATTTCGAAGATTTTGTTTATATTCCTTGAATTCCGGAATTTAATCGGGACAACATCAAAACCTAATACGCACCTTATTTCCTAAATCCAGCCCTGACTACGTCAAAAGTTAAGATGAATCTCTATTCTTCATTTCACTCTTTTGTGATAGCTTCCTTCGTGTTCTTCGAATAATCGAATTGTTTTATCCACATTACTCAATGATGATAAAACTCTATTTATCAACTCATATTCGTCATGAAAACATTTCTATTGCTAGCCATGACCACCTCACTCAAATTTCGGGACAAAATTTCTTTAACGGGTAGGTACTGTGATGACCCGGGAATTTCCGACCAAATTTAAACATAATCTTTATATGATTTCGATACGATAAGCAAAGTATGTAATGTTGAGTCTAGAAAATTTTGGAACGATGTTGATATATTCAATTGACCTTCGACTGCTCTCGACGATTCACGAACAATTAATTGAAAATAGATATGTGTGTATGTATATAAATAATAATTCGAAATATAAATTAAAGTATTATATGTTATTGTTATTAAAATTTGATAAAATAAAAATAGGATATTATAATAATTATTATTTAAAATATATCTCTATATATAAATAAAGTATATTAAAAATAAATATTAAGTATATTATTATTATAGTTATAATTATTAATTAATAAGAGTAATTATATAATATAAATTCAGATATATAGATACGGATATATATATAAATACATATATAAATAATAATTATATAAATATATATTATTATTATTAATTAACATTATTATTAATACATATATATTAAATTATTAAGGTTTAATAATTATAGGAAATAAGAACCAGATATAAACGAATCTGTTTTTTCTCATTATAAAATTTGCTTTATTCTTTTTCTTCTTAATTCTATCGATTCCAGTACCAATCTACTTTATATCCCAATCATACTATTTTGAATTTTTGTTTCTAGTCTCTAAAAACTGAATTCAATCACAAATATAAACAAAATTGGTTAGCAATCAATATCAGTTTTATTTTAACTGTACGATCGAATATCCTGTCTACCCTTCAATTGCTATCTTACAAAAATTGAACAATTCTTGTACTGCATTATTCCAACTACTACATTATATAATTCAATGCTGTTAATCGAGATGGAAAGAACAGAAATAAAATAAAAAGAAGTTGAAGCCGTAACATCATACACCCCAATAAGTGAAACCTTGATTGTATACTAGTCGAAACCCAACCAAACCATCTCCATTAAACCATGATCAAACTTCTACCAAACCACCACCATATAATTACTGATTAAAGCTACTATTCGAAATGCTTGTTCCTGTTTTCATCGTGAACCTTCTTCAATCTACACCATCACGACCACAACCTATCACTCTACAACCACTTTCACCCTATCATTATCTTACGCTAACCATAACAAACCACCATGGAATTATTCAAGCACCACCTTGTTTCTTTTGAAACCGAACCCCTGAACCATCCTCTGACTCCATCTCTCAACCTCTATCAAGAATCATCTTCTCCTTCACCTTTTCTCTTCCCTCTTTTCTCTTGAACCCATTTAACTCTTACTTGAGATCACCTTAAATGTTGCTGCTATTGTTTTCTGTTTCAATTATCCAACACCATCGCCATCTTTTATTATGGTTGCTTATTTGTTTTCTTGAACAAACACTCCAATCAATGATATATATGGTTGTTTAATCAAAGATAAAAATGGTTGTTTGTTTCCTTTTAGACCGAAAGCCACCACAAGACCCATTAAAGGAGACAAAATGATTAAAGTTCATGGAGTGCTTAATTACTTTGTGATGTGGAGACATTCACTTTCACTAGAACATAAAATATAAGAAGCCAAATGCAAATATTGGTTGTGTTTAATGACGTATAGAAGAAATAGAAGATGGTAAATCAATCATGCCAAATGAGGTGGGCCGTATAAACATCATCTATCTTTCAAAGTTATGAATACATTATTTAACTTAGTAATATTAGGTATCGACTTTTTTTTTCTTTGGTTAGGATTAAAGATTATTACTACCTTTGTTAATCACCTTTCCACAACCCCACAAAGCTCGATACAATTTTATATATGCTCAAGTTGTCTTTGTCGATTGGCTAAAAGGAAGAGTGAAAGGAGAAAACAAATCCCACTTGATATATCTTTGGATATACCCCGTATTTAATATTGTGTAGCCAACAACTTTCCATCAGCTTCTTTTTCTTTTGTATCGTGGATACTCCTTTTTATTTACCTTGTGGGACTTTCAATTTCTTTTTCTTAGTTGCTTAAAGCATTGTATCGTAAGTTGTTTGCAAAAGTGGGCCGCAACAATTGATTGGGTTTTTATATTAGGATTATAATTGATTGCGGCAATTGAAATTCAACGTCATTAGTTATTAGATGATGAAGGTTGAAGTATAAGAATGATGACCTCAAATGATGTATTGATGATTAATGATGCGATGACTGTGCTGATATTAGACAATAGGATGATACACGATGGTAACGATAAATAGAAGATGATGATAATTAAAGATAATGATGATAAATAGGATAATTGATAGTGAGTATGGTGATGTATAAGGATGATGGTTATGATACATGAGTTGATGATGAGTGGAAGATGGTGGCATAAAATGATGATGAAATTGATTGACGAAAGTATGAAGATGATACGTTTGATATCATAACTATATATATGTCAATGATAATGATTACAGAATAGTATTGATTAGGATGATGATAATTACGAGGACTCGATATGATAATATTATGATGATGGGAAGTTTCTGTAAATTCACGAGGAGGATACTAGGGTTAATGATGGAGATGGAAAACGGAGAAAAATATGAGGAATTTTTGGTAGATTGATCGTACGTATTAAATGCTTAAACGAAAGAGTAAATACAAGAAAGCGTCGACGGTTAACTGGTTAAGGGTGTGGGTGTTGAAGCGAGAGGTCTCAGGTTCGAGCCCGGGCTGCGACACTATATTTTTAGCTATTTTCTTAAGGTAGTATACTTATTATTTCTATTATTATTATTAATATTATTATTATTATTATTATTATTATTATTATTATTATTATTTTTATTATTATTATTATTATTATTGTTATTAACATTACTAACTATAACTTTAGTTTTAAATGTATTTTGTATATAAAATATAACTATATTTTTATGATCTTAAACTAAAAAGATAGTTATCATAAGATAGATACAAACATTAGATATATAAAAGTAATATATAATAAGTATACTACTTTTACCAATAAGATACTTTTTGTTTAATTACGTTTTATATAACTCGAATTTATTAAAAATATTATCATATTAAAAATTATGAGTATTTATAAATATTAACACTAAGTATCTATTCGAAAAAAATTTTAATCAAGTATATAATGTATTATTATGATAATTTAATAAAATATATAAAATAAAAATATTTAAGTAATTATTAATATTAAATTTAATATCACAAGTAAATTACTAATATCAAAATATACATTTATTTGAATATTATTAAAAGTGTTAACACACATACAAATGATATAGGTTCGTGAATCCAAGGCCAACCCTGCATTGTTTAGTTGTTCAATGTTGTCATATGTATTTTTACTACAAAATACATTAGGTGAGTTCATTTGATTCCCTTTTACTCTTTACATTTTTGGGACTGAGAATACATGCGTTATTTTTACAACTGCTTTATTAAATGCTTTTGAAATATATTTTGAACTGAGAATACATGAAATGCTTTTATAAATGTTTGATAAGATAGACACAAGCAAAACATTCCTCGAATGAATTATTATGCAGACAGAAGTTCTGTGAATTATTATTGAATTATGTGGATATGATAATTGCCACCATTGAATTATGTGGACGGGATAATTGCCACCATTGAATTATGTGGACATGATAATTGCCACCAATTGATGTGAATGTTATGTATCGAGAGAATGATTTTATTCACAGGTTATGTGTATGTTATTTTTGTGCACGAGATATGTGTACGGTTACTAAGATTTATGAAAGATGATTTTGTACACGAGAAAGGTGTACTGTATTTAAAAGATATCGCATGTACATTACAGGTGGGTATAGGATTCGGGCCCATTTGTACCATGTAGCATTTAAATCTTGTGGTCTATCAAAATGATGAATTTTATTGTTTTATGATAAACCTATTAACTCACCAACCTTTTGGTTGACACTTTAAAGCATGTTTATTCTCAGGTATGAAAGAAATCTTCCGCTGTGCATTTGCTCTTATTACATGGAGTCGTTCATGGCATATAGAGGTCAGAACCTCGCAATGGGATCAACTGTTGAAGACTTCGTCCAGATGGATTAGGACGGGTCACTACAAGAGACTCCACACATTATACTAGTATTCGCCAAGAGGGTGAATTATCCTAGCAAACGTTATCAGAAACCGATAAGAAACTTGTCCTAACAAACGTTTTTCAGAAACCGACAAGATGGGAAAGACTTGTACAACTATACATTATAGGAATTCTATCTCGACACGGTGTACCATTGTCATTTATTTTAGATTGAGATACTCGTTTCACTTCTAAATTTTTGAGACCCTTACAAAAAGCCTCGGAAACACGTTTAAACATGAGTACCACGTACCATCCACAAACTGACGGACCAAGCAAATGTACGATTCAAACCTTGGAAAAATGTCTCACGAACTTGTATTGTTGCCTTTAACCGATTCCTCGTACAATGAGAGTTATCATTCGAGTATTAACGCCGCAACTTTTCAAAACTTTATATGGCCGCAAATGTCTTCCTCCTATTCGTTGGGCCGAAGTAGGTGACAAGAAAACCACCGGACTCGAATTCATTCATGAAATAACCGTTAAGATCGTTCACATTCAAGAAGGACCCAAAACGACCCGTAGTCGTCGAATGAACTAGACGTAAACCTCTCGAATTCTAAATAGGTGACACGTAATGTTAATATTCGCACCTTGGAAAGGTGTAATCCATTTCGAGAAACGTAGAAAGCTAAATCCGCGATACCTTGATCCTTTTGAAATCTTGGAGCGTATTGGACCTGTTGCTTACCATATCGAACTCACAACTCAATCGAATTCCGTTCATCCTACATTCAATGTATTACACTTAAAGAAGTGTCTTGCCGAACAAGAACTTATTATTCCTTTCGATGGGCTTACTTTCGATGACAAACTCCACTTCATAGGAGAACCGGTTGAAATTATGAATCGTGAAACCAAACTTTTAAACAACGTAAAATCCCTATTGTCAAAGTTCGTTTGAATGCCAAAAGAGGATCCGAGTTACTTAGGAAATACAAGATCAAATGAAAAGGGAGTGCCCCCACTTATTCGTAGAATCGGCAACGCAAAGTCTCGAGGAGGAAACAACGACTACTACTTCCAACTAAAGTTCGGGACGAAATTTCTTTTAAGGTGTGGGTAATGTAACAACCCGCCTTTTTCCGTTAAATTTATTTTAACGCCGTCTTTTTTTTATATTATCTCTCGTTATCTAAATTTGTATCTTTCGTTAATTAGTGCTTTAATATTCCCGTTATTTAATTATAACATCTCTCGTTTACTCTAGCGTATTCAAGATAATTCGTTCGGTTAATTCACGCACCCGCTTTTAAACTCGAGGGACTAAATTTGCCATTTGTTTAAAGTGGTAACTAATTGAACTAGTCACCACCTCCCTTCCCCACCATTCATTTTCATTTTATTTTCTTTTCTCTTTTTCTCTCATTTTACTACTTCCATCTTTCACCATTTTCATCTTCAACAAAGAATCATCATCTAATTCAAGTCTAGCAAGCTTCCAACAAAACAATTTGTACTTTTGGAATCCTCTCTTCATCCTCTACGTTTTGATACTAGTTTCATCTCATTTGGGTAACTTTTTATAAAACTCTAGATTTCTTGTTCTTGATGTTTTTGACTTAAAAGTGTGTTATTTAGTGTCTATGGCTCATTGTGATGTCGTGTAGGTAATTTGTATGCTCGATCTTGTTATTTGACATAACTAGCATGAACTTGAAAAAAGTGGTTGATTGATCCTTGGTTTTGATTGATTAAATGTTGTTATATGTTAAAAGTTCATGTATTAAATGTGTTACTAGCATCATTGGCTTCAATTTGATGTGTAGTTTGACTTGGAAAACTTCGCTAACATGATTATTGATTTTGTGATTTTTGGTTAGGATTTTATAAACTTAAATATGAACTTTTGATGCATTGAATGCTTGGATTCCCAGATCATCTTATGCGTTTATGAACTTTGAAATTCGGTAATGAACATTCAATGATCTTTCGATGCTGATTTAATTGTTGTAAATGCTAGTTTTGGTTGATGATATATTCCTAGTTGTTTTCCTTGCCAAAATACCTTTCCAACGATGTATGATATGCATTTTTAGCGTTTACGGTTCATAAATTGTGACTTGGTGAAGTTTAGCCTGAATTAAACACTTAAAACAGCCAGGAATCAGCTCACGTGCTTTGCCGCGGCGCGACCAGCCTTTGGCTCGGTACGACATATGCCTGGAAAAAGGGCAGTTCAACTTTGTGATTTCATGTTTAATTCTAACTATGCTACACACCTCCAATTAACATGTAACTTATTCTAACATGCTCATATATGATTATATAACTCAAAAAAATTGTCCGAGACCCGACCCGAACGTGTTGGCTTTTTCGTTGACTTGACAATGACCAAGTTTGACTTTTATTCAAACTTAACCAATACTTTGTTTAATCTATATAACATCTCTCTTGTACTTATATCTTGCGTGAAACTTGACAACATGAATCACATGCTATATAATCGAGTCGTAACTGATGGAATTTGACAATCTTTTTAAGTTTTCATGTTCTACATTTCAACAAGTTCATAGAAGTCCATTTTATGAAGATAAAGTGAGCGGAAGCATGCATGTTCATGTTATATAACAACCATTTTAAAAGACAAATTCCATAATTTATCAAGTCTTGAATAATATGCTTACATACAACAAGTGGGTTTAGTATTTTACCTCCTCAAGCTAGTTGAGGGTTACAACAATATGATGAAGAAGATGAGGATGAATGGAGCTTCAAATGTATGAAACCTCAAGAGATAATACCCCAAACTTATCACCAACACCCTAGCCAATAGTTAGGATTTAATTACACTTGAGATTAGCTTGCAAAAAAAAATTTTGAACACCCTTTTGCTCCCAAAATATTTCGGCCAGCAAGCAAGGAAGAGAGCAGAATTTTTTTGCTTGTTTTTGATGTATTTGCATGTGTGTGTATTGGTTGCATTTGAATCTCCAAGATAAGCACATGGGACTTGCACACTTGGCCAATCAAAGACCATGCAAGAATCCACTACCAATGCCACTAATTAACTTAAATAAAATTTGTTTTATAAACTTAATTTTTATAAAACTACATTTTATAAACTTCCATTATTTGTTATGCACATTTTTATTTTATAAAACCAATTTTATAAAATGTAACATAACAAAATTAATTATTTAACCTATAAATAATTAAATCCACATTATATAAATTATTCCATAATTTATATCTACATCAAGTTATATTATTTTAGAAAACCATTTTTCTTAAAATCCAAGTGTCGCGTATTTTAATCCACGATCCAATCGTTAAGATCAAATACGAATAAGGTGTCGGTAAGCTTGTTATTGGGTATGACCCGACTTGGATCATAACATGTTAGCCACATTAATTTGATATGTCTCTCGGGCATATGAAATACCTTCAATCTCCCACTTGCACGAGAAACATAAGAAATTAATGCAAGTGATGGATACCACCTAACGACCGTCCATCACCCCTAATATGTTATGACTTAGTGCCATTCAATAACATCATCCCTTTCGAGTTCCCATCTCGAATATGATTAGGTGAATCTTTCAATATATCCTTTTGTCCTAGATGTCATGTTAAATCCAAGAGACATAGAATGATCACTCTCTTATAGATTTAACTTTATCAGGCCTTAGACATCTAACTCTCAACGAATAAGAGGGACAAATTCCATCTTGACTACATACGTTCTAGAAACTACACTTAGTACCATACCTGAAGCCTCCCTTATGAGCTACCTTTTCAGAATAGCGAAGGAAAGTATCAAGGCACAATATTCGGTGAATGTCTGAACCCAATATATGTCTCAGGTCAGAGGATATAATGATATTCTCCTTTATTCAAGATTACACGTGATCAACCATAAAGGCTCCATACAGTAAATCTCGAGAGCGGGTCTTCCAATATTTGTGTCCCACAAATATCTATGAACTTTGACTGCAACCTTGCCCCACATTCACCATTTGAATGTTAACCAATCCAAGTTCATAATAGTCTAGACCTCACATTTGTTCCCACAAATGTGATCAACTACGGAATTTAGAATAATTATTTATTCATGGATAAAATATGCAAAATTGGAACATGACTCATAATTAAATTAATACCATAATTATATTAATGAGTTTGAACTAATTCGTTCCGTTACAATACATAAAATAGATCATTTCCAATCACTAGAATATCGAAGCCCTAATGCACAAACATGTCCCTCATGTTTTGGCCCATGTAAAAGCTTCGTGAGTGGATCCGCAACATTTTGATCTGTGTGAACTTTGTGAATACATATCTTTCCCTTTTCAACCTCATCCCTGATGTAGTTGAATCTCCGCTCAATGTGACGAGTCTTTTGATGAGCAAGAGGTTCCTTGATTTGAGCAATCACACCCTCGCTGTCACAAAAGATCTCAAGAGGGTCCTGAATGGAAGGGACCACTCCTAAGTCGTCGATGAATTTCTTCATCCATGCAGCTTCCTGAGCTGCCAGTGAGGCGGCAATGTACTCCGACTCTGTAGTGGATAACGCAACAACTTCCTGTTTTGAGCTCTTCCAAGAGACTGCACCACCATTTAACATGAAGACATAACCGGATTGTGATCGAGAGTCATCTCGATCAGTTTGGAAACTCGCGTCCACGTAACCTTTTACAGCGAGTTCCTCCTCACCAGACCCATATATTAGAAACATATCCTTAGTTCTCCTAAGGTATTTCAATATACTTTTAACAGCAATCCAATGACTGTTTCCTGGGTTGTTCTGGTATCTACTTGTCAAGCTTAGAGCGCATGACACATCCAGTCTAGTACATATCATTGCATACATGATAGACCCAATAGCATATGCGTATGGGACTTTCTTCATTCTCTCTTGTTCATCTTTCGTGGTAGGACACTGAGATGAACTGAGAACGGTTCCTCTTTGAATAGGTACCAAACCTTTCTTAGAGTTTTCCATCTTGAACCTTTTCAAGATTTTATCAATGTATGTACTTTGACTTAAACCTATCAATCTCTTGGATCTATTCCTATAGATCCCTATCCCCAATATGTATTGTGCTTCTCCAAGATCCTTAATGGAGAAGCAACTCTTTAGCCAAGTTTTGACTTCTTGCATTGTGGTAATATCATTCCCAAATAATAATATATCATCCACATATAGCACAAGAAACATTATGGAGCTCCCACTAGCCTTCTTGTATACACAAGCTTCATCACCATTTTTAATGAAGCCAAATTTCTTTGCCTCTTCATTAAAATGATGATTCCACATTCTAGATGCTTGTTTCAATCTGTAGATTGACTTCTTTAACTTGCATACCTTCTTAGGATTTTTCGGATCAACAAAACCTTCGGGCTGTACCATATAGACATCTTCCTCAAGATATCCATTCAGGAAAGCGGTTTTGACATCCATTTGCCATATTTCATAGTCATAGTGAGCAGCAATGGCAAATAATATCCTAATAGACTTTAGCATTGCCACAGGCGAGAAAGTTTCATCATAATCAACCCCTTGAGTTTGAGTGAAACCTTTTGCTACAAGTCTAGCTTTGTATGTATCCAAGTTTCCATGTATGTCGGTTTTCTTCTTGAAAAGCCATTTGCAATCAACTAGCTTGGAGCTAGGAGGTTGCAAAACAAGTTCCCAAACTTGATTTTCATACATGGATTGCATCTCGGCGTTCATGGCTTCCTGCCATTTATCTTTATCAATCCTTGATAAAGCATCTTCGTAGTTTTTCGGTTCATCCAAATCAACCGTATAGCAACCATCCACGAGAAACCCATATCTCTCGGGAGGATTACTAATCCTACTAGATCTTCGAACGTCTTGTGTACCTTGATCATCCACTTGATCATTTTCAACATCCTCATGTTGAGTACTAGTGCCAACCAATTGTGTATCATCGGTTTGATCTTGTACCTCTAAAAGATCTGTCTTCCTTTCACCATCACCTTCCATAAGGAACTTGGTTTCAAGGAATTCCGCTTTCCGAGCAATAAATACCGTTTGCTCGGATGGATCATAGAAGTAATACCCCATGTCATCTTTGGGATATCCTATGAAGATACACTTTGTGGATCGAGCATGTAGCTTATTAGCTACATATTGCTTAGGATAAGCTTCACATCCCCATACTTTCAAGTATGAAAGAGAAGGAGGTTTTCCAAACCACATCTCATGAGGAGTTCGTTCCACTTTCTTGGTTGGGGCCATATTTAAAATACGAACCGCGGAGCTTAGACAATAACCCCAAAATGATAGAGGTAACGAGCTTCTTGCCATCATAGATCGAACCATATCCATTAGGGTTCGGTTCCTCCTTTCGGAAACTCCATTAAGTTGGGGTGTTCCGGGTGGAGTAAGTTGTGAGATAATCCCACAACTCCTAAGATGATCTTGGAAGGCATCGCTTAGGTATTCACCTCCTCTATCGGTACGAAGTACCTTAATTGTCCTATTGAGTTGATTTTGTACTTCGTTTTGATATTCTTTGAATGCTTCAAACGTTTCGTCCTTGTGTCTTAATAAGTAGACATATCCGAAACGGCTGAAGTCATCAATGAAAGTAATGAAGTATCTTTCACCATTCCTAGTCATGGGCTTAAAAGGTCCACATACATCCGAATGTATTAATCCTAATAAGTCTTTAGCCCTTTCATAGGTCCCTTTGAAAGGTGCTTTAGTCATTTTGCCTTGTAAACAAGATTCGCACACATCAAACGAGTCCAGTTCATTTGATTTCAAAAGGCCATTCTTTTGAAGTGTATGCATTCGATTCTTGTTTATGTGACCAAGGCAACAATGCCATAAGTAGGAATCACTCAAATCCATTTTGAGCTTCTTGGTGCTTGCTTGGTATATTGAGCTATCGAATGATGTGCTATCATGAACCAATTCATAAATACCATTCAAAGGCGAGGCCTTAAAATAGAACATATCATTCAAAAAGACATGGATATCATCATTAATAAAATTAAGATTAAAACCACAATGTCTTAAACGGGAAACAGAAATAATGTTTCGTGTTAAATCAGGTGCATACAAAACATTTTCTAAATTAAGTTCCAATCCGCTTGGAAGCTTCAAAATAAAATCTCCTTGAGCTTTAACATGCACCTTTGCACCATTGCCCATATAGAGACTTGATGTTCCCGCCTTATGATCACTTCTTTTGAACCCCTGCAAAGAATTGCAAATATGAGTTCCACATCCAGTGTCTAATACCCATGTATTAGAAGAAGTAATACTAAGCTCTATATATACCATATATATATTACCTGAGGTTTGCCCTGCATCCCTCTTGTCCTTCAACTCCTTAAGATAGACCGGACAGTTTCGTTTCCAATGACCCATCTCACCACAACCGAAACATGGGTCTTTCTTGGGGTTTGTCTTCTCGGCTACCTTTTGCTTCTTAGCCTTGTTGATGGTTGGGGTAACCATCTTTCCCTTCCCTTTGCCTTGATAGGCGGGTCCTTTTCTCTTAGCCACCTTTGGCTTAGAGGTGTTACCTTTGGATCCACCTTGATCGATTGCTAACACGGGTAAAGCCCTTTTACCCATGCTAGTTTCCGCCGTTCTAAGCATACCGTGAAGCTCACCTATGCTCTTATCCATCCCATTCATATTGTAATTAATTACAAATTGATCAAACCTTTTTGATAGGGAGTTAAGGATAAGATCGGTGGCTAACTCATTTGATATGTTTAGGTTAAGGCGGTTAGCACGATCAATAAGGCTCTTCATCTTAAGCACATAAGATGAAACCGATTGGGTATCGTCCATACGACAAGCATGTAGCACCCGAACGGTCTCGAAACGCTCGACACGCGCTTGTTGAAGGAACATCTCCTTCAATTGCATTATCATGTCGTATGCACTATGATGCTCGAAATCCTTTTGGAGTTCGGGAATCATAGTCCCAAGCATTAGGCATGAGACTTGAAGGGAGTCGTGGCAATACTTATCGTAAGAGGCCATTGCTTCCACATCATTCTCATCCGGTTGATCGGGAATGGGGTCCTCAAGTACATACGCTTTATCCTCTTGTTTGAGGACAATCCGAAGATTGCGGAACCAATCCATAAAGTTTGTATGGTTGAGTTTGTCTTTCTCTAAGAGAGACCTTAATGATAGGTTGTTCATGTTAAGTGGTGCGTTTTGAATGTTGTTGTTGTTATTGGCGGCCATCTACAAAATTAACAAAGTTCGTTTAAGTATCGATTTTAATTTAACATTCAATACCCTTTAAATTTAATTGAATTATTAAATTCTAGAATCCAACGATAAACCAAATTTCGGTTAGGTGACCTTTATCCCGCAATTTGATTTAGCTAGGTAGTCAATAAATAACAATTGCAATCCATTTGCAACTTCTAGAGTATGGGATCATGCAATCCTTTTGCATGGCATATTTATCCCATCAACGCCTATTTGTTCCTCATGCTTCGGTGACCCTAAGTTCATGATTCCCAAATCAAGTCGTCCTACTTGTGTAAACATGTAAAATTAACATGTAAGTGGTTAGGTGACCTTTATCCCACAAGCATGCAAATTTTACCTTAACCATATTAGTTAGCTTCATAATGGTTAGGTGACCTTTATCCCATTATGAGTTTCCTACTATGTTCAAGTGTTCCCACAAAAGGATGGCGTTTAACTTGTTTACCTTGTTTTAGTAAAGGGATTTTAAGTTTTCATAAATTCTAGTTTAAGAAAACATTTGCCATACACCAACATGCATTTGGTGTATAGTTCATTATGAAAAGCCAATTTTCATGTTATATTAGTAAAGCCAATTACTTTGATATAAACCATTTTATATGCATTGTTATTTATGTCCTTAATAACCATTTATTAGTGTCCTTTTGTTGTTTTAATTATAACCAATTATAATGTCATTTTGCAAGTTGTAAATGTGTGATAAATTGTAGCAACCAAACATACAAACATAATAAACATGCAAAACAACCAAGTTCACAATCAAGCCAATTTGGTAGACATTTGTTTAGCCAAAACAAATGTCACCTTCTAAGGGTTATGACAAAGTAGGAGATTTATAATCTCCCACTTAATCTTGCATCCAAATGCTTCCAACTTGTGTTCATCTTCATCATCTTCATTCTTCATTCTCTTTACAAAAAATATATCCTAATACATTTTTTTCTAGAAAATGAAATTACAACCTAATCTATTTTACATACCAAATATAAATAAAATTACAAATGAATGAATATTACAAATTATTACAAACCAAATGAATGATTAATATTACAAACCAAATGAATGATTAATCAACCAAAACATACAACCATACAAAAACAAGGTCTAGGCTTGATTGTGAACCACATTAAACAACAAAATTTGACCAAAAAATAAGTTCCAAACCCACTTTGGAACCTCCTAATTTTCGGCCAAAATAAGAACCCACCCAAAATCCAAAAATTTTTACATTCTAGTTTCATGCATGTTACTAGATTGTAAGATTAGTGGATTTAAAAGTCATAAACAAGAAGCATATTTCAAAGACCTTGGCTCTGATACCATTGATGGAATTTGACAATCTTTTTAAGTTTTCATGTTCTACATTTCAACAAGTTCATAGAAGTTCATTTTATGAAGATAAAGTGAGCGGAAGCATGCATGTTCATGTTATATAACAACCATTTTAAAAGACAAATTCCATAATTTATCAAGTCTTGAATAATATGCTTACATACAACAAGTGGGTTTAGTATTTTACCTCCTCAAGCTAGTTGAGGGTTACAACAATATGATGAAGAAGATGAGGATGAATAGAGCTTCAAATGTATGAAACCTCAAGAGATAATACCCCAAACTTATCACCAACACCCTAGCCAATAGTTAGGATTTAATTACACTTGAGATTAGCTTGCAAAAAAAAATTTTGAACACCCTTTTGCTCCCAAAATATTTCGGCCAGCAAGCAAGGAAGAGAGCAGAATTTTTTTGCTTGTTTTTGATGTATTTGCATGTGTGTGTATTGGTTGCATTTGAATCTCCAAGATAAGCACATGGGACTTGCACACTTGGCCAATCAAAGACCATGCAAGAATCCACTACCAATGCCACTAATTAACTTAAATAAAATTTGTTTTATAAACTTAATTTTTATAAAACTACATTTTATAAACTTCCATTATTTGTTATGCACATTTTTATTTTATAAAACCAATTTTATAAAATGTAACATAACAAAATTAATTATTTAACCTATAAATAATTAAATCCACATTATATAAATTATACCATAATTTATATCTACATCAAGTTATATTATTTTAGAAAACCATTTTTCTTAAAATCCAAGTGTCGCGTATTTTAATCCACGATCCAATCGTTAAGATCAAATACGAATAAGGTGTCGGTAAGCTTGTTATTGGGTATGACCGACTTGGATCATAACATGTTAGCCACATTAATTTGATATGTCTCTCGGGCATATGAAATACCTTCAGTAACGAGCCATAGGACTAATTGAACACATTTCGACCGACCTTGTGTCTTACCCGGTATTGATACAACTTACTTGTTTAGGTTAAGACTAAACAACTTTCATGCACACGTTTACTTTGTGAAGTACCTTTATACTCGTGCACTCAAGGTGAGATCATAGTCCCACCTTTTCAACAACTTTTACGCTTTAAATCATGGGATGAGAAACATATACGTATCATACTTTTATTCTTTGAACACAAGTACGAAAACAATTATTCCACGTGGGGTTAGAACAAAAAACATCAATTCAATTATCATTAGTTACACTTGTAGGGTGTAAACGTGAACTTATGTTAGACGAGCCCTCATTCGGACGGTTCGCTACCGTTAGCGGATGAAATATAATTTCGGGTATAGTGTTGGTTCTAACACTATGATAACAGGGTTTGTATATAGTTAAGTCTTGATAATTGGGTGCTCCACAAACGTACAACAACTTTGGAATGCAAACGATTTGGATAATCAAACTTTACAAAATCTTTTGGTTCAAAAACAACGTTTACAAATACACCTATGATTTCACCAACGTTTTTCGTTGATAGTTTTCTATATGTTTCTCAGGTTCATACTTGTCTACTTGATACATGCTTCCGCTCACTTTGATTACTTGCTTGAGGTCAAGCATACATGCATACGCTAGTGATAGCACCTTTGGACTCAAACTTAATGTTTACATGCATACGCTATTGATAGCGTTCGTGAATTTCAACTTATATTATGTCGCAAGTTATTTCATTTTTAATTTACAACTTTTGTAAACTTAAACTTGTTGTCAAACCGTTTGGTAACTTAAAACTTTGCAAGTCATACACGTTTCAAATGAATGCGACATAAGTTTGGTCAAACGCGTCTGATTTAGGGACTACGACCACGTAACGGGACCTAAGTTGACGGCGCCGTCAATGGCGATTTTGTCGGGTCGTCAAAGTTGGTATCAGAGCGTTGGTTGTAGGGATCTAGGATGTGCATTAGTATGTCTGACAGAGTCGTTAGGACGCATTAGTGAATCTAGACTACAACCGGATAGTTAGCCATTGCATTCTGACTTGCATTTGCTATAGATAGCACTTACTTGACTACTTGTGCATTAATACTTGAAACATTCTACGGTGAACTTCTTAATTATACCTAACTCTCATGCGAATCCGTATTCTGCCATTTTCTGGTAACACACGTAAACTTAAGATTCATACGCGTAAGGATGACGCGACTTCATTCGTTAAACTAGTTTGGAAATTCTGTCTTCCCATGTTTTCCGCCGCCGTCCCGGCTTACTATCTACCAGTGTGGTAAAACTTTCGCAACTATTGCGGTCACTACTCACTACTGATATTACACTAGTGCTCCTTATTATATATCACTATTCGTTACTACTACCACTACTATTGATGAGTATCGTCATCACTACCTATCACTACTGTTGTGTACTACTCGTTACCATGATTCATTACTCTCTTTATACCTAAGGGTACCACTAATCGACTTTGAACTTTTTGACGTGAACAATCAGTTATACATTTTCCACGGGAAACACATTTTCAGAGATTGCACTAACTCTTTCGAATAAATACGAGTCTTGTTAAAGATGTCGTTACACCTTGTTCATTTGAAATCTTCGCGATTACACAAACTTAACCATATAGAGAGGTATTGGAATGGAGGTATGAACTAGCGAAATATAACGACACTTGATCGACGTGGCTATATTACAGTAGGTCATACTAAAGCCCCAATGGCTCAAAATGATGGTGGGTAAATAATTCAAAATCTATCTAATACCTCTAGACCTAGAAAACTTCGATGTGATTTGGTATGGATTGGTTAGCCAAGACAAAATCTAACATTTCTTGTGATCTCAAGACCATTCGTATCCCTATCAAGGGCAGTGAACCCTTGATCGTGTGTAGCAAAAAGAGTTGCACCGGGCTCAACTTTATTTCGTACCTCAACGTTGAAAAATGCCTTCGTATGGGTTATTTTACGATCCTAGCCCACGTTAAGAAAGTTGAGACCGAAGAGAAGCATATCCATGATGTACCAAGGAACTACAGGGACTTCCACCTCATAGGCCGTTGAATTCCAAATCGATCTTATACCAGGAGCCGCACCCGTAGCACGTGCACCGCATAGACTCGCTCCTTCCAATATGCAAGAAGTACAAAGTCAACTCCAAGAACTACTCGATCATGGTTTTATCCAACCTAGCCATTCACCATGGGGAGCCCCGATCCTACTCGTTAAATTACCTAAGAATGTGAATCGATTATCGTGAACTAAATAAATTACCGGTTGAGAACCGATATCTTCCTCCCCGTATCGATAACCTCTTGATCAATTACAAGGCACTCATGTGTATTCCAAAATCGACATCCATTCCGATCATCAATTGAAGGATTTGGGAGAAGATGTCCCCAAAACCGTTTTTCGAACTCGCTACCGTAGTTATGAATTTCTTGTAGTGCTGTTCAGTTTAACTAACACTCCGGCAGTATTCATAGATCTCATGAATCGCGTATGCAAGCCTTATCTAGACAAATCCATCATCATATTCATCAAAGACATCTTAATCTACTCCAAAAGTGAAAAGAACACGCACAACACCTCCGACTCGTGCTTGAACTCTTGAGACAAGAGCAACTCTATGATAAATTCTCCAATTGTGAATTTTGGTTAAACGAAGTGCTATTTCTAGGCCATATTGTTAGTGGTCAAGGTATTAATTCGATCTCGCAAAAATCAAAGCCATACATAATGGGGAAACCCTCACGACTCCGACTCATATTCATAAAATTTTTGGATCTCTCCGGTTATTACCGAAGATTCATTTCCAAATTTTCTCGTATTGCTCGTCATTTAACCTCGTTAACTCACCGACGATAATAATTCGTTTGGCCAGCCAGACAAGAGTCGGCATTTCAAATCTTAAGAAAAAGTTGACCACCGCTCCTATCTTATCTCTTCCCGAAGGCAATGATGATTTTATTGTATATTTTGTGATGCCTCCAAACAAGGTTTTGGGTGTGTGTTACGCAACGAAAGAAAGTTATTGCTTACGTTTCCCAACAATTAAAAATTTACGAACAAAACTACACGACACACGATCTTGAATTAAGAACCGTTGTCTTTGCACAAAACGTGGAGACACTATCCTTATAGAAACAAAAGTACCGTTTCTCACCGACCACAAAAGCCTCCAACACATTTTCGACCAAAAATAACTCAACACGAGACAACGACGATGGATTGAAACTTTGAATGATTATGATTGTAAACTTCGTTACCATCCGGCAAGGCAAATGTTGTAGCCGATGCCTTGAACCGAAAGGAAAGAATTAAACCTCTCTGTGTCCGAACCTTGAGCGTGATTATCCACACCAACCTTACTAGCCAAATTCGTGTAGCACAAAAAAAAATAGAACTCAAATATGAAAATATTTCTAAAAGGCCTCCTCTCTCGACTCGAAATCTAAGAAACTGAAATTCATTGTTTTGCCGGAAGAATTTGAGTACCTAATTATGGGGCCCGATCAACCTTCTCATCACCATGTACCACGTTACATAACCCTGTTATTTCACTGTTGCCGTCTGATAATTACCGGAACTCAAGATAACACACAATCCAAGGATACCTTTTCCTTCATTGACTTACCATCCTTATGCTTCCGATAAATGGCCAACTGCTACTCAACTCTGAAATATATAACTACGTGTACTATCTCGTTTCCACTAAGTCTCAGCATCCGACTGCAAGATGCGCGATATGGCTAAATCAAGATGAAAATTTCTCCTATCATTACGCTCATACTTCTGTATAAGGAAATCTTATCATCCGATCTCTCAATGGAGAGAGACTCCACACATTATACTAGTATTCGCCACGAGGGTGAATAGTCCTTGCAAATGTTATCAGAAACCGATAAGAAACTTGTCCCAACAAACATTTTTCAGAAACCGACAAGATGGGAAAGACTTATACAACTATACATTATAGGAATTCTATCTCGACACGGTGTACCATTGTCATTTATTTCAGATTGAGATACTCGCTTCACTTCTAAATTTCAGAGACCCTTACAAAAAGCCTTGGAAACACGTTTAAACATGAGTACCGCATACCATCCACAAACTGACGGACCAAGCAAACATTTTATTCAAACCTTGGAAAAACATATCACGAACTTGTATTGTTGCCTTTAACCGATTCGTCGTACAATGAAAGTTATCATTCGAGTATTAACGCTGCACCTTTTCAAAACTTTATATGGCCGCAAATGTCTTCCTCCTATTCGTTGGGCCGAAGTAGGTGATAAACAAACCACCGAACTCGAACTCATTCATGAAATAACCGTTAAGATCATTCACATTCAAGAAGGACCCAAAACGACCCGTAGTCATCGAATGAACTATGCCGATGTTAGACGTAAACCTCTCGAATTCCAAATGGGTAACACGTAATGTTAATATTCGCACCTTGGAAGGTGTAATCCATTTCGAGAAACATAGAAAGCTAAATCCGCGATACCTTGATCCTTTTGAAATCTTGGAGCGTATTGGACATGTTGCTTACAGTATTGAACTCGCAACTCAATCGAATGCTGTTCATCCTGCATTCAATGTATTACACTTAAAGAAGTGTCTTCCAGAACAAGAACTTATTATTCCTTTCGATGGGCTTACTATCGATGACAAACTCCACTTCATATGAGAACCGGTTGAAATTATGAATCGTGAAACCAAACTTTTAAACAACATAAAATCCCTATTGTCAAAGTTCGTTTGAATGCCAAAAGAGGATCCGAGTTACTTGGGAAAGACAAGATCAAATGAAAAGGGAGTGCCCCCACTTATTCGTAGAATCGGCAACGCAAAGTCTCGAAGAGGAAACAACGACTACTACTTCCAACTAAATTTCGGGATGAAATTTCTTTTAAGGTGTGGGTAATGTAACAACCCGCCTTTTTCCGTTAAATTTATTTTAACGCCATCTTTTTTTTATATTATCTCTCGTAATCTAAATTCGTATCTTCCGTTAATTAGCGTTTCAAAATTCCCGTTATTTAATTATAACATCTCTCGTTTACTCTAGCGTATTCAAGATAATTCGTTCGGTTAATTCACGCACCCATTTTTAAACTCGAGGGACTAAATTCGCCATTTGACCAAAGTGGTAACTATTTGAACTAGTCACCACCTCCCTTCCCCACCATTCATTTTCATTTTATTTTCTTTTCTCTTTTTCTCTCATTTTATTACTTCCATCTTTCACCATTTTCATCTTCAATAAAGAATCATCATATAATTCAAGTCTAGCATGCTTCCAACAAAACAATTTGTACTTTTGGAATCCTCTCTTCATCCTCTACGTTTTGATACTAATTTCATCTCATTTGGGTAACTTTTCTAAAACTCTTGATTTCTTGTTCTTGATGTTTTTAACTTAAAAGTGTGTTATTTAGTGTCTATGGCTCATTGTGATGTCGTGTAGGTAATTTGTATGCTCGATCTTGTTATTTGACATAACTAGCATGAACTTGAAAAAAGTGGTTGATTGATCCTTGGTTTTGATTGATTAAATGTTGTTATATGTTAAAAGTTCATGTATTAAATGTGTTACTAGCATCGTTAGCTTCAATTTGATGTGTAGGTTGACTTGGAAAACTTCGCTAACATGATTATTGATTTTGTGATTTGTGGTTAGGGTTTGATAAACTTAAATATGACCTTTTGATGCATTGAATGCTATGAAATGTTGTTAATAAGTGTTTAGTTGCATTGTATGCGTAATTACCTTCGAAATGGCATATCGTATGTGTAAATTGGATTCCCGGATCATCTTATGCGTTTATGAACTTTGAACATTCGGTAATGAACATTCAATGATCTTTCGATGCGGATTTAATTATTGTAAATGCTAGTTTTGGTTGATGATATGTTCCTAGTTGTTTTCTTTGCCAAAATACCTTTCCAACTATGTATGATATGCATTTTTAGCGTTTACGGTACATAAATTATGACTTGGTGAAGTTTAGCCTGACTTAAACACTTAAAATAGCCAGGAATCATCCGCGACATATGCCTGGAAAAAGGGATGTTTAACTTTGCGATTTCACGTTTAATTTTAACTATGCTACGCACCTCCAATTAACATGTAACTTGTTCTAACATGCTCATATATGATTATATAACTCAGAAAAATTGTCCGAGACCAGACCCGAACATATTGACTTTTTCGTTGACTTGACATTGACCAAGTTTGACTTTTATTCAAACTTAACCAATACTTTGTTGAATCGTTATAACCTCTCTCTTGTACTTATATCTTGCATGAAACTTGACAACGTGAATCACATGCTATATAATCGAATCGTAATGAGCCATAGGACTAATTGAACACATTTCGACCGACCTTGTGTCTTACCCGGTATTGATACAGCTTACTTGTTTTAGTCAAGACTAAACAACTTTCATGCACACGTTTACTTTGTGAAGTACCTTTATACTCGTGCACTCAAGGTGAGATCATAGTTCCACCTTTTCAACAACTTTTACGCTTTAAATCATGGGATGAGAAACATATACGTATCATACTTTTATGCTTTAAACACAAGTACGAAAACAAACATTCCACGTGGGATTAGAACAAAAAGCCTAAATTTAAGTATCATTGGTTACACTTGCAGGGTGTAAACGTGAACTTATGTTATGTGATCACATAGGCTTGACGAGCTTTCATTCGGACGGTTCGCTACCGTTAGCGGATGAAATATAATTTCGGGTATAGTGTAGGTTCTAATACTATGATAATAGGGTTCGTATACAGTTAAGTCTTGATAATTTGGTGCTCCACAAACATGCAACAACTTTGGAATGCAAACGATTTGGATAATCAAATTATACAAAATCTTGTGGTTCAAAAACAACGTTTACAAATACACCTATGATTTCACCTACATTTTTCGTTGACAGTTTTCTATATATTTCTCAGGTTCATACTTGGCTACTTGATACATGTTTCCTCTCACTTTGATTACTTGCATGGGGTCAAGCATACAAGCATACGTTAGTGATAGCACATTTGGACTCAAACTTAATGTTTACATGCATACGCTATTGATAGCATTCGTGAATTTCAACTTATATTATGTCGCAAGTTATTTCATTTTTACTTTACAACTTTTGTAAACTTAAACTTATTGTCGAACCGTTTGGTAACTTAAAACTTTGCAAGTCATACACGTTTCAAATGAATGCGACATAATTTTGGTCAAACGCATCTCATTTAGGGACTACGGCCACGTAACGGGACCTAAGTTGACGGCGCCATCAATGGCGATTATGTTGGGTCATCACACGTAACCTGCCGTTCACAGTTTTCGCTCTAGAGTCTTCGTTTTAGCTCTGATTCTCTTGATTATTTTTTCATCGGCTTCGTAATTACTTGATCTTCACTTTTAACAGACAAAGCGAGTATTTTAGCGATAAAGCTTGGAACTTTATTGTTTTTAGGCCTCAATACCGAGATGAAAATGTGACTTTTTAGCCGATATCACCTATCCACCTTGGTCTATTTCAAGTGATCATGTGTTGGGTCCAAGCGTTACTGATTAGTGGTATGGTTTAAGTGATGAGTGTGTCGCGTCAGGGAGACTATACCAGTGGTTCGGTAATGGAGACTATCGGTAAACTCTAGCCGATCATTTCACGACCCGTCTTAATCCATCTGGACGAAGTCCATATTGATTACAAACGATTCACAATAGTTGAATACATCGCGAGGTACTTGACCTCTATATGATAAATTTTTACAAACATTGCATTCGTTTTTAAAAGATAAACTTTCATTACATCGAAATTTGACGGTACGCATACCATTTCATACTATATCTAACTATAATTGACTTAATAATAATCTTGATGAACTCAACGACTCGAATGCAACGTCTTTTGAAATATGTCATGAATGACTCCAAGTAATATCTCTAATATGAGCAAATGCACAGCGAAGGATTTCTTTCATACCTGAGAATAAACATGCTTTCAAGTGTCAACCAAAAGGTTGGTGAGTTCATTAGTTTTTCATAATCAATCATTTTCAATAATATAATAGACCACAAGATACTCATAATTAGAAAACAATCTGTGCAGGTCTATTCCTGCTGTAAAATCATTCATATGAAGAACACCGGAACCTTTCAAACAACTCACCTACGGTAGCTAATGCGTAGTGCAATGACAAAATCATCTCACCGTGGTAGTTAATGCAATATAATTCTTAAAATGGGGGCTAATGCGTACGCAATGCAAAATCATCCCTCTGAGGGTAGCTAAAACGGGGGCTAATGCGTACGCAATGAAAAATCATCCCTCCGTTACCAACTAAAAAGTCGACTATAATACAATACAATACAATACATCGGTTGCTAACGCGTAGTGCAATGACGAAATCATCTCACCGATGGTAGTTAAAACGGTAGCTAACGCGTAGTGCAATGATGAAATCATCTCACCGTTACTAACTACTAAATCGAACCATATCGGTAGCTAATGCGTAGTGCAATGACGAAATCATCTCACTGATGGTCGATAATACAATCTTTATAGAAATCGAACCTCTGAATCCAAATAATTCTATCATAGAATGTAGTTTTGAATATTTGTGTCTATTTCGTCAAACCTTTATAAAAGCAGTTCATGTATTCTCAGTTCAAAAATATATCTCAAAAGCATTTAGGAAACAGTTATAAAAACAACGCATGTATTCTCAGTCCCAAAATTGTAAAGAGTAAAAGGGAATCAAAAGAACTCACCATACAATATTTTGTAGTAAAAATATTCATACAACGATACCGAACAATGCAGGGTCGACCTTGGATTCACGAACCTATATTATTTGTATATTTATTAACACATATAATTGAAATCGAACGATTTTATATCTAATTAGTGATATAATTATTATCTTAATAAGTTATGGGTTTCATTAATAACTTAATATTTATTTTATATACTTTATATAAAGAAAATTTTAATATAGTTTTATTAAGTATATTTTTATATGATATTATATTATTAATATTATTAGTAATATTGATAGTAATAATAATATGGTTGTAATAATAATAATAATGATACTATTAGTATTGTTAGTAAAAAAGAGGTTATTAAAATATAAAAATCTTGATAATAGTACTTAATACTAATCACAATAATAATAACATTTATAATACTTGTAATAATAATTGTAATACTAGTTATAGTACTTATAACTATGATAATACCAATCATTATTATAATTCTTATAATAGCAATATTTATAGCACAACAATAATAATAAACATGGTAATAACAATACTAGTAATAATTAATAATCATAATAATAATAATAATAATTGAAGTAGAAGTAAATAAAAGATATACCCTTTAAAAGCTTTTTGTAAAAAGAATGCCTCAAAGGGGACTCAAACCCGCGACCTCTCGCTTCTTGACACTAACCCTTAACCATCTGCTTTACTTGCTTTTTCTGTTATTTATTCATTTCCTTCTTTATTAAACCCGTACATATATTTTTATGTTCTTCTTCCTCCTCTCAAACCATTAATCGATCCAAGTTTGATACCAAATACAAAAAAAAACGTTTCTTATTAAATTTTAGGATTTATAAACCATACAACAACGATTTGCTAGTGAATTAAATTATCAAAAGAAATAAGATAGAACAAACTGCCGCATCTGTTTTCGTAAAAAAAAATATATGAAGTTCATACCTTGAAATCAAATTCTAAGATGTTTTAGGTTACGATTCCTAAATGAAAACAATTATAAATCCCTCCTGGAAAGTTTTGCAATCATTAATTTGACTTGATTCACAACATAGCATTCGAATTCGATCAAAGAACCATTGGTTGACTTTTTAAAATAAGAACTTTGACTCAAGAATTAGAATTCAATTCAAGGAATTGGATCGTGAATTTGTGCAGATAGTTTGTGAAAGGACCCGTTCATATACATTATAAACGATTCACAATAGTTGATTTCATTGCGAGGTACTTGACCTCTATATGATACATTTTACAAACATTGCATTCGTTTTTAAAAGACAAACTTTCATTTACATCGAAAGTTGACGGCATGCTTTCAAGTGTCAACCAAAAGGATGGTGAGTTCATTAGTTTATCATAAATAATCATTTTTCAATAATATAATAGACCACAAGATACTCATATTTAAAAAACAATTTGTGCAGGTCTGCTTACTGCTGGAAAATCATTCATATGAAGAACACCGGAACCTTTCAAACAACTCACCAACGGTAGCTAATGCGTAGTGCAATGACAAAATCATCTCACCGTGGTAGTTAATACAATATAATTTATACAACGGGGGCTAATGCGTACGCAATGCAAAATCATCCCTCCGAGAGTAGCTGAAACGGGGGCTAATGCGTACGCAATGCAAAATTATCCCTCCGTTACCAACTACAAAGTCGACAATAATACAATACAATACAATACAATATAATACATCGGTAGCTAACGCGTAGTGACAATAATACAATACAATACAATACAATATAATACATCGGTAGCTAACGCGTAGTGCAATGACGAAATCATCTCACCGATGGTAGTTAAAACGGTAGCTAACGCGTAGTGCAATGATGAAATCATCTTACCGTTACAAACTACTAAATCGAACCTCTGAATCCAAATAATTATATCATAGAATGTAGTTTTGAATATTTGTTACTATTTCGTCAATCATTTATAGAAACAGTTCATGTATTCTCAGTTCGAAAATATATCTCAAAAGCATTTCGGAAACAGTTATAAAAACAGTGCTTATATTCTCAGTCCCAAAAATGTAAAGAGTAAAAGGGAATCAAATGAAACTCACCTATTGTATTTTGTAGTAAAAATACAAATGACGACATTTAACAAGTGTAGGGTTGGCCTCGGATTCACGAACCTATATCATTTGTAATATATATTAAAATATATACACGTAATCAAATAATTCTATATATTATTATTAATGATGTATTTGTTATTTTTAATAATTTATGAGTTTCTTTAATTATTTCCATTTTAGATATAGAAATGTTATAGTTAAGTTTTGTAATTTAAATATATATTTTTATATACATAATCTTTATTTATATACTTATAATCTTATCAACGTTAATAAAACTTTTATTTTCATCGTCAATATTAGTTTATAATAATGATATAGATAATACTTTTTAATAATAATAATGTTAGTTTTTAATTATAAAGGTAGTCTTGTTATAATATGAAATTTCAGTACAAACGTTAATCTTAACACTAATAATAGTAAGAATGATACTAATAATAAAAATGATAATAGTGATAATAATATTATTGTAATAATAATGATAATAGTAATAAATAATAGTAATAATAATAATAATAATAATAATAATAATAATAATAATAATAATAATAATAATAATAATAATATTAATAATAATGCTAATACTAATAATATAATGATATTGAAAATAATAATATTTCATTTTAAGTCATCATTTAATTATAAGTTTAAATTATCTTTGTAACTATATTTGTATTTATAATTTACATATATATATATATATATATATATATATATATATATATATATATATATATATATATATATATATATATATATATATATATATATATATATATATATATATATATATATATTCATAACATTAACTATTAATTATTTCCACTTGTTCATAATAATAAAAATATTAATGAAGATAATACTAATAAGTTTTATTTGATATTACTTATAATGATAATAACATTCATAGTATTAACATTAATGATAACAATAATTAACCTAATAATAATAACATAATAATAACAATAATAATAATAACTAATAATACAAATGAAGGTTCTACCTCAAAAGAAGTTGATTAAAAAAAAAAACTGGCACCATCCTGGTTTGAACCCGCGACCTTATGCTAATCCAACACCAGACTTAACCACTCAACCATTCTAGCTTTCATGATCCAACTCGTAACCCGTTTGTACTTAACCCAAATATAAATATGTTTCCATTTTTCTTCTTCTTCCCCTATAATCAAATTGACCAGAATACAATATAATTATTACTATCACTTTAAAGGTTTTAATTAAGATAAAAATGTATCATATCTAGCAGAATGTAACTGAAAAAAAAATCTGTTAAGAACTGCAACAGCAGTCTGTATACGAAAAAAAAAATATTAAGAACTCTAAATTGCTTCTCGAATTCTAGAATGTTTTAGCTTACGATCTCTTAATGAATTAGTTTTAAAATCACTCCTATAAACTCTTTGAACCATCAATTTAACTTAAAACATAACAGAAATTTTGAATTTGATTGATGAACAAAAATTAACTTTTAAATTATAAAACTTTTACTTTGAAATTCAGAATCAAAAGAAAGAATTGGACCTTGAGAATTTACAGAAAGATTTAGTAAAAGAATCCTAACACTTCTACATTAAAAGATTTTGAAGTTTAATAAGAATTCAAACAATTTCAAATTATGTTCAAGAACAGAGGTGTTTGGAAAAAAATATATAAATAAACTTTGATTCTGTGTTTTTAGAAATCAAAATCGACCAAATCATATAGTAATCGTAAAACCAATTTATGTCTTGTCTTTAGATTACAAAACTGAAACATAAATCAATTAGATGTGTTTGGAATAAATTAAAACAGAAAAAAAGACTGTAACAGCGTTTATATGAACACGATGAACATCAAGATTGATTTTGAATTTGAAGCAGTTTTAAGACATGATTTCAACATGGATTAGATAGTAAATCACTTATAGAAACTTTTTGAATACTCAATTTAATCTGAAACATTAAAACACTTACGAATTTCATGATGAACAAATCGTTTGACCTTTGAACCGTATACTTTGACTCTTCAAATTCGAGCTCGATATGAAAAATTGTGATTTGAAACTTTCCAGAAACATTAAGTAAGAGATTCCTAACAAATTGGCATTATTACTTTTTAAAGTTTATTACGAAATCTAGGTTTTAAAAAAAAAAACCCCCACGAACAGGGCAGAAGCCTGTTCTTTGCTTCGTTTCTATTTTAGTTAATTTAAATAAAGCTGTAAAGGGTTATTGGTGATTGGTAAATAATAATGTGAGATTTATTTGTATCCCTTAACACTGATTTTAGTCGTTTATATCTTGAATTGGTGGTCGACAAGGATAATTTGCCCAATACAGAAATAAAATTAAAAACAGATTCCTCTCTAACAGAATTTGTTAGTTAGTATGACTTAATTGAGGATGATTCGTACTAGTTTATAGATATAAAACAGCTTTAAGAACAGTTTGAATAAGATAGGAAACCGACTACGTATATTATCTGTATTTATATATATATATATATATATATACGGTATTTAAGTATTTATATATTTGTATTTGTATATATTTTATATATGTATACAAATTTACATTTATATATCTGTATTTATGTAATCATATATCAAATATATGTATTTATATATTAAATACTTAAAGAAAAATACTAATATGAATTATACGAATATTAACATCTAATATAAATGAAACAAATAATAATAATGTATAATAATCATTATTAATGATAATAATAATACAGCAATTCATATGTATTAATTTTCATATAATAATTTTCAAATATATATATATATATATATATATATATATATATATATATATATAGTATAAATATTAGTATTAATAATAATGAATGTAATAAAAATTATGTCCACTAGAATTAAACTCGTGATTACATTTAATACATTAATAATACAATTATACAATAACATTTATATTTTGTATTTATTACAAATAACTATTAATATAAATTATGTATATATTTATATATATTTATTTTAATAGTAACCTAATTACTTTATTTATCATTTTACATTTTGGAACTAATTTATTAAAGTGTACTTTATTAATTCAAAATGTTATATATATATATATATATATATATATATATATATATATATATATATATATATATATATATATATATATAATATATATATATACACAAATATATATATATATATATATATATATATATATATATATATATATACTCTTACATTTATTTTGTTATATATATATATATATATATATATATATATATATATATATATATATATTTATTTATTTATTTATTTATTTACACACAATTGTTCGTGAATCGTCGGACATAGTCAAAGATCAATTGAATATATAAACATAGTTCCAAAATTTTCGAGACTCAACATTAAAAACTTTACTTATCGTGTCAGAAACATATAAAGATTAAGTTTAAATTTGGTCAGAAATTTCCAGGTCGTCACAGTTTGAGTATAATGTTACTAACATCTCTACATTTCCAGATTTTGTTAATTCGTTTGAAAAATGGCTTTTGTAAAATTGAGTTAAGAACAGGGAAAGAGACGGTTTCAGTTTCCCTTTTTCTTTATTTATGTTTCTCTCAATTTCGAATAATTGCAATGAATTATGTAATGTAGATGTTTGAATCATGCAATAACAATAATTGTTTGATTTGTAAGATAGTAATGTGGTCGACAGTATCAGATATGGAACAGAAGATTAAAGGAAAAAAAATAGTAGTGATAGAGATGTAATACTGATTTACTAACAAATTTTGGCCTGTAATTTTTATTTCATTCGATTTGGTAACCAGTATTTGAGATAGGAAACAAAAAACGTAAACAGTTTGATAGATACACACAACAGAATGGTTCCCTTTTTCTAATTTGTTTTCTTTATAGATTAATTAATTAATTTTAGATAATAATTATATATTAGTAATATTAATAATAATACTAATTAAAAATAATTAAAAATACTGATTTGTACTAATAGAATTATTAATAATAATAGAGATAACAATTTTATTAATAATGTTAATAATAAATTGTATTATTTTCTAACTATAATAATATTTATGATATTAATAATACTAATATTGATAAAGATAATAATAAATATCCTTTAATAATAACAAAAGTTGTAATCTTACTACTAATTATGATAACAATAATATAATAACAATATAACAAGATCAATTGTATCAAATTTCATAATTATATGATATACATAATGATAATAATAACACTGATATTAATATTAAATACTTTTTCAAATAATAGTAATGAAAGTATCAATAATATTAGTAAAGATGACAAATTAAATGGGTTAAATTTCATTTCTATATATTATCTATAATAATATAACTAATATCGAGATTAATTATTAATATTATTATTAGTGTTAATAATAATATTGAAAGTAATAATAATATTACTATAACAACTATATTTTTACTTATAGTTATATTTAATATAATAATATTACAACTTATTATATATATATATATATATATATATATATATATATATATATACTATAAAATACATTTAATGAATATCTATACTTATATATTTTATAAATTTTATAATATAATAGTTATTATTTGAAATCTTTGATCTATATATACATATAGATAATAATATCATATATTTATTTATATATATTCATCCTAATGATAACTTATTCATCTTGTTATTTTACATTTTCAATTTCAATTGATTAGAGTATACCTTATTAATATTATATATTTACACTTACGTATTTATATATATATATATATATATATATATATATATATATATATATATATATATATATATATGTTTACATATTTATTTGCACTCAATCATTCGTGAATCGTCGGAATAGTCAGAGGTCAATTGAATATATGAACATCGTTTCAAAATTTTCTAGACTCAACATTACATACTTTGCTTATCGTATCGAAATCATATAAAGAGTAAGTTTAAATTTAGTCGGAAATTTCTGGGTCGTCACAGATCAGCTAGTGGTTGAATGCCCAGCCAGGCTGCCGATCCTCTTGTATTGTGTTCTATGTGTTAGTAACCTGAGCCTTAAATTTGCTTGTAGCTTATAGAGATTTCCATCTAGATATTTCCAATCACTTAGCGGTGAGCTATTTCCCCTACGGTGTTCTTTTCTTGCAGGTGAATTGCTACTTGTTTGTGGGTTTTGAAAAGCAGGGTTTGAAGTGATGTTTGACAGGAACAGAACTATGATGTTTTTGTATAAACATATTGTGAACTGTCTATATTTAAGTAACACATGTGACATTATATAATCATATATTTTGTGTAATTAATATGTGATATGTTTAATAGACTTCCGATGTGATTAAGAAAAAATATGGTGTTATAATTCAGCCTTATTAGATCTGTTCTTTTTCGATCGATCAAACCTTGCAACAGTGACAAAGACATGAAATATCTCCATCCAGGTATTACTTAACCTTCGTACCATATTACTCGCGTCTTTGATCCCTAGAAAACTCAAAAAAGTGAAACATTCTCCAGTCAACGAACGCTTCTTCGGTATGAATACATCAGACAAACATCCATAAACCTCAAACTCTTTCCATAAGTGTTTCGTATTTGCGTCCTCTAAAAAGTTTGAGATATAAAAAATGTGGTAATGGTACACATATTCTTTTCAAACGGATCGTTTAATTTCGTAATGTTCTCTTGCGATTCCATCTAGTTTTAAAGTACCAACCATCATGTACCTTCACTGTATGCATATTCAAAAACCATATATAACCCCCGACTCCGACATAGAAGCGAAAAAATCAACCAATTTTGGTAAAAGTGGAAGATTTGAAAATATTGGAGAATATCGCCCAGAGCTTCTTAAGACATTATTCCACTCTGTTGGTGGGACAATTTGTTAATACGTTATTATGAAGCTTGTTTGGCTAGATTTGATTTTCCTTTTGTATTGATTGTAACTGTTGATCTTCTTTAATGTTATTAAGTTTTTTTGAAATTCTTTTTCTATTAATAATTGAAGAATGATGTTTAAGAAAAACACAAGGTACGTGCAAAACTATCATATTCCATATTACATGGTTGGTGGGTTTGGCCCCAATTAAATTTAGCGATAAAACTGAATGATTTAGCGCTAAATGGTTCAGAATTTGAATCGTTCAGAGTCTCTGAATAAAGTTTGTGCTGAATGAAAATAAGCTATTTGATAAGGATTGAGATGTTTGTTACAGACGGTTTTTTCGTAATTATAATTGAAGATGATGAATCTTTCAAGCGATTGTCGAGTTCTTAAGGTTTATTTCAATTCAATTTGGGGTTGATGTTCTGCAACAACGTCGTATGAAACGAATTCTGCATTTGTTTTGGGCTCCTGAGCCCAGTATACGTTGGGTCTATTTTGAAGATAGAAGCTTTATTTATGTTAACTTGTGAGCCCTGTTTCGAGTGGGCTTTTAAGCCTAGTTAATATGGGCTGAGCGTTTCAATTAGTAGTTTCATTTGTCATTCGATGTACATTCAATTTTGTGTCATTTCTTTTAAGCTCAAAAGCATCTTGCAATGTAATATGTTGTTATTCTTCATCGTTCCCTTACAGGTTTTCTTAATATATTTCTTTTTTCGCCGAAAAAAATACACTTTTTTGTTAAGCCTATCTAAAATTAACGGAGACATGACTTCGAGTACACCCATTTAGTATTCTAGTACAGTATATCAAAGAATTATCTAAATTTTATTATAAATTTAATTTAACAAAGAGAGCAAAAGTGACAAGATCGATGTAAAAGATCTACTCCTTCCGTCTTATATTAATAGTCCACAGAAAAAAAACACACAGTTTAAGAAAATATCATAAAAGTACTATACTTTCTGTTTACTTTCCAGTTTTACATTTATTTTTTCTTTCCCTTTTAATCTTATCCACATACATTAAGGACATAATAGAACTTTACCTTATTATTCTTATCGATATATGAAAATGAACTATTAATTTTGAATAACTCAAAATAGAATACTGAACTATCAATATGAGACAGAGGGAGTATATGTTGTTTCCTTCAATTAATATGCGTAAGGACCAAATTCCTATCAAACGACTTATAATCACATCTTAGATGACTTTGAATATGAATATGAATATTCGGTACACCGACATTACGTGCAGAATTTAGTACACCAGAGATTTTAGAGATTTTACATTCATATTTCTTTGTTTGCAATTTGCACTTTCTTAGGAAAATTATTCCAGGGACTTAAATTTTACTATATTTATTTATCATGCAAACTACTAGAATCAAGACTATTTTCTTTAAGTTACAAAATGACCTTATACTATGGATTATGTTCATGTTGTGAGTAGATAAATATATAAAGAAAATAAAGGACTTAGCACAAATCTTTAAATTTATTATTAATCACAATAATCATAATATGATCAATCAAGTAATAAAATAATTTGAAGAAACTCAATCCTCTAAATAAATGCTAACAATAAATAATTGAAGTTTTTACTGTTCATATAGTACGGTGCCAACAGATAATTTTAATTTTATGTACGAGATCTAATCGAATTATTGTTAACTGATTTCGACTATTTATTATGCATATTCGTGAGGGTTTGACTGAAACATTTTGTTAGGTTTTAGCTAGATGGTCCGGAGAGCGAGCAATCCGATTGATTGTTCATAGTACAAGGTTTTCAGCGAATCAATTTTTTTATGTATATATAGACACAATGAGAAGATTTGAGATACATGAGAATTAGGGAAACACAACTAAAGCAGCAAATGCGGAGCACAATGGATCAAAAAACAACAATCAAATACTCCATGGAAAAAAAAATCAAAGTTCCCTAGCACTATAGCAAGTTCAAAAAAGTTTATTTTAAATATCGTATATAATTCATCAGAGCCTAAGATTCTTTTTTAAATAGTTTATATTATTCATTAAGGTTTATGAGCCTTTTTTTCCATTTCGTTATAGAACTAAAATTCTCGGTTTTGATCCTGATTTTAACCATTGTTAAACAATGTACTTATGTGATACTGGTTGAATTACAATGACGTAATGGTGGTTCATAATCAACTTCAGTTATATCTAATTGAGCATATTTGGTACATCAATTATAATACGTTTGAGTATTGAATTTTTAGATATAAATAATTGAACCATCTTATTATAGTTTTGACAAATTTAATACTCACTGAATTCCAAATTAATAGTTATATTTTAACTTTTAAAAATTTTTATTTTTTAACTTTAACTTTAAATGACTTTTTTATGTTATATAATATTTGATTAAAATCGTACCAAATAAAAACACATAAAAAACATAATATATTGATATAAATTTTATCGAATATTATACTCCGTATAATATAAAAAAAGTTATTTAAAGTTAAAGTAAAAAAACAAAAATTTTGAAAACTTAAAACGCAACTATTCCCTCCGTCCCATATCGATTATCCAGTATTCATTTTAGGTTGTCTCAAATTAATATTTCACTTTTATATATAGATAAGACTAATAATAAGGTAAATTTATATTATGCCTTTAATGTATGCGGATAGAATTTAAAAAGAAAGAAAAAGTATGGGTTAGATTTTAAAAGGGTTAAAGCTAAAAATAGGCTACAAACTTACACAAATGTACCGATGTCGCCCACAAACTCATTTTCGTCCTACTGTCGCCTACAAACTTTCAAAAGGTGTACTGATGTAAACAAAAACTGTGATGACCCGGAAATTTCCGACCAAATTTAAAGTTAATCTTACTATGATTCCGACACGATAAGCAAAAATCTGTAATGGTGAGTCTCAAAAATTTTAGAACTATGTTCATATAACCAAATACCCTCTGACTGTGCCCGATGATTCACGAACAATTGTTTGTAAATAAATATGTACACATATATATACATATATATACATATATAAATATATATGATTCTTAAACACAATTAAAATTATATGTATATTGTATGTACATAAAATTTATAAATAATAAATGTTCAATGAAGGTTATTATATTATCTATGTGTATTAAATATTATAAGTTAAAAAATATAGATGTTATATTAATATTACTACATGTATAAATATTAATATTAATATTAATATCAGTATTATTAATATTATTATATCTATATGAAATTTAATGCATTTGATTTGTCATATCATTATTAATATTATTATTATCATTGTTAATGTCATTATTATTATAATTAATAGTAAAATTATAAATTATTATAATTAATATTAATATTATTATTAGCATTATTAACTATTATTATTACTAGTACCTTTACTTTTAGTAATATTATGAAATTAAAAGAATTTTGTTATTAGCATAACATTATATTCTTTATAATTATTATTGATAATAATATCATTACTAACATTATTATTAATAATTGTTATTATTATTATTATTATTATTATTATTATTATTATTATTATTATTATTATTATTATTATTAATATTATTATTGTAATTATAATAATTATTATTATTAGTATTAACAAGTAATATTATTATTAATATATTTAATTTAATAGTTACTAATAGTAAAATAAAATATGAAATCAGATATATTAGAGTATCTATTAACATCACTATCTAGTACTGTATTTTCTTTATTTATTCTCTGCATACCCGTGATTTCCTGCCTGTTAGATTAATGGAATCAAAAAATTTTTTACCACAAGACAAACGAATTAATACAAAATCAATTAAGGAATCACTTTCAACTTTTATTTTCTTCTTTTATTTGTGTCTGTGAAGTAAAGGTCGATCCATTTGATTATTTTTTTTCCTTATATACTCAACCAGCTACAACTGATAACGAATCCTTCAAAATTTCCCCATTTTCAACTACAATTACATTAACAGTTTCGTTTGATAAAAAAAAAGAAAACAGCTTGGTTATCTGTTCGTGAGTAAAATTTTAAAAAGAAAAAATTCGTTTAAATTTACAAAATCTATAAATACAGTTGGGTTTAGAATCTTATATTCATACTATCTGTAAATTTGTAGCCTTCAATTTCTAATATTAAAATCGAATTTCATGGTCAAAGTTATTTTATACAAAGTCAACTGATTTTTCAAAGATCAAATTGGAGTGTTGTAAATCGATTCTGTTGAAATTAAGGATTCCTAAAGTTTCTAAGAATCATTTGGAACACAATTCATGTTGTAATTGTTTTCTAAAACGTACTAAATCTCGAAATCAATGAATGAGTTGTATTGTTCTTCACGAAGGCTGTTACAGCCATTTTTTCTTATATATATGTTTGTTTTCTTTCTTTGTTAATCCAAATCAATCACCATGGACTTCATCAGTTTCAAATACGTATACTAATTCAAAACTTAAACTCGATTTAATAAGTTTTAATTTGGGTTCTCTGGTCGAATGGATAATTGAAGAAGATGAGGATAAAACAAATAAAAGGAATAAATATAAATAGGTTTCCTGTTATAACAGAAAAACAGACACAGATTAATGGTTAAGGTGCTAGTCGGGTGAGCGAGAGATCGGGGGTTCGATCCCGGGCTTGTGCTGTTCTTTTTGGAAATTCATTTCTTTAAGGTAGCCCATATGTTTTTAATTATTATTATTATTATCATTACTTATTAATATTAATTATTATTATTATTATTATTATTATTATTATTGTTATTAATATGATTGTTATTGTTATGATTATTATTGTTGTTGTTATTAATATTTGTATTATAATTATTATTGTTAAAAATATTACTAATATAAGTAGTAATTATTAATTATCATTATTAGGTATTAGTAATAATATGATTATTATTATTAACATTTTGCTATTAAGTAACATCATTAAGTATTATTAATGTTATTATTAGTATTATTCATATCAATATAAGTATTATTATTATTATTATTATGATTGTTATTGTTAATATAAAAGTAATACAAACTATTAAAACTATGATTAATATTAATATTAGTATCATTGTAGGCTTATTATTATTATTAACAAAAGTATTATTATCAAGATTATCATTTGTAATAAGATTATAATAATAATAATAATAATTATTAAGTATTATGTATTATTATCAAAATTATTATTTTCATTATCATTATCATTAAAATTTTCATTTTAATAAAAACTACTATTTTTTTAAACTATCATTAAAATTATTATTATTATTATTAACACTAGTATTATATTAATTATTATTTTTAGATAAATAAAATAAATATTTTAAGTTATTAATGGAACACATAATTTATTAAAATAATAGCTAAATTACTAATAATAATATATAATTATTTAATTACAAATACGTGTATTAATATATGCACAAATGATATAGGTTCGTGAATCCGAGGCCAACCTTGCATTGTTCAAATTTGTCATATGTATTTTTACTACAAAATACATTAGGTGAGTTTCATTACTCCCTTTTTATATATATGTTTTTGGGACTGAGAATACATGCGTTACTTTTATAAATGTTTTACGAAATAGACACAAGTACTTAAAATTACATTCTATGATTGGATTAGTAAACCGAATATCGCCCTTCAAGTCTGGTAACCTAAGAATTTAGGGAAATGGCCCCTGATTGACGCGAATCCTAAAGATAGATCTATGGACATTGACAAGTCCCATTCAGGGTACGAATGCTTTAGTACTTCGAGATTATTATTATACAGACGAGAGGTTCTGTTTTGGGGATATTCTATGCATTAAGTTAACGTCGATTACCAGGTGTTCAATCTATATGAATGATATTTTTGTCTCTATGCATGGGACGTATATTTATGAGAAATGAAAATCTTGTGGTCTATTAAAATGATGGAAATGATTAATTATGTTAAACTAATGAACTCACCAACCTTTTGGTTGACACTTGAAAGCATGTTTATTCTCAGGTTTGAAAGAAATCTTCCACTGTGCATTTGCTCATATTAGAGACATTACTTGGAGTCATTCATGACCTATTTCAAAAGTCGTTGCATTCGAGTCGTCGAGTTCATCAAGATTATTATTGAGTCAATTATAGATGGATATATTATGAAATGATATGCATGCCGTCAACTTTCGATGTAAAGCAAGTTTGTCTTTTAAAAACGAATGCAATGTTTGTAAAATGTATCATAAAGAGGTCAAGTACCTTGCTATGTAATCAACTATTACGAATCATCTATAATCAATATGGACTTCGTCCGGATGGATTAGGACGGGTTATGAAAGTTGGTATCAGAGCGGAGGTCTTAGCGAACCAGGTCTGCATTAGTGTGTCTAACTGATAAGTCGTTAGGAGGCATTAGAGAGTCTGGACTTCGACCGTGTCTGCATGTCAAAAGTTTTGCTTATCATTTTTGTCGGAAATCATCTGTTTATCATCCTTAGGAAATTACCTGCTTATCATTCTTAGTCTAGAGACGTCTTACTGCCTTTATTGCATAGACAGTGTATAGATAAATTCATATCTTAGTTTATCTGTTATTGTTATCTTTGCCTGACAGCTTCCGTAGATTCCTCCGTAACTTATGGGATTTTAGTATTATATATGTATATGTAAATTATGTATTGAAGGGTACTAATCTACATCATATAATCTATTTCTTATCAAAAATCCATCATCAGCTCGTAGGAGATGAATCCCTCAACCAGTTCGAGTCCCTCAGATTTCGATAGCTATTCCGATAGTTATTCCGACAGCTATTCCGACATGGATGTTCACCTAAGCTCCGAAAGCAGTGTCACCAGAATGAATCAACCAATCATCCATCCATAATTCATCTGATGGGTTCGTATTTAACTTAACCGATGGAGACGAGAAGATGGCGATCCTTTCCACCCACCAACTCGCATTCTTGGCGAAGAATCTGAAGAACTTACCAACGAACTCATTCGAAACACCATTTTCACACTCATTTCCCGAATATCTCGCCACGACTATATACTATCTCAAATTCAAAACCTTATTCATCCACTCGTTCTGACTGTCAGTCATCCCAGAATAATAAAAGAAGTCAATGAACTTCGCGCTCGAGTAATCAATTTGGAGAATATGGTGCAAAATCTACCATCTTCAGCAACATCACCGGCACCAACAGTATACCAACAATCCAAGTTTCAATATCACATGCCTCAACATCTCAATCTATACCTCAAGTATAATCATCGTTCTACATAACGTTCTACATCAGTTATTTTCGTTCGACATGGCGATTATGTAATCTCTCATGTTTTAGAGATTATATATTCTTATTCTAACGGTAAATCAAATGAGTTTAATACCATATTAACTCATTAAATCCATGATTACATCTAAAGAAAATATATATGTATATATGTTTTCATAAAGATTGTAATTAATAATTCTTTTGTACAAACTGTTAATGGTGAAAATATTTTAACGGGTAGGTAATACCCGAGAAATATTTAGATTTCACATTAGTAAGTTGCACTGTACATTCTTTCAAATCTGATTCAATAGTCATTTACTATCATGTTTACATCTACAGATATATGAATCCATTCACCGCAGAATAACCATTTTCATTCAATTTCATATTTGGTTTTGACCTATCAGAATCCAACAAGTGGCATAATGAAAAAAACATTTGACAAAATAAAATTTGTTAGAAATAAATGAATTAACTATATGAAATTTTGTTAAGAATCCACGCTAACTGTTCCTAGCTAACTAATTACATTTTTATTTATCGCAGTTTATTTATCGCAATTTAGTTATCGTAATTTTATTTATCGTCATTTAATTTCTGTTATTTACTTTACGCATTTTATTTATCGTCATTTAAATTCTGTATTTATTTTACGCACTTTAAATATCGGGACACATATACAAGGTTTTGACATATCATATCGATGCATTTATATATATTATTTGGAATAACCATAGACACTCTATAAGCAGTAATGAACGAGTTCTCTATACAGGGTTGAGGTTGATTCTACAATAATATATATAATTTGAGTTGTGATCGAGTCTGAGACATGTACACGGGTCACGATACGTATTAATTAATTCGAATATAATATATTAAACTATATATGAATTACTGGACTGTTAACTGTGGATTATCGACCGTGGACTGAAAGGACCCGTCCTAATCCATCCGGACGAAGTCCATATCGATTATAAACAATTCACAACAGTTGATTACATCGCGAGGTACTTGACCTCTATATGATACATTTTACAAACATTGCATTAGTTTTTGAAAAGACAATCTTTCATTACATCGAAAGTTGACAACATGCATACCATTTCGTAATATATCTTACTATAATTGACTTAATAATAATATTGATGAACTCAATGAATCGAATGAAACTTCTTTTGAAATATGTCACGAATGACTCCTAGTAATATCTCTAAGATGAGCAAATGCACAGCGGAAGATTTCTTTCGTACCTGAGAATAAACATGCTTTAAAGTGTCAACCAAAAGGTTGGTGAGTTCATTAGTTTAACATAAATAATCATTTCATAATTTTAATAGACCACAAGATTTCATATTTCCATTTCTCATAAACATACGTCCCATGCATAGAGACTAAAATATCATTCATATGGATTGAACACCTGGTAACCGACCTTCACAATATGCATATAAGAATATCCCCATCATTCTGGGATCCACCTTCGAACATGATATAAATTTTGAAGTACTAAAGCATCTGGTACTTTGGATTGGGCTTGTTGGGCCCGATAGATCTATCTTTAGGATTCGCGTCAATTAGGGTGTCTGTTCCCTAATTCTTAGATTACCAGACTAAAAAGGGGCATATTCGGTTTAATAATCCAACCATAGAATATAGTTTCGATCACTTGTGTCTATTTCGTAAAGCATTTATAAAAGCAGCGCATGTATTCTCAGTCCCAAAAATATATATTGCAAAAGCATTTAAAAAGGGAGCAAATGAAACTCACCATACTGTATTTTGTAGTAAAAATACATATGACGATATTGAACAAGTAAACAATGCAGGGTTGGCCTCGGATTCACGAACCTATATCATTCATATATGTATTAAAACATATTCTTGTACTCGAATAAATATATATATTATTATTAGTAATATAATTGTTATATTTATTACTTTATAAGTTTCATTATTTATTTATATATCTTCATTTTCATACATAATAATTTTAATATAATTAAGTTGTGTATTTAAAAGATATCTTTATATATATAATCTTCAATCTTTAAACTTACATTCTTATCCATACCTTTTAAACTTTTATTTTCCTAATTATAATTAGTTTATTAATAATAGTATAGATATTACTGATAATAATAAAAATGATAGTTTTTAAAGATTACAAAAATATAATTTTTGTATAAATAATATAAATGATAATAACTTTTAGTAGTAACAATACCTATAATGAAAATTCATAATAATAATATAAATGATATTATTTACAATAATAATGATACGAGCAGTAATAATACAATAATAGTAATAACAATATTAACGAATAACAATACATTTAATCGTAACCATGTTAATAATAATAATAATACATAAAAATGATAAGATTATGACTATAATAATTTTAGTAACATCATTAACAGTAATAATAGTTATGTTTATAATGATAATTATGATAATAACAATAAATGATAACTACTACTTATTTTTGTAAAAATAATAATAATAATTTTGATAATTGTACTAGTAACACTAATAATCATTAATAATAACAATAACAATGATGATAATGATACTAGTAATAATAATAATAACAATAACAATGATGATAATGATACTAGTAATAATAATAATAATAATAATAATAATAATAATAATAATAATAATAATAATAATAATAATAATAATAATAATAATAATAATAATAATAATAATAATAATAATAATAATAATAATAAAATTAAAAATAATAAGGTATACCCTTAACAGCTTTGTGTAAAAAGATTTGCTATGGACCGGACTCGAACTCGAGACCTCTCGTTCCCCAACCAAACGCCTAACCAAGCCTTCCGATTCTGTTTTTCTGATTCTATTACACAACATATATTTATATAACTATCTTTCTGTTTCTCTCTTCATCTTCTTCATCACAAGATCAATCGACCATTTACCATTTAACAATAAAAAAAAAGACGAATTCATTGATTATTTTTAAATCTTGGATTTTAACATAACACCCAGCTTGTAATCTTGCTGGACAGAGAAAAAAAATAAAAAAGCATGCAACAGCATAGATATCGCGAAGAACCCACTCAAACTTAAATCTTGATTTTGATTTCTAGACACTTTTAGGTTATACATAAAACATGAAAAGGGTGTTAAAACGATTATAGAAATGACTGAGATCATTAATTAAACTCAATTTATATCAGTTAATTCGAATTTAAGTAAAGAACCACCGGTTGACTTTTTAAACCAAATCTTTGACTCCCAAAATTAAGATTAAGTATGAAGAATTGAAAGATGATATTTTGCAGAACGTTTAAAGACACGATTACTAACAAATTGGCATTAATACATTTTGCAATCTAAATCAAAATCGAGTTTTGCTATAAAAAAACAAGAACTGAGATAATGCTTTCTTTTCTAAAATTTTATGTTTTAATTTATAAATTTAAAAGCTGTAACAGGGTAATTGTAATTGATAATTGATGGTTTAGATCGAATGGTATCATCTAACACTGAATGTAGTCACTCTTTGTAGTAATTATTAACGGTCGTTATGTAATATTCGATCAAACAAACAAGCAGAAGAAACAAATACAAAAATAAAGTGACAGAGACTTCTAACAGAACTTTGGAATTGCATTTTTTATTCAATACCACTTGACATCGACCTAAATATAAAATTAGAGAACAAATTATACAGTGGGATAACGACTTGAAAGTGAAATACATATATATCTCATATTTATATATATATATAATGTATTTATGTATATATTTGTATATGTATTCATATATATCAATCTGTATCTGGTATACGTATATATAGGTATATATATTTATATATCTGTATTTTTGTATCAAATATATATATATATATCTGTAGATATTAAATATATAATGGATCATAATAACATTAATTATACACATTTTAATATCTAGTAATAATGAAACAAATAATAATAACAATAGAATTAATAATGATAATAATAAAAATGATAACTCTTAGTGGTAATAATCATAATAATAACTAAAATTATAATTTTTCTACTAGTTATAATAATAATGATATTAATATAACATGTATATTTTAACTCTGTAAATAAATTCAATATATATAAATTTTATGTTTTATTAATTATATAATACTTATTAATTACATGTTATAATATATTCAATAAACTAATATAAGTTTTGAGATTAGTATTGTATTAGTAATTAATAATGAAAGTTATTATGTTAGCTATATTCTTAACTTGTATTTACATTTAATATATACAACTTATTTACTTTATATCTTATTGTACTTATTTAATTTTTAATATTTAAATTATATTTTATAATTTCTATTTATTATATATATACTCATATTTATATATATACATATTTATTTGCAAATAATTGTTCGTGAATCGTCGGGAATAGTCAAAGGTCAAATGGTTTCATGTAAAACAGTTCACAAATTTTGAGATTCAACAATACAGACTTTGCTTATCGTGTCGAAAACATATAAAGATTAAGTTTAAATTTGGTTGGAAATTCCCGGGTCATCACAGTACCTACCCGTTAAAGAAATTTCGTCCCGAAATTTGAGTGAGGTCGTCATGACTAACAATAAAAATGTTTTCATGACGAATATGAGTTGGTAAATAGAGTTTTATCATTATTGATTAAATATAGATAAAAACGACTAGATTATGCGGAGCGTACGAGTGAAGCTATCACAAAATAGTGAAATGAAAGGATAAAGATCTGTCTTAGCTTTTGACAGAGTCAAGGTTGAATTCCGGAATTCAAGGAATTTAAAGAAAATCTTCGAAATCTAAAAGATTTGATTCTTCGGCGAATAAGAAAATTAAGATCTCTATAATTAAATACCGTGAACTGCCTCGATTACTCTGTCTAATATTTCCCTTATAAATTAAACTCTTCCGTTCCATTATTTTCACCATTCCAATACTTTCCTTCTTAATTCGTACATCCAAAGGATTGTGAAAATGCTTAATCTAGTTCTAATTCTTGATATTTTCCTATCTATGTATCTGTCATCCTTCTTTTCAATCGTCCAACTGAAAATCTGTTTACTTCTAATATTGCCTTGGGGGAATACTATTCCTAGTTATATCGTGTCTTTATATTGCTATTCGTATTAATATCTACGGTTTGTAACTTATGTGTTGTTATTGGGTTTTATATCTTCCCTTATATTTCAATGTCCCTGCTTCTATCTCCTATGATTATTATCATCCACAGTTAATGCGCTCTCTTATTTGCTGCGATTTATACTCCCTTTCTATTTCGGAGCTTCATGCTTTTGTTTACTTTTCGCAAGTAACGGTCCAGAATTCACAGGTATAGAGTTTCGAATTATCATAATATATAAGGTAGAAAGGAAAGGTAGTAGCACGATTTGTTTTGTCAAATTACCTGAATCACTGAGAATAGAACTATCAAGAATATATTTTTTTGATATGTTCAGAAGTTAAGCAGAATGACAGAGTTATGTAATATGGAACATGATGACGTTATGATCTGTGAATCATCACGTTCCATTAGAAACTCAGCATGACTTACTGTAATATAATCACGTTGATCAAGTGTCATTATATTATACTAACTCGTGCATCAGTTCCCAACATTATTTCAATAACATTCATATTTTAAGCTCGAAAGTTTACAGAATATAGAAACTAACAGTTTCTATATGATGTAACACTGATATCATGAAGAGATTAATTATTTCAGATAAGAATAGTTATGAAAATATCTTCTGAAAAATGGAGAATATTTATAATGAAAGATACGATGATATCTTGGAATATCTAAGATCAGAGGATGATGGAGGCTAATGTCCACAAGGGTTTAGAGTAAGGAGCAAGATATTCGCTAAAGACTTCAGCAGGCATTGAATTATTTGGATTCTTTAAAGTCAAACTTATTCTTTGTGATTTGTCCACGGCTTCCTTCATAGTTTCGCATAATTCGCTTTTCCAGCTCTAACTTTTCTGAGCTTTTCCAAAATACTATTCCTTATTATCAAACTTCTGGCTGTTAAGATCGTTTACAGTTTTTACTGCTTCAATCAGCTTTTTCAACATTTCGAGTATTGATTCGTAGACTGGGTGCTTTTCAAAATTTCAGAATGGAAGGTTATAATTCTAAGAGATAAAGGTTATATGTATACCTATAACTGTTGTTGTAGAATTGTTACGAGATTCAAAATACTGATTGCTGATTCCCGGTAATTGGTATGGCAGTACTCGTTACAAGATGCAGACGAATATATGATAAGGTTTTTAATGAACAAATATAATGGTTCTTCGAAGAGACTTAAGCCAATGAGTAATGAAGTTGCTGGTAAGTTTGCTGCTAATGTGGCGGAATATAAAAGGTTTCCCGGTATCGATGACGAAAGACAACTTATATATCAGGGTTATAATAAGCTAATCTGTAACGACCCGTCAAAATCGCTATTGACGCGGCACGTTAATCATTGATTCCACAGTGAGGTTTTGACCTCTATATGATACGTTTTGATAAAATATTGCATTCATTAAAATAAGTGACTTTCTAAACATAGAAAGTTATAAACATGTGGGCGAGTGCTTAGGTATAAGCAAAACCCCGAAATACATAAGTCTTTAATTTACAGGTTGACATCACAGTCCAGTTATTTATTACACAACGCAGTTTTATTTTGAATGCAATAAACTTTGTACAAAGCATGAGAGACTCCATGCAGGCAACAAGCACATCACAGCGGAAGCATTCTAAGGACCTGAGAATAAAACATGCTAAAAAGTCAACACGAATGTTGGTGAGTTATAGGTTTAATTGCTCGAGTCATAAACATATATAAAGATAGACCACAAGATTTCATCAAAAGTTTATCAATAGATTCTACGTAACAGAGCACCCTGGTAACTAAACTTAACGCTATAGTGATAATTACCCCATTCGTTTTAATACACGCAAACTAACGTGTCTTAAACTCAAATAACATACGTCCGTTAAAAGGCTAGCGCTCTAGCTCGGACGGGGATGTCAAGCCCTATGGATCCATATACAATTATTCGCGCCCACCAGTCCATATCCTATGTACTGGCAGCTACTAGTTACCAAAGCTAAGGGATTTTCGGTTTAACTCAGTGTAGAATTTTGTATGTACTTGTGTCTTATTGCGTTTAAAATAAATTGCATGTATTCTCAGCCCAAAAATATTTAAAGTATTTAAAAAGGGAGACTATAACTCACAGTTCAATATTGCGATTCAATATTGTAGGCAAATTGCGTAGACGTAATGATGGTAGACGACTGTATGGTTGGTCTTGGATTCAAGAACAATACCCCGAACAATACCCAATATTTCCTTATTTTAAAACGGTTTGAAACCCGAATTAAAAATACCCTCGAATATACTTTATTATTATTAAACTTAAAATTATAATTATAAATATAAAATTTACGTACTTAAATTATTATGAAAATTCGTCGAGCAAAACTGACCTTTTATAGTACTTTTCGATTTACTGTAGCTCATGCGATCGCATGAGTTTTTAGTGTTTTTGCCATGCGATCGCATGGCCGCCTTTTCTGTTTTTGTTTGCTAGTTCGTCGACATCAAATAGTATTTTACTGTAGCAAATAGTGTTTTACTGCAGCAAGTAGTGTTTACTGTAGCAAATAGTGTTTTACTGTAGCAAATCACTGTAGCAAAGTCGTTTTCATTGTAGCACTGTAGCAAAATACGGTTTCACTGTAGCAAATAGTGTTTTACTGTAGCAAAGTCATTTTTACTGTAGCAATTAATGTTTTACTGTAGGAAAGTCGTTTTTACTTGTACATCTTATAATATATATATATATACATACATATATGTATATTTACATAATATTAAATCATAAAGAGAATTGGTTTAAATTAGTCGAAATTTTTCGGTTCATCACAGTACCTCCCCGTTAAAGAAAATTTCGTCCCGAAATTTTGAGTAGTGCCTGTTTCATGAGCGATATCAGTGAACAAATGTGGATACTTTTGCTTCATTTGATCCTCACGTTCCCAAGTAAACTCGGGTCCTCGTCTAGCGTTCCAACGAACTCTAACTATCGGTATTTTGCTTTGTTTTAATTGTTTGACCTCACGGTCCATGATTTCAACAGGTTCTTCGACAAAATGGAGTTTATCATTGATTCGTATTTCGTCAAGAGGAATTATGACATCCTCTTCAGCTAAACATTTCTTCAAATTTGACACGTGAAATGTGTCGTGAACACTACTAAGTTCTTGTGGTAGCCTTAATCGATAAGCAACTGCTCCAATTCTTTCGGTGATTTCAAAGGGTCCTACGTACCTAGGACTTAGCTTTCCTCGTTTACCGAATCGTACAACGCCTTTCCAGGGTGACACTTTCAACATGACTTTGTCGCCCACTTGAAATTCTAGCAGTTTTCTTCTTACATCAGCATAACTCTTTTGGCGACTCATGGCCGTTTTCAATCGCTGTTGTATTTGAATGATCTTTTCGGTGGTTTCGTGAATAATTTCTGGTCCAGTAAGTTGTCTTTCTCCTACTTCACTCCAACAGATAGGAGATCTGCACTTTCTACCATAAAGTGCTTCAAATGGCGCTGCGTTGATGCTCGTATGATAGCTGTTATTGTATGAAAATTCTGCCAACGGTAAGTGTCGATCCCAACTGGTTCCGAAGTCAATCACGCATGCCCGTAACATGTCTTCCAATGTTTGTATTGTTCTTTCACTTTGACCATCTGTCTGTGGGTGATAAGCGGTGCTCATATCTAATCGAGTTCCCAATGCTTTTTGTAATGACTGCCAGAAACGTGATGTGAATCGGGTGTCGCGATCAGATATGATAGAGATGGGTACACCATGCCTGGAAACTACTTCCTTCAAATATAGGCGTGCTAATTTCTCCATACTGTCTGTCTCCTTTATTGGTAGGAAGTGAGCTGATTTAGTTAGACGATCAACTATCACCCAAATAGTATCATGACTACTTGCAGTCCTTGGCAATTTCGTAATGAAATCCATGGTTATTCTTTCCCATTTCCACTGCGGAATTTCTGGTTGTTGCAGTAATCCTGACGGCTTTTGGTGCTCAGCTTTAACCTTTGCACACGTCAAACATTTGCTTACATAAGTAGCAATTTCTGTCTTCATATTAGGCCACCAATAGAACTTCTTGAGATCGTGGTACATTTTCCCATTTCCTGGGTGAATTGAGTACCTCGTTTTGTGTGCTTCATCTAGTACTAGTTGCCTTAGGTTACCATGTCTTGGTACCCATATCCTACCAGCAAAATACAGGGTTCCATCGACTTTTACTTCAAGTTGTTTTTCTAACCCTTTGCTCATTTCACCTTTTTCGTTTTCTTCTTTTAAAGCTTCTAACTGTGCTGCTTGAATTTGCTTTGTGAGATCAGTACGAATTGTAATATTCAAAGCTCGGACCCTAAGAGGTTTTACTCTTTCTTTTCGACTTAGGGCATCAGCTACAACATTAGCTTTTCCGGGGTGGTAACGGATTTCACAATCGTAATCGTTTAACAACTCTACCTAGCGACGTTGCCTCATATTGAGTTGTTTTTGATCAAAAATATGCTGAAGACTCTTATGGTCGGTGTACACTGTACACTTGGTGCCATATAGATAGTGTCTCCATATTTTGAGTGCAAAAACTACTGCTCCAAGTTCTAAATCGTGCGTCGTATAATTCTTTTCATGAATTTTTAGTTGTCGTGAGGCATATGCGATGACTTTTGTGCGTTGCATTAATACACATCCTAAACCTTGGCGTGAAGCATCACAATAGATCACGAAATCATCATTTCCTTCCGGTAATGACAAAATGGGTGCAGACGTTAACTTCTTCTTTAATAACTGGAATGAGGATTCCTGTTCCGTGGACCAATCATACTTCTTTCCCTTTTGAGTCAATGCAGTTAAGGGTTTGGCGATTCTAGAGAAATCTTGAATGAATCTTCGGTAGTAACCAGCAAGACCTAAGAATTGGCGAATTTGTGTTGGAGTCTTCGGGGTTTCCCATTTACTAATGGCTTCGATCTTGGCGGGGTCAACTTTAATTCCATGTTTACTGACAACATGGCCCAAAAATTGTACTTCTTGTAACCAGAAATCACACTTCGAAAATTTTGCGTACAATTCTTCTTTCTTGAGTATCTCCAGTACCAGTCTTAAGTGTTGCTCATGTTCTTCCTTGTTCTTCGAGTAAATCAATATGTCGTCGATAAAAACAATGACAAATTTGTCTAAATACGGTCTACAGATGCGATTCATTAGATCCATGAATACTGCTGGAGCATTAGTTAATCCAAAAGGCATGACTAGAAACTCATAGTGACCGTAACGGGTTCTGAACGCGGTTTTAGGAACATCTTCTTCCTTCACTCTCAGCTGATGATATCCGGAGCGTAGATCAATCTTAGAATAAACACTTGATCCTTGCAATTGATCAAACAAATCATCAATCCTCGGTAATGGGTACCGATTCTTGATCGTTAATTTGTTTAATTCTCGGTAATCTATGCACATTCTCATAGATCCATCCTTCTTCTTGACGAACAGAATAGGAGCACCCCAAGGTGAAAAACTAGGACGAATAAATCCACGGTCGTATAATTCTTGCAACTGGTCTTGTAATTCTTGCATTTCTGAAGGTGCAAGTCTATATGGGGATCGGGCTACAGGTGCGGCTCCTGGTATGAGATCAATCTGGAATTCTACACATCTGTGTGGAGGTAGCCCCGGTAATTCTTCTGGAAATACTCCGGGATATTCTCTTACAACCGGCATATCATTAATGCTTCTTTCTTCAGTATCGATCTTCTTTATGTGTGCCAGAATAGCATAACAACCTTTTCTTATAAGTTTCTGGGCCTTCATACAGCTGATAAAGTTCAGCTTTGAGTTGCTCTTCTCCCCATAAATCATTAATGACATTTCATCCTTACGAGGGATGCGAATTGCTTTCTCAGCGCAAACAACTTCCGCTTTTGTTTTGGACATCCAGTCCATGCCAACAATTACGTCAAAACTTCCTAATTCTACGGGTATCAAATCGATTTTGAAGGTTTCACCAGCGAGATTCATTTCGCAACCATGGCAAATTTTATCGGCTTTTATCAGTTTACCATTAGCTAATTCTATAGTATATTTATCGTCTAGAGGTAATGATGCACATTTTAGTTTAGAACTAAAGTCTTTACACATATAACTTCTATCAGCACCCTTATCAAACATAATAGAAGCTAGTTGATTATTAATGGTAAACGTACCCGTGACAAGATTAGGATCCTCACGTGCTTCACTGGTACTAACATTAAATGCCCTCCCACGTGCGGGTTCTTTGTTCTTCTCCTTATCAGGGCATTGATTTATAAAGTGACCAGACTTCCCGCATCCAAAACATTTCTTGACATCGGTCAGTTTTGTCTTTACTTCAGAAACGGTGGCATAACAATCTTTTGCCACATGTCCTTTCTTGTTGCGCTTATCACAGACCACTTGACAATAACCTGCATGATGTGTGTAACATCTTTTGCAGAACGGATGGGGTCCCTTATAGTTTGGACTTGCAGTTGCCCCATCTTGTTTACCTTTAAAAGTTTCTTGTTTCTTCAGATGAGTACTTTTGCCCTTATAGTCTTCCCATTTCCTCTTTCCTTCAGTTGTCTTGACTTCGGTAATTGGTGCCTTAATCGAACTCTCTGTGATCTGGTCCATGAGTTGGTGTGCCATTGTCATGGCTTCCTGCATCGTATTTGGTTTGGACGATGTAACATTTCCTTTGATATTGATCGATAAACCGTCAATATACATTTCTATCTTTCGTTTCTCGTTTGGCACCAATTCGGGACACAACAAGGCTAGTTCCATGAAACGCTTTTCATAGTTATTGAGATTCGCGCCGATAACCCTCAGATTACGTAACTCAGATTCCATTTTTCTGATCTCGTTTCGAGGACAGTACTCCTCTATTAGCATCTTTTTCAGTTCTTCCCAAGAGATATCATATGCCGTATCTATTCCTTCTGCTTTAGCATAATTGTTCCACCAAGTAAGTGCACCGTCTTGCAACGTACACGAAGCATACTTTAACTTATCTCCGTTCGCACAATTACTGATTTTGAAAACGGACTCCATCTTTTCAAACCATCGGGTTAGACCGACTGGTCCCTCAGTTCCACTAAACGTCTGTGGTTTGCATCCTTGAAAAGTTTTGTATGAGCATCCGTTTCGTGAATTTGTGTTTACGGCTGCTGCTTCGGCTGCTGCTTCGGCTGTTGCTTTTGCTGCTTCGGTTGCAACAATTCTTTCATTCACACGTTTCTCGACTAGTTGCTCAAACTCAGCATCCGACATTTGAGACATGTTTCTTCAATAAACACAACAGATATAATTTAATCATATAGAATATTATAGGTAAAATGAGTTGTCAATAGTTAATCGTAGCATATTAATAATATGAACCGATTATTATAAAAGCCTTTTCTTCTTATTAGCATTTTATAATTATTTCTAGGGTATTACCTACCCGTTAAGTTCATACATAATAGCTAGTACCAGGAATTAACTACTAAAATCCTAATAATATTCCACTATGAAAAATTATAGCGAGTTACTACATTATTATGTATTAATAATAATAAGAAGTAGTAATAATACAAATAATCATTCCATGCATTTATTATTAATAAACCAAAATAATACCATACAATACTGATATTTTACATATGCTTATTTTACATAACAAGATAGAGTAGCACACATAAGCAATAAAATAGCGCATGGAAGATTTATGGTTGCGAGGTCGTTCATTCAGAACTATCAGAAACTTCTTCCCATTTGGTTCTCTCTGCCAATTGTTTGTGTGCACATGGTCCGACAGACATTCTGGCAGTGTATTTTATTTTTAGTTGGGGTTTTGAGGTACCCGTTGCCTCAGTGGGTTTAATACAATAAGGGTGGTTACGGATCGAATGGTCCTGTTCTTTTTTAATAACTAAGGACATTTTATTATTGTGGTTGTTTTTATTATCTATTGCAAGTTGGAATTTCTCCTTAGTGATCTCTTTTATTTCATTAGCGAAATCCTCCTCCTTACTGATCTCGTCTGATGACGAACTGTCTGAGTCATGTGTAGGAGAATATGATGACGAACTGCAAGAATATGTACCGGTGGTCATGAACCGAAATCTGCCAGGCGTAATCGGCACAACCCGCCCGTCGGCGGTATATCTGGACCAATGTCCATATTTGTTTAGAAATGGACGATCCTCTTTTACTCCAGGGATCATGGGTCCATGCCAACGATACTGTGGCTCCGGAAAACTAAAGCTGGGTGGAGCTGGAACCTCCTCTGGGTTTACCGGGAGTTGAGATTCCCCGGCTAACACAATTTCTTCTTTAATAGGTATTGGAACGCCCTTTTCAGTTGTGGATAGAATAGATTCAGTGTCCGATTCCGAGTCGTACAAAATGATAGGATTAGAGGAAGTCATCTATCACATAATTGAAACAACAATTACGTTAGCATATAAATATATCACATATAATGTTTTTGACCAAATAATAAGCAAAAATCAGGAAAAACAGATATGGTCATAGTCCAGACACACTAATGCATCCTAACAATTACCAGTTAAACACAATAATGTAATTTCTGGTTCCCTATGACCTCAAGCTCGGATACCAACTGTAACGACCCGTCAAAATCGCTATTGACGCGGCACGTTAATCATTGATTCCACAGTGAGGTTTTGACCTCTATATGATACGTTTTGATAAAATATTGCATTCATTAAAATAAGTGACTTTCTAAACATAGAAAGTTATAAACATGTGGGCGAGTGCTTAGGTATAAGCAAAACCCCGAAATACATAAGTCTTTAATTTACAGGTTGACATCACAGTCCAGTTATTTATTACACAACGCAGTTTTATTTTGAATGCAATAAACTTTGTACAAAGCATGAGAGACTCCATGCAGGCAACAAGCACATCACAGCGGAAGCATTCTAAGGACCTGAGAATAAAACATGCTAAAAAGTCAACACGAATGTTGGTGAGTTATAGGTTTAATTGCTCGAGTCATAAACATATATAAAGATAGACCACAAGATTTCATCAAAAGTTTATCAATAGATTCTACGTAACAGAGCACCCTGGTAACTAAACTTAACGCTATAGTGATAATTACCCCATTCGTTTTAATACACGCAAACCAACGTGTCTTAAACTCAAATAACATACGTCCGTTAAAAGGCTAGCGCTCTAGCTCGGACGGGGATGTCAAGCCCTATGGATCCATATACAATTATTCGCGCCCACCAGTCCATATCCTATGTACTGGCAGCTACTAGTTACCAAAGCTAAGGGATTTTCGGTTTAACTCAGTGTAGAATTTTGTATGTACTTGTGTCTTATTGCGTTTAAAATAAATTGCATGTATTCTCAGCCCAAAAATATTTAAAGTATTTAAAAAGGGAGACTATAACTCACAGTTCAATATTGCGATTCAATATTGTAGGCAAATTGCGTAGACGTAATGATGGTAGACGACTGTATGGTTGGTCTTGGATTCAAGAACAATACCCCGAACAATACCCAATATTTCCTTATTTTAAAACGGTTTGAAACCCGAATTAAAAATACCCTCGAATATACTTTATTATTATTAAACTTAAAATTAAAATTATAATTATAAATATAAAATTTACGTACTTAAATTATTATGAAAATTCGTCGAGCAAAACTGACCTTTTATAGTACTTTTCGATTTACTGTAGCTCATGCGATCGCATGAGTTTTTAGTGTTTTTGCCATGCGATCGCATGGCCGCCTTTTCTGTTTTTGTTTGCTAGTTCGTCGACATCAAATAGTATTTTACTGTAGCAAATAGTGTTTTACTGTAGCAAGTAGTGTTTACTGTAGCAAATAGTGTTTACTGTAGCAAATAGTATTTTACTGTAGCAAAGTCGTTTTCACTGTAGCACTGTAGCAAAATACGGTTTCACTGTAGCAAATAGTGTTTTACTGTAGCAAAGTCATTTTTACTGTAGCAATTAATGTTTTACTGTAGGAAAGTCGTTTTTACTTGTACATCTTATAATATATATATATATACATACATATATGTATATTTACATAATATTAAATCATAAAGAGAATTGGTTTAAATTAGTCGAAATTTTTCGGTTCATCACATAATCCGAGTGAAAAGTCGAAGTTGATTTGCTGGAGCTGTGTCAAAATTGGCTAATTTGAAAAGGATTTGCATTGTTATTTTTAGAAATAACAATGCCAAAGGAGCTAGCACAGATACGTGTTAAACGTTTACTCAGTTTTCGAGAGTCTTCAGGTGTATAACTATATGTATTAATCTTTTCTTCCGTAGATGAAGTGCGGTTCGTTCATTCTCTAGATTGAGGTGTTTTCAAGAATTACGAAAGGTTTGAACGCATATTGTAATCGTCAAGATACAAATGAAGTTTAGGATGAAATCAAGTGGCAAACTTGAAGAGATGTTTAGTTTCATATGTTATAATCAATGTTTTAATTTATTTTAATTGTCCAATGTTGGTAGTTCTCAGTTGATAGTCCACAGTTAGCAGTTCAATAATTCATATATAGTTTAATATGTAATATTTGAATTAATTAATATGTATCGTGACCCGTGTACATGTCTCGGACTCGATCACAACTCAAATTATATATATTATTGTAGAATCAATCTCAACCCTGTATAGAGAACTCGTTCATTACTGCATATAGAGTGTCTATGGTTATTCCAAATAATATATATAAATGCGTCGATATGATATGTCAAAACCTTGTATACGTGTCCCGATATTTAAAGTGTGTAAAATAAATAACAGAATTTAAATTACGATAAATAAAATTGCGATAATTAAATTGCGATAAACAAACTGCGATAAATAAAATGTAATCAGTTAGCTAGGAACAATTAGCTAGGAACAGTTAGCGTGGTTTCTTAACAAAATTTCATATTGTTAATTAGTCTGTTTCTAATCAATTTTTATTGTGTCCATTATTTCTTCATTATGCCACTTGTTGGATTCTGGTAAGTCAAAATCCAAATATGAATTTGAATAAAAATGGTTATTCTGCGGTGAACGAATTCGTATCTTTGTAGATGTAAGTAGGATAGTAAATGGATATTGAATTAGATTTGAAGAATGTACAATGTAACTTATTAATATGAAATCTAAATATTCCTCGGGTATTACCTACCCGTTAAAATATTTTCATCATTAACAGTTTGTACAAAAGAATTTTTAATTACTATCTTTATGAAAACATATATACATATATATTTTCTTCAGATATAATTACGGATTTAATGAGTTAATGTGATATTAATCTCATCTGATTTACCATTAGAACAAGAATATATAATCTCTAAAACATTAGAGATTACATAATCGCTATGTCGAACAAAAATAAAATAGATAGAACGATACGTAGAACGATGATTATACTCGAGGTATAGATTGCGAGGTTGAGACGTGTGATGATGTTGTTGTTGTTGTTGGTACTGGTTAGGCTGCTGGTGCTGCTAATGGTGGTACTGTTGCTATCGGTGCTATAAGTGTTGTTGGTGCTGAGGTTGGTGATGATGTTGGTGTAGTAAGTATAGCTTGTAGATCACGCACCATTCTTGTCAGGTTTTCTATCCTACCCTCTATCATTTCTATCCATCCACTCATCTGATTCGATAGATCTTGATTATCAATTCGAAGTTCACTAACCTCTTCTAATATTCCCCTTCGATTGGTATTCGGAAGTAGAGATTGAATATTTTTTGAGATTGCAGTAATGCGACCTTCGAGGAGGAATATTTTAGCAAGAAGGGTGAATACAGTGTTGCGCATAGGTTCACCGGTGAGTACATCATTTTCTCTAATGTTAGGAGGTAAGTTTGGTTCGCAGTAGGGCTCGCCTTCTTCATTTCTCCATCGAGTGAGTAACTCTAGGACCCACCCCCATCTCCTTCAGAAAGAAAAATAACTAAATGGTTGAGACACTTCTGGTTCATTGACTTCGGGGTCTGCTTCAATATACATCTCGAAATCGCTTCCGGAACTAATGGAATCCAAGCTAGGTGTAGGATCCATCTCTCACGATCAGTTAAAGGGTTTGGATATGAAATGATTTTCGAATATCGAATGATATTCTAATTATATATAGAATATCTATACATACTTTCAAAGATCTCGTGAATTACGGAGATAATTAAGGAAACGTGTCAGATAAAGTCTACAGTGACAGATACGCTAAGATATGGATTAGTAGATATGCTAAAATATGAATTTTGTCTATACACTATTCATGCAATCAATGCAGTAAGATGTGTCTAGAATAATAATGATAAGCAAATAATTTTTTGATACTAAATGATAAGCAACACTTTTGACATGCAGACACGGTCGAAGTTCAGACTCACTAATGCATCCTATCGACTTATCAATTAGAAACACTAATGCAGACCTGGTTCGCTAAGACCACCGCTCTGATACCAACTGAAAGGACCCGTCCTAATCCATTCGGACGAAGTCCATATCGATTATAAACGATTCACAACAGTTGATTACATCTCTAGGTACTTGACCTCTATATGATACATTTTACAAATATTGCATTCATTTTTAAAAAGACAATCTTTCATTACATCGAAAGTTGACAACATGCATACCATTTCGTAATATATCTTACTATAATTGACTTAATAATAATCTTGATAAACTCAACGACTCGAATGCAACGTCTTTTGAAATATGTCATGAATGACTCCTAGTAATATCTCTAAGATGAGCAAATGCACAGCGGAAGATTTCTTTCGTACTTGAGAATAAACATGCTTTAAAGTGTCAACCAAAAGGTTGGTGAGTTCATTAGTTTAACATAAATAATCATTTCATAATTTTAATAGACCACAAGATTTCATATTTCCATTTCTCATAAACATACATCCCATGCATAGAGACTAAAATATAATTCATATGGATTGAACACCTAGTAACCGACATTCACAATATGCATATAAGAATATCCGAATCATTCTGGGATCCTCCTTTGGACATGATATAAATTTCGAAATAATAAAGCATCCGGTACTTTGGATGAGGCTTGTTGGGCCCGATATATCTATCTTTAGGATTCGCGTCAATTAGGGTGTCTGTTCCCTAATTCTTAGATTACCAGACTAAAAAGGGGCATATTCTGTTTAATAATCCAATCATAGAATATAGTTTCGATCAATTTTGTCTATTTCGTAAAGCATTTATAAAAGCATCGCATGTATTCTCAGTCCCAAAAATATATATTGCAAAAGCATTTAAAAAGGGAGCAAATGAAACTCACCATACTGTATTTTGTGGTAAAAATACATATGATGACATTGAACAAGTAAACAATGCAGGGTTGGCCTCAGATTCACGAACCTATATCATTCATATATGTATTAAAACATATTCTTGTACTCGAATAAATATATATATTATTATTAGTAATATAATTGTTATATTTATTACTTTATAAGTTTCATTATTTATTTATATATCTTCATTTTCGTACATAATAATTTTAATATAATTAAGTTGTGTATTTAAAAGATATCTTTATATATATAATCTTCAATCTTTAAACTTACATTCTTATCCATACCTTTTAAACTTTTATTTTCCTAATTATAATTAGTTTATTAATAATAGTATAGATATTACTGATAATAATAAAAGTGATAGTTTTTAAAGATTACAAAAATATAATTTTTGTATAAATAATATAAATGATAATAACTTTTAGTAGTAACAATACCTATAATGAAAATTCATAATAATAATAATATAAATGATATTATTTACAATAATAATGATACGAGCAGTAATAATACAATAAAAGTAATAACAATATTAACGAATAACAAAACATTTAATCGTAATCATGTTAAAAATAATAATAATAATAATAATAATACATAAAAATGATAAGATTATGACTATAATAATTTTAGTAACATCATTAATAGTAATAATAGTTATGTTTATAATGATAATTATGATAATAACAATAAATGATAACTACTACTTATTTTTGTAAAAATAATAATAATAATTTTGATAATTGTACTAGTAACACTAACAATCATTAATAATAACAATAACAATGATGATAATGATACTAGTAATAATAATAATAATAATAATAATAATAATAATAATAATAATAATAATAATAATAATAATAATAATAATAATAATAATAATAATAATAATAATAATAATAATAATAATAAAATTAATAATAATAAGGTATACCCTTAAGAGCTTTGTGTAAAAAGATTTGCTATGGACCGGACTTGAACTCGAGACCTCTCGTTCCCCAACCAAACGCCTAACCAAGCCTTCCGATTCTGTTTTTCTGATTCTATTACACAACATATATTTATATAACTATCTTTCTGTTTCTCTCTTCATCTTCTTCATCACAAGATCAATCGACCATTTGCCATTTAACAATAAAAAAAACGAATTCGTTGATTATTTTTAAATCTTGGATTTTAACATAACACCCAGCTTGTAATCTTGCTGGACAGAGAAAAAAAAATAAAAAAGTATGCAACAGCATAGATATCGCGAAGAACCCACTCAAACTCAAATCTTGATTTTGATTTTTAGACACTTTTAGGTTATACATAAAACATGAAAAGGGTGTTAAAACGACTATAGAAACGACTGAGATCATTAATTAAACTCAATTTATATCAGTTAATTCGAATTTAAGTAAAGAACCACCGGTTGACTTTTTAAACCAAATCTTTGACTCCCAAAATTAAGATTAAGTATGAAGAATTGAAAGATGATCTTTTGCAGAACATTTAAAGACATGATTACTAACAAATTGGCATTAATACATTTTGCAATCTAAATCGAAATCGAGTTTTGCTAAAAAAAAAAAAAGAACGGAGATAATGCTTTCTTTTCTAAAATTTTCTGTTTTAATTTATAAATTTAAAAGCTGTAACAGGGTAATTGTAATTGATAATTGATGGTTTAGATCGAATGGTATCATCTAACACTGAATGTAGTCACTCTTTGTAGTAATTATTAAGGGTCGTTATGTAATATTCGATCAAACAAACAAGCAGAAGAAACAAATACAAAAATAAAGTGACAGAGACTTCTAACAGAACTTTGGAATTGCGTTTTTTATTCAATACCACTTGACATCGACCTGAATATAAAATTAGAGGACAAATTATACAGTGGGATAACGACTTGAAAGTGAAATACATATATATCTCATATTTATCTATATATATAACGTATTTATGTATATATTTGTATCTGTATTAATATATATCAATCTGTATCTGGTATACGTATATATAGGTATATATATTTATATATCTGTATTTGTATCAAATATATATATATATCTGTAGATATTAAATATATAGTGGATCATAATAACATTAATTATACACATTTTAATATCTAGTAATAATGAAACAAATAATAATAACAATAGAATTAATAATGATAATAATAAAAATGATAACTCTTAGTGGTAATAATCATAATAATAACTAAAATTATAATTTTTCTACTAGTTATAATAATAATGATATTAATATAACATATATATTTTAACTCTGTAAATAAATTCAATATATATAAATTTTATGTTTTATTAATTATATAATACTTATTAATTACATGTTATAATATATTCAATAAACTAATATAAGTATTGAGATTAGTATTGTATTAGTAATTAATACTGAAAGTTATTATGTTAGCTATATTCTTAACTTGTATTTACATTTAATATATACAACTTATTTACTTTATATCTTATTGTACTTATTTAATTTTTAATGTTTAAATTATATTTTATAATTTCTATTTATTATATATATACTCATATTTATATATATACATATTTATTTGCAAACAATTATTCGTGAATCGTCAGGAATAGTCAAAGGTCAAATGATTTCATGTAAAACAGTTCACAAATTTTGAGATTCAACAATACAGACTTTGCTTATCGCGTCGGAAACATATAAAGATTAAGTTTAAATTTGGTCGGAAATTCCCGGGTCATCACATGGACTACCAACATTGGACAATTAAAATGAATTAAAATATTGATTATAACATATGAAACTAAACAATTCTTCAAGTTTTCCACTTGATTTCATCTTAAACCTCATTTGTATCTTGACGATTACAATCTACATTCAAACCTTTCATGATTCTTGAAAACACCTCAATCGAGAGAATGAACCAACCGCACTTCATCTACGTAAGAAGATATTGATGCATATAGTTATGCACTTGAAAACTCTCGAAACCTGAGTAAACGTTTAACACGTATCTGTGCTAATTCTTTTAGTATTATTATTACCCAAAATAACTTGGTAATTCCTTTCAAAGTAGCAAATTTTGTCACAGCTCCAGCAAGTCAACTTCGACTTTTCGTTCGAAACAACCTTATTATCACCTTGATTTATATGTATGCTCTTTTATTGTTACCAGGAAAGCTTTTATATTCCACCATATTACCAGCAGATGTACCAGCAATCTCGTCACTTCTTGGCTTAAATCTCTACGACAAATCAATATATTTATCTATTGAAGTTTAATCATGAACTCCATATATTTATCTATTGAAGTCTCATCATGTACTCATCCGCATCTTGTAACAAGAATTGTCATACTAATTACCGAGAATTAGCAATCAGTATTTTGAATCTCGCAACGTTTCTATGTCAACAGTTATAAGTATACATATAACATTTATCTCTTAGAACTATGATCTTTCATTTTGAAATTTTGAAAAGCACCCAGCCTACGAATCAATACATTGAACGTTGAAAAAGCTGAATGAAACAGCAGAAACTGTGGACAACAGTAAACTACCTTAATCGTCGGAAGTTTGACGATAAAGAATAGTATGTTGGAAAAGCTCAGAAAAGTTAGAACTGAAAAACTGATTGAGAAAACTACGAAGGAGTCTCTGAACAAATCCTAAGGACTAAACTTGTACTTTAAGAATCCTGATGATTCTGTTTCTGATGAAATCTTTAGTGAATACTTTGCTTCTGACTCCAAACTCTTGCGGGCAAATTTTCTTCACCATCCTTCGATATTAGAAATTCCAAGATATCATCGTATCTTTCATTATAAATGTCATTCATATTTCTAAAGATATTTTCATAACTATTCTTATCTGAAATCATTAATCTCTTCGTGCTATCAGTGTTACATCATATAGAAACTGTTAGTTTCTATATTCTGTAAACTTTCGAGCTTAAAATATGAATGTTATTGAAGTAATGTTGGGAACTGATGCATGAGTTAGTATAATATAATGACACTTGATCAACGTGATTATATTACAATAAGTCATGCTGAGTTTCTAATGGGACGTGATGATTCACAGATCATAACGTCATCATGTATCATGTTACATAACTCTTTCATTCTGATTAACTTCTGAACATATCAAGAAAATATATTCTTGATAGTTCTATTCTCAGTGATTCTGGTAATTTTGACAAATCAAATCGTGCTATTACGTTCTTTCTTGTTTAGAACATTAAGTTCATTCGAAACTCCATATTTACGAAGTTCGGACCATTACTCGCTTTACTAGAGGACGAGAGGAGAATAAAAAGGCAAAGAGCTCCAAAATATAAGAGAAAATATAAAGCCCAATAACAATACGGAGATTACAAACCGTGGATATTAATACGAATAGCAATATAAAGACACGGTATAGTTAAGAATAGTATCACCCCAAGGTCATAGTAGAAAGGAATAGATTCCTCTGGCGGTAGTTGAAAAAGAAGAGTGATTGATACGATAATCAAGAAAATATTAAGGATTAGAACGAGATTAAGCATTTTCACAATCTTTTGAATGTATGAACTAAGAAAGAAAGTACAGGAAGAGTGAGAATAATGGAACGGAGGAGTTTAATTTATAAGGGAAATATCAGATAGAGTAATCGAGGTAGATCACCGTATTTAATTATAGAAATCTTAATCTCCTTATTCTCCGAAGAATCAAATCTCTCAGATTTCAAAGATTTTCTTTAAATCCCTTGAATTCCGGAATTCAATCGCGACTACGTCAAAAGTTATGGAAAAATCTCCATTTCTTCATCTCGATCTTTTGTGATAGCTTCATTCATACGCTTCGATTAATCGAATCATTTTATCCATATTACTCAATGATGATAAAACTCTATTTATCAACTCATATAGGTCATGAAAACATTTTTATAGTTAAACATGACCACCTTACTCAAATTTCGGGACGAAATTTCTTTAACGGGTAGGTACTGTGATGACCCGAAAAATTCTGACCAAATTTAAAGTTAATCTTACTATGATTCCGACACGATAAGCAAAAATCTGTAATGGTGTGTAACACCCTAATATCTATTGTATATAAGTGTAAATATAGTACATAAAGCGTGGCAATAATTCTGGAATTAAACAGAAGACGTATTCTGATCAGGTCTAAGTGCGCTCAGCGCACACTTAGGGGTGCGCGCGGCGCACTCCTACTATAGCCGGGTTCTGCCTTTTAATTAGATATTTTGGATGGGCATTGTGGTAATTTCACTTAGGGGACGAGTTAAGATCACAGATCAGTGGGTTGGGAGTCATAACTCCACTTTCAACCACCAATTTCTTTCTTCTTTAATTCTAGTGAGAGAAAGCTGAAGTAAAGGAAGAAGGAGCTAGTTTCGGGTCTTAGCTCGAGTTATAAAGTTGTTCATCTCCCCACTAGCTACGTTTTGGTTGTGGTGGTAAGTTCTAATTTTGATTTCCTTAATTTAAGTTGTTTAAGGGTTAGAACTTGGGTTAATAATGAACATAAAACCTATTGTTAGTGCTTTTGGGGGTTTTGGGTAAGATTGAGTCAAGAGGACTCAAGAACGACTAACCTAGGGTTTCAAAGTAATAATCGGTGTTATTAAGTCTAAAATGGTTAGTTATTCACTAACTCACTTGTGTTGTTAGTAAAATTGGTTCTAGGGTTTATGGTTGACTTGAAATGGGTCAAATGGGTGGGTTTGACCTAGCGGGATAAATTGAGTATGAAAACACCCTAGTTATGTGTTGATGGAAGTCTTAGAACCTTAATCACTAGCTTTTAGTGATTAGTTGGGAGTCTTGACCTTTAATGTGTGAATCTAGTGCAAATGGGTCATAAATGCATTAGTGAGGCTAGTTGGTGGAAAGTCCAACTTATTATGTAAATTAATTGAGAATTAATTATGTTAGATGACTCGCTTTGAAGGTTACAAGTTATTGTTGGAAATCTCGCCAAGTCGACAAGGTGAGTGGAATGATTATACATGTGTGTATATAATGTATTTACTTGTACGAGATTCGATGTGGGTTTAAGTTCGGGCGGTCGATACCACATCGGGTCAATATATGATATGGCTTTTAAGTTCGGGCGTTCGATGCCATGTCATGTATGTGTGTGGGCGTGTATAGTGGGTTTAAAGTTCGGGCGTTCGATACCACATTACACGTGACGGGTGGGTTTAAAGTTCGGGCGATCGATACCACTCCGGGGTTAGTGTTATAATTCGTTGTACGCTAACGGTTATTGGGAACACTGATGGGAAATTCGAAGTACCATTCCTTTGTAATATTGGTTAACCATGGTTATGTGTTTGTAGTATGGCACTTTATATTATTCGAGTTATATATGCTATTGTTTGTGCTAGCTTGTGGTCTTGGAGATTTAGCGTTATACCTTGCGTTGGTATGTCATTTAAGTTTCTAGCATGTACGAGGTAATTGTGTATGTGATTGCAAGTAAGTAGGTTATATATGTATGTGTATAATTATTGCATTCACTAAGCATTAGCTTACCCTCTCGTTGTTTACCTTTTTAGGATCCGGCTTGGATAAGGGCAAAGGTATTCGCTTGGATTAGTGGCTCTCGGGGGTTTTAGCTTTTTGTAAGTTCGACCAAGATTTGGGTAGTTTAACCCCAAACACCATGCCTCTAGTGACGTTTGGCAATTAAACTTTTTGTGGTCGAAACTCGTATTTCGTACTTAATGGTATTTTGGGCATATGTGGGCCCCGCAATGTAAAACTCGTTTTATCGTTGATTCGTGCTTGATTTACTTATACTAATATGATGTGAAAATCATTTTGTCTAAAAATGATGGGAAGTGTTAGATCTTTTTACGAAAACGAAACAATTTGGACAGTGGGCTGCCAGGCCCTGTGCGCGCCGCGCACCCAGCCTGGGCAAGCCTGCTTTGAAATTTTTTTTCTTGCAGTTTTGGTTGGTTAACGGGTTGGGTCATTACAAGTGGTATCAGAGCATGGTCTAAGGGATTTAGTTGACTTGAGATAGGTGCCTAGACTTAGACTTTTGTGTTGTTGAATTATATGCGGGTCTTGTAGGACTACGGGTCAGTGCGGGTTTTGATTAATTCTTTGGTCCATAGGTGGACTAACTATGCTTATGTTATGACATACTAATCATGCGTTATTGTTTTGAACATCGAGCAAGATGGTTGTGATACGTTTGAGTATGGCACGACATGTGAGCGTAATAGTGAGTCGCGACCACTATTACGGTTGTAAGTCAAGTCAAGTCAAGCAAGGATGTACGACAAGTATCGAGCTAGATGTGGTGTGTGTGCGGCCATATGCATAGGTATATATGTGTATTAAATTGTTGGTGATGTCTAATCCATTTTTAATCTTTAGAATGAAGACGAGAAACGGAACGGATACAAATGGCAATGGTGGTCCCTCTCATGTGGAGGAAGATGAGATGACTACCAGGATTGAGACCGCTTTAGAAAACTATGTTTTGGTTTTCTCACGAAGGGTTAAACAAATATTCGAAGAGTCGGTTTCGGAACAAATTGTCGATATGATTCAAGAACGAATGACCAATGCCGTCAAAGAAGAAGTTGAAAGGAGGTTTCCTAGACCTCAAAATGGGGACGAGTTGGAGTTTAGCTATAAGAACTTTTTGGCGACTAAGCCTCCTCACTTTCACAGGGATCCCGACCCCATGAAAAGTGCGGCTTGGATCTCCGATGTTGAAGGTTGTTTTCGCACGACCGAGTGCCCACCCGAGAAAAAGACTAGGCTTGCTACTACTTTGTTGAGGGGCCATGCTAAAGATTGGCTCGATGGTAAAACTGATATGGTGGGTGATGCGGCCTTTGTGGGGTTGTCTTGGGCAGAGTTCAAGAAGGAGTTTTTTTCTCGAATATCGTACGCAAGCGGATCTTTCCAATTTGCGCAATGAGTTAAGGAACATGCGTCAAGGGTCTTTGGACCTAAACACTCTCAAAACCAATTTTCTCGCCAAAGCGCGTTTTTGCCCCGAGTATGTGGGGAATGATCAATTATTAATGGAAGACTTTCATGCGACCCTTAGAGATGATTTGAAGGGTAAAATTAGTATTGGTCATGTTGAGACATTTGCAAAGCTTTTGGTGGTGACGAAGGGGTTTGAAGCGCAAGCTGCAAGTCCGGTTAGTTATGCGCCAAGTAAAAGAAACTTCGAAGCTTCTATTTTTTCGAACAAAAAGAGTAAGGGAGCAACCGAAAGTGTCGGTAGCGTGAAGAGGGGTGTTTCTAGTGGTCACATGTTTCAATTGTGGGCAAAAGGGTCACTACTCCCGTGATTGCCCAAAACCGTCTACTATTACAATCACGTGTTTTAATTGTCAAAAAGAAGGGCACCGGAAGACGGAGTGCCCCGATCTCCGAAATGATCAAGTTAAGAGAATAGAGAAGGCGGCGGGGTCGGCTAGGGGGCGTAATTATTTGATGATCAATGATGAAGCTAAGCAATCCAATCAAGTCGTCTCAGGTACTTTCATGGTTAACTCTAATCCGGCGAGGATTCTATTTGATAGCGGTGCAAATTTGTCTTTTGTGTCTCCAAAATTTGTGCCTAAACTTAATAAACCGTTAGCTAAGTTAAGTCGTCCGGTAGAAGTCGAAATAGCGGATGGCAAGGCGGTGCTAGTGGTTGATGTGTGTAAAAATTGTAATGTTGTGTTTGGTGCCGAAAACTTTAAAATTGATCTCATTCCGATGACCTTGGGTGATTTCGATATCTTGGTTGGTATGGATTGGCTCGATTACAATAGAGCCGATATTGCATGCCATGAAAAGTCTATTCGTGTGAAGACCCCAAGTGGGGGAGAGTTGATTATTCATGGCGATAAGCGTAGAAGACTTGTGCCGATATGCACTTTTGCACGGGCACGTCGCTTCCTAGTTAGTGGTGGCATGGCTTTTCTTTCCCATGTTGTTGATACTCGTGATGAGCCACCACCCATTCGTGAAATTCCGGTGGTAAATGAGTTTGAGGACGTATTTCCGGATGAGTTACCGGGTGTTCCGGCGGAAAGACAAGTTGAATTTCGCATTGAGTTAGTTCCGGGAGCTACTCCCATCGCTAAAACTCCTTATCGTTTAGCGCCGACGAAAATGCAAGAATTGTTAAATCAAACCCAAGAGTTACTTGAGAAGGGTTTTATTCGACCGAGTGCTTCGCCTTGGGGAGCTCCGGTTTTGTTTGTAAAGAAGAAAGATGGTAGTATGCGTATGTGCATTGATTATTGGGAGTTAAATAAAGTGACGATCAAGAATCGTTATCCATTGCCTAGGATTGACGATTTGTTTGATCAACTCCAAGGTGCGACATATTTCTCTAAAATTGACCTACGGTCCGACTATCATCAAATGCGGGTCCGTGAGGAAGATATTGAGAAAACGGCCTTTCGAATGCGTTACGGGCATTTTGAGTTTGTGGTGATGCCTTTTGGTCTTACGAATGCGCCAGCGGCATTCATGAATCTTATGAACCGAGTGTGCCAACCTATGTTGGACAAGTCGATAATTGTGTTCATCGACGACATACTTGTCTATTCGAGGAGTATGAAGGAACATGAACATAATTTGTGTAGTGTGTTGAAGACGTTGCGGAAAGAGAATTCATATGCTAAGTTCTCAAAATGTGAATTTTGGCTAAGGGAGGTTCAATTCCTTGGCCATATTGTGAACGAGAATGGTATTCAAGTAGATCCGGGGAAAATAGAGACGGTGAAGAGTTGGGGACAACCGACTACGCCTACGGAAATCCAAAGTTTTCTCAGATTGGCCGGTTATTATCGTTGGTTTATCCAAGACTTTTCAAAGATTGGTTCTCCATTAACTAAGTTTACAAGGAAGAATACTAGATTCAAATGGGAGAACGAGCAAGAAATCGCTTTTCAATTGTTGAAAGAGAAATTGTGTCAAGCTCCGGTCTTAGTGTTGCCGGAAGGTGTAGATGATATGACGATTTATTGTGATGCTTCTTTGAATGGGATTGGGTGTGTTCTAATGCAACGAGGTAAAGTCATCGCTTACGCCTCTCGCCAATTAAAGGAACATGAAAAGAGATACCCGACTCATGATCTCGAATTAGCGGCGGTGGTCCATGCTTTGAAAATTTGGCGCCATTACTTGTATGGTGTCAAGTGTACGATTTATTCAGATCACAAGAGTTTGAAACATCTTTTTGATCAACGGGATTTGAATTATCGTCAACGTAGATGGATGGATGTGGTAAAGGATTATGATTGTGAGATACTTTATCATCCGGGCAAGGCGAATGTGGTCGCAGATGCGTTAAGCCGAAAGAGTCACCACCCGGCGTTACGATTGGGATTGTTACGTATGATTATTACTAACGATTTTCTTGAAAAACTTGGTGTGATTCAAATAGAGGCTTACGTTCACAACAAGCATGCGGAACGAATTGTGGGGCAATCGAAATTCATTACTATGGGTTCGCGTGGTTTGTTGTCTTTTCAAGGAAGAGTGTGGGTGCCTAAGATGGATGATTACCGGCGGGTGCTACTTGATGAAGCACATAAGTCAAAGTATTCCATTCATCCGGGCGCGATGAAAATGTATCTTGATTTGAGGAAAGATTATTGGTGGTCGGGCATGAAACGCGACGTTGTTAAGTATGTAGAGCAGTGCGTCACATGTTTGCAAGTTAAAGCCGAACACCAAAAGCCGTAGGGTAAGTTGCAACCGCTAGAAATTTCGATGTGGAAGTGGGAGCATATTACCATGGATTTTGTTACCAAGTTACCAAAAACGGCAAGAACCCAATTTTATACTATTTGGGTGATTGTTGATAGATTGACGAAAAGTGCATTGTTTCTTCCTATTAAAGAAGCAATTACGTCGGAGGCACTTGCGAAAATGTTCATTAAGGAGGTGATATCGAGACACGGCGTTCTCGCGTCTATCGTTTCGGATCGGGACACGCGTTTTACTTCTCGATTTTGGAAGATGTTTCATGAAGATATGGGTACGAGGGTGAATATGAGTACGGCGTACCATCCTCAAACAGACGGTCAAACCGAACGTACGAATCAAACATTGGAGGATATGTTACGAGCGTGTATTATTGATTTCGGTGGTAGTTGGGATGAACATTTGCCTTTGGTGGAATTCTCGTACAATAATAGTTTTCACTCTAGTATTGGAATGCCACCGTATGAGATGTTATACGGTAGAAGGAGTCGAACCTCGATTTGTTGGGGCGAAGTGGGTCAAAAGGAAGTCGGGAGCACCGACTTGGTATTGAAGACGAATAGTAAAATCGAAATGATTCGGGCTCGTTTAAAAGCGACGCAAGATAGACAAAAGTCTTATGTCGATAAACGTAGGCGACCGATCGAGTTTCAAGAGGGTGACATGGTGATGCTCAAGGTTTCACCGTGGAAGGGTATTATTCGGTTTCGAAAACGGGGAAAGTTAGCTCCTCGGTTTATTAGACCATTTAAGATTTTGGCTCGTGTTGGGGAGGTTGCGTATCGTTTGGAATTACCCGAAGAGCTTGCGGGGATCTATAATACATTTCATGTTTCTCATCTCCGTAAGTGTCTTGCAGATGATTCGTCATGGATGCCATTGGATGAGATTGAGCTAAACAACAAGTTAGAGTATGTTGAAGAGCCGATTGCAATACTTGATGAAAAGGTGAAAATGTTGCGTAATAAAGAGGTGAGGACCTTTAAGGTCCAATGGCGTCGTAGTAAAGGTTCCGAGTTTACATGGGAACACGAAGAATTCGTGTTGGTTTATCTTCCTGCTTGTCATGCGGCTTGGATCGCGAGGACGCGCTCCGATTCAAGTAGGGGAGAGTTGTAACACCCTAATATCTATTGTATATAAGTGTAAATATAGTACATAAAGCGTGGGAATAATTCTGGAATTAAACAGAAGACGGATTCTGATCAGGCCTAACTGCGCTCAGTGCACACTTAGGGGTGCGCGCGACACACTCCTACTATAGCCGGGTTCTGCCTTTTAATTAGATATTTTAGATGGGCATTGTGGTAATTTCACTTAGGGGACGAGTTAAGATCACAGATCAGTGGGTTGGGAGTCATAACTCCACTTTCAACCACCAATTTCTTTCTTCTTTAATTCTAGTGAGAGAAACCCAAATTTGAGTGAGAGAAAGGTCAAGTAAAGGAAGAAGGAGCTAGTTTCGGGTCTTAGCTCGAGTTATAAAGTTGTTCATATCCCCTCTAGCTACGTTTTGGTTGTGGTGGAAAGTTCTAATTTTGATTTCCTTAATTTAAGTTGTTTAAGGGTTAGAACTTGGGTTAATGATGAACATAAAACCTATTGTTGGTGATTTTGGGGGGTTTTGGGTAAGATTGAGTCAAGAGGACTCAAGAACGACTAACCTAGGGTTTCAAAGTAATAATCGGTGTTATTAAGTCTAAAATGGTTAGTTATTCACTAACTCACTTGTATTGTTAGTAAAATTGGTTCTAGGGTTTATGGTTGACTTGAAATGGGTCAAATGGGTGGGTTTGACCTAGCGGGATAAATTGAGTATGAAAACACCCTAGTTATGTGTTGATGGAAGTCTTAGAACCTTAATCACTAGCTTTTAGTGATTAGTTAGGAGTCTTGACCTTTAATGTGTGAATCTAGTGGAAATGGGTCATAAATGCACTAGTGAGGCTAGTTAGTGGAAAGTCCAACTTATTATGTGAATTAATTGAGAATTAATTATGTTAGGTGACTAGCTTTGAAGGTTACAAGTTATTGTTGGAAATCTCGCCAAGTCGATAAGGTGAGTGGAATGATTATACATGTGTGTATATAATGTATTTACTTGTACGAGATTCGATGTGGGTTTAAGTTTGGGCGGTCGATACCACATCGGGTCAATATATGATATGGCTTTAAGTTCGGGCGTTCGATGCCATGTCATGTATGTGTGTGGGTGTGTATAGTGGGTTTAAAGTTCGGGCGTTCGATACCACATTACACGTGACGGGTGGGTTTAAAGTTCGGGCGATCGATACCACTCCGGGGTTAGTGTTATAATTCGTTGTACGCCAACGGTTGTTGGGAACACCGATGGGAAATTCGAAGTACCATTCCTTTGTACTATTGGTTAACCATGGTTATGTGTTTGTAGTATGACACTTTATATTATTCGAGTTATATATGCTATTGTTTGTGCTAGCTTGTGGTTTTGGAGATTTAGCGTTATACCTTGCGTTGGTATGTCCTTTAAGTTGCTAGCATGTACGAGGTAATTGTGTATGTGATTGCAAGTAAGTAGGTTATATATGTATGTGTATAATTATGGCATTCACTAAGCATTAGCTTACCCTCTCGTTGTTTACCTTTTTAGGATCCGGCTTGGATAAGGGCAACGGTATTCGCTTGGATTAGTGGCTCTCGGGGGTTTTAGCTTTTTGGAAGTTCGACCAAGATTTGGGTAGTTTAACCCCAAACACCATGCTCTAGTGACGTTTGGCAATTAAACTTTTTGTGGTCGAAACTCGTATTTCGTACTTAATGGTATTTTGGGCATATGTGGGCCCCGTAATGTAAAACTCGTTTTATCATTGATTCGTGCTTGATTTACTTATACTAATATGATGTGAAAAGCATTTCGTCTAAAAATGATAGGAAGTGTTAGATCTTTTTACGAAAACGAAACAATTTGGATAGCGGGCTGCCAGGCCCTGTGCGCATCGCGCACAGGTAGGGGTGCGCGCCGCTGACCCATCCTGAGCAGGCCTGCTTCGAAATTTTTTTTTTCTTGCAGTTTTGGTTGGTTAACGGGTTGGATCGTTACATGGTGAGTCTCGAAAATTTTAGAACTATGTTCATATAAGCAAATACCCTCTGACTGTGCCAGATGATTCACGAACAATTGTTTGTAAATAAATATGTACACATATATATACATATATATACATATATAAATATATATGATTCTTAAACACAGTTAATATTATATGTATATTGTATGTACATAAAATTTATAAATAATAAATGTTCAATGAAGGTTATTATATTATCTATGTGTATTAAATATTACAAGTTAAAAAATACAGATGTTATATTAATATTACTACATGTATAAATATTAATATTAATATTAATATTAATATCAGTATTATTAATATTATTATATCTATATGAAATTTAATACATTTGATTTGTCATATCATTATTAATATTATTATTATCATTGTTAATGTCATTATTATTATAATTAATAGTAAAATTATAAATTATTATAATTAATATTAATATTATTATTAGATATTATTATTAGCATTATTAACTATTATTATTACTAGTACCTTTACTTTTAGTAATATTATGAAATTAAAAGAATTTTGTTATTAGCATAACATTATATTCTTTATAATTATTATTGATAATAATATCATTACTAACATTATTATTAATAATTGTTATTATTATTATTATTATTATTATTATTATTATTATTATTATTATTATTATTATTATTATTATTATTATTAATATTATTATTGTAATTATAATAATTATTAGTATTAGTATACAAGTAATATTATTATTAATATATTTAATTTAATAGTTACTAATAGTAAAATAAAATATGAAATCAAATATATTAGAGTATCTATTAACATCACTATCTGGTACTGTATTTTCTTTATTTATTCTCTGCATACCCGTGATTTCCTGCCTGTTAGATTAATGGAATCAAAATTTTTTTTACCACAAGACAAACGAATTAATACAAAATCAATTAAGGAATCACTTTCAACTTTTATTTTCTTCTTTTATTTGTGTCTATGAAGTAAAGGTCGATCCATTTGATTATTTTTTTCCCTTATATACTTAACCAGCTACAACTGATAACGAATCCTTCGAAATTTCCCCATTTTCAACTACAATTACATTAACAGTTTCGTTCGATAAAAAAAAATAGCTTGGTTATCTGTTCGTGAGTAAAATTTTAAAAAGAACAAATTCGTTCAAATTTACAAAATTTATAAATACAGTTGGGTTTAGAATCTTATATTCAAACTATCTGTAAAATTGTAGCCTTCAATTTCTAATATTAAAATCGAATTTCATGGTTAAAGTGATTTTATACAAAGTCAACTGATTTTTCAAAGATCAAATTGGAGTGTTGTAAATCGATTCTGTTGAAATTAAGGATTCCTAAAGTTTCTAAGAATCATTTGAAACACAATTCATGTTGTAATTGTTTTCTAAAACGTCCCAAATCTCGAAATCAATGAATGAGTTGTATTGTTCTTCACGAAGGCTGTTACAGCCATTTTTTCTTATATATATATTTTTGTTTTCTTTCTTTGTTAATCCAAATAAATCACCATGGACTTCATCAGTTTCTAATACGTATACTAATTCAAAACTTAAACTCGATTTAATAAGTTTTAATTTAGGTTCTCTGGTCGAATGGGCAATTGAAGAAGATGAGGATAAAACAAATAAAAGGAATAAATATAAATAGGTTTCCTGTTATAACAGAAAAACAGACACAGATCAATGGTTAAGGTGCTAGTCGGGTGAGCGAGAGATCGGGGGTTCGATCCCGGGCTTGTGCTGTTCTTTTTGGAAATTCATTTCTTTAAGGTAGCCTATATGTTTTTAATTATTATTATTATTATCATTACTTATTAATATTAATTATTATTATTATTGTTATTAATATGATTGTTATTGTTATGATTATTATTGTTGTTGTTATTAATATTAGTATTATAATTATTATTGTTAAAAATATTACTAATATAAGTAGTAATTATTAATTATCATTATTAGGTATTAGTAATAATATGATTATTATTATTAACATTTTGCTATTAAGTAACATCATTAAGTATTATTAATGTTATTATTAGTATTATTCATATCAATATAACTATTATTATTATTATGATTGTTATTGTTATTGTTAATATAAAAGTAATACAAACTATTAAAACTATGATTAATATTAGTATTAGTATCATTGTAGGCTTATTATTATTATTATTATTATTATTATTATTATTATTAACAAAAGTATTATTATCAAGATTATCATTTTTAATAAGATTATTATAATAATAATTATTATTAAGTATTATGTATTATTATCAAAATTATTATTTTCATTATCATTATCATTAAACTTTTCATTTTAATAAAAACTACTATTTTTTTAAACTCTCATTAAAATTATTATTATTATTATTAACACTAGTATTATATTAATTAATTTTTTTAGATAAATAAAATAAATATTTTAAGTTATTAATGGAACTTATAATTTATTAAAATAACAGCTAAATTACTAATAATAATATATAATTATTCAATTACAAATACGTGTATTAATATATGCACAAATGATATAGGTTCGTGAATCTGAGGCCAACCCTGCATTGTTCAATTTTGTCATATGTATTTTTACTACAAAATACATTAGGTGAGTTTCATTACTCCCTTTATATATATATATATATGTTTTTGGGACTAAGAATACATGCGTTACTTTTATAAATATTTTACGAAATAGACACAAGTACTTAAAATTACATTCTATGGTTGGATTAGTAAACCGAATATCGCCCTTCAAGTCTGGTAACCTAAGAATTTAGGAAAATGACCCCTGATTGACGCGAATCCTAAAGATAGATCTATGGACCTTGACAAGTCCCATTCGGGGTACGAATGCTTTAGTACTTCGAGATTATTATTATACAGACGAGTGGTTCTGTTTTGGGGATATTCTATGCATTAAGTTAACGTCGGTTACCAGGTGTTCAATCCATATAAATGATATTTTTGTCTCTATGCATGAGACGTATATTTATGAAAAATGAAAATCTTGTGGTCTATTAAAATGATGAAAATGATTAATTATGTTAAACTAATGAACTCACCAACATTTTGGTTGACACTTGAAAGCATGTTTATTCTCAGGTTTGAAAGAAGTCTTCCGCTGTGCATTTGCTCATATTAGAGACATTACTTGGAGTCATTCATGACCTATTTCAAAAGACGTTGCATTCGAGTCGTCGAGTTCATCAAGATTATTATTGAGTCAATTATAGATGGATATATTATGAAATGATATGCATGCCGTCAACTTTCGATGTAAAGCAAGTTTGTCTTTTAAAAACGAATGCAATGTTTGTAAAATGTATCATATAGAGGTCAAGTACCTCGCGATGTAATCAACTATTACGAATCGTCTATAATCAATATGGACTTCGTCCGGATGGATTAGGACGGGTTATGAAAAAAACTTTCAAAATGTGTACCAATGTAAACAAAAATGACTTGCTACCGGCTAAACTGGTTAAAATCAACACATGTCATTCGTGGATTAGATCTTAATTCTTAAAAAAAAAAAAAAAAAAAAAAAATTAGGTCAAAATTAGTATGTAACAGGTCAAAACTATAAAATGTTGATATTAGCACATTTTTTGAAAGTTTGTAGGCGACAGTAAGACGAAAATGAGTTTGTGGACGACATCGGTACATTTGTGTAAGTTTGTAGCCTATTTTTGGCTTTAATCCATTTTAAAATTAAACAAAATACAGTATTTTTATTATATTTTCTTAAATCGTGTATTTCTTATTTATAAACTATGGGTGTGTTTGGTGTTACTAGCTGGAGCTGGAGCTTATAGCTGAAGTTGAAGCTTATGGACGGAGCTGGTAGCTGAAGCTTATTTTTTAAGCTGGAAGTTTGAGCTGATTTTTAATAAGTGTTTGGTGAAAAATAGCTGGAGCTAGAGCTTATTGTTGTAAATTGACTAAAATAAATAATAAAATATATGATAGATAATTATTTAAGGGTTAAAAGTGTAATTTTAAACATCATAAGCTAGAAAGCTTATGAGCTTATTTTTAAAAGCTACTCTAACTAGCTTCTTTTTCTAGAGCTTAATTTTTTCATAAGCTCGAAAACTTATATCATCCAAACGATACTACTAGCTTAAGCTTATGAAAAAAATAAGTTAAGCTCTCATAAGCTCCAACAAGCTGCGCGGCCAAACACGCCCTATAAGTATTAGTTTGGTAGGTTGGGAGTATTTGATGTTGACTATTTCAAACACTAGCCGTATGAGAGGGAATGGGAATTCTGTCCATATACGTGACAAACTTGACAGTACCATGCCTTGACTTTATATTTAGAACAATGTATTAATCTCCGCTTTACGAACTTTCTTTGCATCCAGTAAAGCTTTGTGACATAAGATTTCAGACAAATTACATGGTTGGTCCTTTGTCTTCTAGTTATTTTCTACTTGTTAGGTGGTTGATTTTTTATTCTAACGAACGATAATCAGTCATTGGTTAACAATAATCGGGTAACATGTGCAAACATTAACGCTCATTCTCGAGAAATTTTTTGAATGGAAAGGAAAAGAAACAGACGGATTAAAAAAATAATAGTGATTCTCGAGTTTTTATTTGAAGCGGAAAGGAAAGGAGATAAATGATTAGGAAAAATAGTACATTCATTTTTTGTTAACAACACTATCCGCCCATATTTGAACGGATTGAGAAGGATAGTAAAGCACTCTCATCCCTTTTTTTTCATTCTTTTTAGCTCTAAAAAAAAAATCTAGAATACAACGTAAGGGCATGCATATGAAAAAAAAAAATTAGGCCCATTCGTATTATTTCAGATATACTTTAAGGAATAACCGCGTATCAGGGTATGTTTGTCAATATTTAATACCAAAGTAGTATTATTCCGTAAAGATTACTTCATTATATAGTATACTAATAGTTTATAACTCGTGACATCACCTATTTATATCAATAATTAATAATTAATTCATAATTAGTTAATATGTAATTTATATTTTAATAATAAATAATAAATAATTGTGAGGGAAACATATAACTAATTTGAAGAGGGACAAATAACTACATAGAGGAATGCCTTCGTAATTAAGAGACAAATAGTGTTTTGATTGATATTCAAATTAATTTTTATTTTTTTTTATTGATATTCAAATTAATGGTTCGAATACAAATCAATTATTTAATGTTGGTACTATTTTTCGTATAGCGGTTGTAAGGTACCAGTACAGAACAATAATCGCCTAGCGTTGAACGATTGGATGTCGATTGATGTCTGCCCTCGAGAAATAATCCCTACAGACCCGGAACACGGATGAGAGATCCGTGGGGTGGTCTCAATCAATCTTGTGATCAATTTGTAATTGATCCGTCTAGCGTTCTGTTGCTAAGCGGCTAATGTCTTAGAGTGAGAAAGAACTGTGTGAGAGATAAAGTACTTCTCTGTAACTGAAGTTTCGATTTTGAAATGTGGTGACCCAAGGGGTCTATTTATAGGCGTAGAATGTCCGAAATTCTTGGGAAACACATGTCAATCACTGATTAATTCAGTTATGCGAAATATCTGGAATGCCTATGGCGTTTGCTAACGTGGCTGCGTGCCGTTCACGCGCTTAACTAAAGGGCTTAAGCATACAAGCTGCCTCCAGGGCTTACGCATGACGCTGTGCGTCATGGTGAACGCTGGACGGCAAATGCTAAAAACTGCCAAATACTGTTATCTTTTATGCTCTTTAATCTATTCTTCTGTATAAATACGATACATTTATGCGTGTATCCCCTAGGATACACCATTATTTAAAAATAAGAAAGACACAAATATAACATTAACACTCCGAACTGTTGCAAAAGACCTCGTCTCGAGCCGTTGTAACGCCCGTTGTGACGGTTTGGTGACTAGCATGTCCCGTCTCGAAGAAAACCGTCTAATATGACAGTCAACTTCAAAATTCGGGTCAAAGTTGAAAAAAGGAGTCAAAGTCGGTCAAATTTCGGAAAAGCCAGAAAGTCGGTAAAATCGGTCAAATTTTTCGTATTTTAGTTTGAATTTTTTGTATTAAATTAACGGTGATAGCGATTATGGGTATAAAGTAATCAATGTTTTCGGCTTCAAAATTCGTATACATATATACATTTATATACTTTTATATTTAAAAGTCAACTCTGATCAACATTCGTCTCGACTCCGTCTTAAATGTCTCGACTTTATTATGATCTAACCGTCTTGACACCGTCTCACGTCTTATGCAACCTTGACACCCCGTATTAACGGTGATATTATAATTTTAATTAATCATCTAACAATAGTAATTGAATACTCATATTTAAATACCACTTTATTTTAATAGATAATTTAGAAATTTGGATTAGATAGATTGGATAAAGATTATAAGATAGTTTTATGAGTGTGCAAAAGTACTCATAACTCGTTGAACTAACAATTGTTATACTCAAGGGCATAATCTTATATTTGGTTGCATAAAAGTAGGATCAGGAAGGCTGGAAACAACAGTTTTGTGGAGATTGTCCGTCCAGCGTTCTCCGCTGTACAGGCTGCTCCGTCATGCGTAAGCCCTGAAGGCCGCCTAGCGCATAAGCCCTGGCCGGAGAGCGCCGCATTTAGCATAAATTTCGGAGCACATATAACAGAACGTATCATCATTTGACACGTGTCCCCAAACAAATCTGGTAGATCTGACACTATAAATAAACCCCTTGGGTCGTCATTTTACACAAGTTCAGATATTCTGACAACTTTGAGAGCTGAGACTTCACTTCTCTTTCTCTCTCTACTTTCTCTCACTAGAAGTCATCCGGCTAGCACTCTTACGCTCTACGGACGACATATTGATTAAGCCACCCCACAAGTTTCTACACTTGTGAACCGGGTCTGCAGGGATTATTTTCCGAGTGTAAAAATCAATCGGCAACACTCCGCCCTCCTAAAGCTAGATCACTTCTAGTCTCTTGTTGACATACTAAGCCTTACCTCATAAGAAAATAGGTGTTAACAATGGCGCCATCTACTAATGCAAAGAACACACGAAACGGAAAAGGAACGAAAGCAGCTGAAGCTCCATTTATACTTGAAGCAGTCAACAATCCATCAACTGACGACATGGTCACTGTTGAAGATGTACCTATTTCACCACTAGATGGTACGATTGAAGAAACAGTTGCTGAAACTACAGAAAGGCTTAAACATTTGGCAACTAATTCGGAGAAAAGGCCAGTAATCGAAGAAGCGACAGCTAAAAGTGCAGAAAGACTTCCAAATTTTGTTACTAATCCAGAGCGACGACCATTGATGCAACCACGGCGATGTCCGTCATTTATACCTTTTCGACGGATGGCGGATGGCAAAGACAAGCAGATAATGAAAAGGCAATCTATATGAAAGTACAAGTTATCCAGGCTACTTGACAAGCTGGGCAGTCTTATTGATGATTCTGGGGATGATAATGACCTGAGTTGTGATAATAATGACTCTGATGATGAAATTGACAAAGATGAGTTCATGTCAGAAAAGCAGGCAGTGTTGCTTTTAAATGACATTCTTAAGCAGACAGCTCCAGCAAAATACAAGCAACGCTTAGCGCAGCCCGCCGTCCGTGCTGTGGCTGTGGACAACTTTTTTGCCCTCATTACTGGAGAACAAGCCACCAAGCCACCAGCGATGGCAGAATCAACGCAGTGTTTCATTGATCGAATTGCTAATTATCCATTGCCCAGAAATCTTGCTATACCAACAATTGGAGTTTATGATGGCACAACGGATCCGGAAGACTTTTTGACAATGTTTGAAGGCGTTATGAGGTTGCAGCATTGGGAGGATGAAACTGCGTGTCATATGTTTCCTATGGTACTGCAGAAAATGGCACGTGAATGGTTTGCTGGTTTGCCGCCAAGGAGTATTACCAGTTTTCTCGATTTGAGAGCAAAATTTGTGATGCAATACCAAAATCTTCGGAGCTGTACTCTGACTCATCTTGATGCACACGAGATCACAATGCATCATAATGAATCTTTGAGCAATTTTATGAAATGTTATACACTTGAAGCACAGAAGATCCCTGATTGTCCAGAATCACAGCTTGTATCTGGCTTCATTTTTTGTCTGGACCAGCGACGGTTTAGTGCACTTGTTCATGCGTTACGGTATGACTTGCCAAAAACATTCCATCAGGCGTTGGAGGTAGCACATAGGCATGTTCGAGCTGGTGAGCGTGGGTTAAACAAGTTTGAAACTGGTGGTAGTAGCAAGCCGCACAACGGAAGACGATATTTTGACAGAAATCAGAGAAGGAATGATAATTCAAATGGAGGATGGAGAGGAAACAATCACCTTAATGATTTCCACCACAACAGAAGGCCAATCGAAAGGCACCCGTTGATAATGGCGCTTACTAAAACGCCGAAAGAGATCCTTTTCACTGAACCAATTCGGACCACTTTCAATGCTCCAGTACCTATGGAAGAGAGGGAGGGTCCAAAGAGTGAGTTGTGGTGTGATTTTCATGAGGCTTGGGGCCATGATACGGACAATTGCAAATCTTTGATGAGAGAAATTATAGCGAAAATCAAGGCAGGAGAATTGAATCATTTGTTGCCTGGCAAACAGTACAGGAGGAATGATCCTCGCAGGAAATTTGTGTGGCAAAGGAATGATGGTAGCAGAGGACGCCGTGGAGAGAACAGAAGAGAGCAGCATGGCGGAAGAGATAATCGGAACCAACCGCAGTACAGAGAACGGTTCACAGAGCGTGAGACAACTCCAGAAGTTGTAATCAGGATGGTTTGGATTAACGATGGTCATTATGAAGAAGGTGAATCATCAAACAGCAATTTAGACAGCTGGAGATATGCCCCAATTATCTTTCAGCCAATTCAGAATTGGGCGTTGTCCGTCCAACCAGTGATCATTTCAGCAGAGATAGCAAATAAGTTTGTCAATTGTATCTACACAGATACAGGAAGTGAAGCTGACATCATCTACTGGCATTGTTTGAGAACTTTTTCAAGGCATGTGCAGAGCAGAGCTAGGCAAACGAGGTTGAAAGTTTCTGGACTAATAGGAGCACCGATAAATGCCATGGGACAGATTCGTTTGGAAGTTGTTATGGGCACATTTCCACTATTGAGAGCAGAAAAGATTGATTTTACTATTCTAGATGGAAATTCTCGATTCAATGTCCTTTTTGGGGACAGCGATAGCAAAATTTGGCGCCATAACATCAACGGCCCATGCAGAGGTCAGATTCCCCACTCCAAATGGAGTCGCAGCCATACATTCACAGTATGTGCAGCCAACAAGGGAAAGATCAACGTTTGCAAATGGGCCAGAAGGCAGAATGAATCAGAGAAGGCGTGATAGGTTATTCAGCGAGAAAGAAGTTCAGGAGTTTTTCATTTCGTAAGCAAGTGTGAAGGCCGGACAGCGCTGGGCGCTCGACATATGAAGAAGCAATTTGTCAACAAGTTATCAAGAACAGTGTTTATCTTTTCAATAAAGAGCAGTTTCATTTAGCATTTCAATAAAAGCAGTCTTTTACAATCATTGTACTCATGCCTGTTTGGCATTTGAAGAACACATTTCAAATTATAAGATGAAGCAGCGTTTATCAAACTTACTGTGAACCATTGTGGTTATTTTGCAGTGCATACATTAGCAATTGCATACATTAAACATTCATGACGTACTAATTAGGCTTGATCCACCTAAAATTCGTCATCAATCGTTTATGTACTGCACAGTACTGAACAATAATTTTATATTTTTCTTAAACAAAGTGCTGCCCGTGACAAATGTAAAACATTACATTTATAACCTGCCCACAGAAGGATCGTATTTTTAAATACCTCCGATGGCGGAAGCTTTTGTGCCGGCCAGTAAAGGCACAAGGGATCGGCTAGAAAACGTTTAAGTTTTACTAGAACGCACCGAGGTATGATACAAAACTCAGATACTTGTCATGACAAACATTATAAAAAATTACTTCACAGAACGAAGTTATATATTTTATGTATGAAGGCAAAATAATTAGCAATTCTTCCTCATATACTTTATGACGGAAGGCGTAAGACGGAGAGTTTATTGATTTATAGTCATTCTTCTAAAACACTTCATAATTCTTCCTCATTAATTTTATGATGGAAGGTGTAATCAGACATCGTATTCTTGATACTGCAAGGCATTTACATATGAGTTACCTTATGCACTTTTCAAAATGATTTGCTCAAATTATACACTGTACAATTGTGTATAGAAATTTTATGCTCAGGTGCATAATTGATTGGTTTTAAAGCGTTAAGCATATAAGTACACATAGTCATCACAATAAAGTCAGTATATATATATAATGTTAAAGTCAGTAAGAAATTTATTACAAAACATTGTTTGAAATTTTTACAAAGATCAATTAAACTGCACGCCAAGCACATCTTGAGCAGAAGAGTCTTCTTTGCTGCATACTTCATCATAAACATTTATCTTCAGATTTATCAATTTGTTCTTGGCCTCATCAACTTTTTCTTGAGTACTAGGAGGCATAAGTTTGGCAATGGCAGCAGAAGGAGTTTGGTTGGGAGCAAGGCGTTTGAACAGCTTGCCGGTCACATCAGCAATAGCATGGGCGCAGGCAGCATCAACATAATCATTGTAGGGATTCCCTACAAGACTGGATCCAAGCACCTTAGTTATCAGACCTGGCACACCTTTCTTAAGCTCAGCAAAATTGCCCTCGCCTTTCTCCGCCCTCCGGAGTAGCTCAGCAGACTTCTCTCTCTCTCTGCACTCAGCTGTTTCTCTAGCTCACCCACTTTCACCTGCTCAGCATCCTTTTCCCCTTGCAGAACAGCAGTAACATCTTGAGCACTTTTTAACTCAACTTCTTTAGCCTTTATTATTTTCTGCGCATCATTTAAGGCACGCTCAGCATCAGCAGCTCTTTTACGAGCATTTGCACTTTCAGCTATGTCTTTACGAGCAAAGGCAAGAATAGACTCTTGATGTTCCTGTAGTTGCAGCACAGAGTCTAGGTGGTTGGTTAGCAGTACATGAGCTGCCATAGTTGATTCCCTGAGTTGATGAGAACGAAGAGCAGAGAATTGGGGTTTCAGCTCAGGGATAACACAACCCTGTACATCAATAAAATTTTATGAGTTATTTCAAACAGCTCACATCAATAAATTACAAGCATATATATGCAGAGGGTCTTATCGTTCATACCTGAATAAGAGTTGCAAATTCTTTATCTTTAGTGGCGAGGTTTGCAATGATGGCTTGCAAAGCCCTCACATGAGCAGGAAGAGTTGGCTCTTGAACATTGGAGGAGGTGACAGCAGGATTAGTGATATTAGGAAGAGGAGAATCATAAGCAGAGTTGCCTTCAGGCATATCTTCATGAAATTCAGATTCATCGAAGGGGGCAAAGTTTGGGTCAGGCATTTTCAGGCCCTTCTCTCCTTCACTTTCAAGATTCTTCTCCGGCCTCCGGTCACCGCCCTCCGTAGCCTTCCCTTGGCTATCATCCGACTCTGCTAAAATTACTAACAAAAACAAATTAGTATTATGAACAAACATAACAGTTATAAGCAAAAACATGTGCATTTTCAAAAGAGGGCATAATGGACATACTTCTCCTACGTTTTTGCTTTTTGCCCTCCTCAGTACTCTTCACCCTTTTAGAGCCTATGCTCTTCTTTCTTGTCTTTTGGATTGTAGGAAGAGTAGGGTTGGTTTCACCCGTAATGTCAACTGATGCCGATGTTTGCTGATCGGCGGTGGTGGTATCATCCGTTGTCCGCTCAGTGTCTGTATGATCAGACCCGGATTCGCTGTCTGAGCTGCTCACAGCAATTTCTTTTCCCTTTTCAACATCAGCAGCAGCTTTAGCTTCAGCTGCAACTCTCTCCGCCTCAAGCTCTTCAACAGTTTTGTCACGAGCAGTGACCTCCACATCATCATCAAGATCAGGGGATAAAAGAGCAGAGCGGACCTGCATCACGGAGTTGCCTGCAAAGATTACATATTAATAGCAATATAAGTACACATGACAAACAGTAGACAAAAATCTATATATATAATAGGATGATCATATCACATCCTACCCTGTTTTTTCTCACGAAGTACTGGCACAGAATTGCTTGGCCATTCTTGGCTCACTTTGCACAGCACAAGGATTCCCTCATACCTTTCGTATGATCTGGGTGAAATACGGAGTCCTTTCAAGCTATTTACTATCCGCTGTTCTGCGGGAGAAATTTTAACACCCTTTCCTATGCCAGCATCAATAGCACCCCACTCCCGGACAACGGAGTATTCTTCCGGAATAACAGTTTCATCAACAAAGAAAAATGGACTTTTTCAGTCCTTCAAGTTTGAAACTCTATTTAGACCAACAAAATGATTATTTTTCTTACTATCAATAGTAAGCCAGCAATCGCTAATCGTGCGGATTCTAAACAAAGAGATAAAAACATTAATGCGAGGCTTTATATTAATAGCATTGCAGTACATTTCAAAAAGGATGATTTTTTGAAGACCATGGGGATGTATCTGACTAAGACAGGCCCCGTAATATCTAAGAAGGCGAAGAAGAAAGTTAGTAAGGGGAACACGGAGGTTGCCGTGGGTAATTTGTAAAGCGTATAAAGTAATTTTACCCTCAAGAGGGTTGTCAGCAGTTTGTCCGATGGTGGGAAGAACAGGGTTGTATTGATTGAGATGGCGAAAGGCAATCTTTAATCCATCTAAATATTCACTAGTCAATGATGAAGCCATCGTGCTAACTTCTGGAATGTCAGCAGTATTTGATGAAGAAGGCTTGGCGTGTTCTTGGCCAGTACTCCGTGAAGAGGCCATGATAATACAGTAACAGATATCAACAAGAAGAAAATAGCAGTAAGATGAAGTGTACTGACCTTGGAAGACGGTAAACCTTAAAAAGTTGAAGATTGAAGAAGGCGATAAAGATTTGGGAGAAATATGCTTTTTGGATCTTGCCAAAGGTAAAAAAGTGATGGTAACAGGGTTATGACGGTTTTTATAAGGGTTCATCGGTGCAAATTTTATGGTCATGATTGAGACACGTGTATGGGTGAATTTAAACGAAGGGTGCAAGATAACACTTTTTACAGCTGGAGGCGCGTGGATGATCTTAGCCGTAAAAAATTAATCATAACAGTGTCAGTAAAATTCGTCTACATTTAATGCCTAAAATGTTTTCCCCGATGCAAGTGGGCAATGAACAGGCTGGTTTGGCATGCGTTATCAAAAGTTTAACAACTTAATCATTCTTCAAATGCTTAAGTTATTAAACTGGGGGGACTTAATGGTGTATCCTATTGTATACACGCATAAAAGGCATAATGGTTGCATAAAAGTAGGATCAGGAAGGCTGGAAACAACAGTTTTGTGGAGATTGTCCGTCCAGCGTTCTCCGCTGTACAGGCTGCTCCGTCATGCGTAAGCCCTGAAGGCCGCCTAGCGCATAAGCCCTGGCCGGAGAGCGCCGCATTTAGCATAAATTTCGGAGCACATGTAACAGAACGTATCATCATTTGACACGTGTCCCCAAACAAATCTGGTAGATCTGACACTATAAATAGACCCCTTGGGTCGTCATTTTACACAAGTTCAGATATTCTGACAACTTTGAGAGCTGAGATTTCACTTCTCTTTCTCTCTCTACTTTCTCTCACCAGAAGTCATCCGGCTAGCACTCTTACGCTCTACGGACGACAGATTGATTAAGCCACCCCACAAGTTTCTACACTTGTGAACCGGGTCTGCAGGGATTATTTCCCGAGGGTAAAAATCAATCGGCAACACTCCGCCCTCCTAAAGCTAGATCACTTCTAGTCTCTTGTTGACATACTAAGCCTTACCTCATAAGGAAATAGATGTTAACAATTAGATAGCGTGAATCTGATTGAACATACTTTTTTCCGAGTAGCCTAAGCTTTATACATCTACCGCTATACTTTAATTTTAAATAATTTTTGCCCATCGCTTTCAAAAATTTCATTCGATCTTCACCTATGGCTATGTGACACACATTAAAAAAACTCGATTATACATTACTTACCAGATATCGTTTATTAATTATTGATTGCCGATTCTTATTTACTGATTAAATATTTTAAATTGTTAATTATTAGTTCGTAGTTATTACTCCATCCGTCTCAAAATGATTATCAGGTTTAACTTTTCTTTATATTTACGAGATATGTGCGGATTGTCCATTTTGCCCTTAATTTAATTGATTAAAAAATTACATAAATTGTTAATGAGTTGTCATATTTAATTGTGTCTTCCAATAATATAGGGGATTTAATTGGAACTTTAAAGGATTTTTAATATTATTTTGAGTAAGGTACAATTTTTTTGAGACAAACAAAAATAGTAAGGTAGACAATTATTTTGGGACTAAGAGAGTAATATTTTACTCCATTGTTAATTGTTAGTTGTTAATGATAGGTTATAGTTTGGTGAGCTCTCGAAAAATACATATGGCCGGTTTAGATTTTGAACGTATAAAAAGGAGTCTTTTAAGTTTTGTATAGTAATAGTAATTGCACTTGCTCCTAATTACTACGACTCTAAGGCTGAATTTGGGCTACGTACCAAACTCCCATCTCAGTTGGCTTTTTCCCCAAAAATAATCGGATGATTACTCATTGATATTGTCAAGCCTTGTAACATGAGTCAAGACTTTAACTCATACCCCATGCTTCTAATCTAAATATAATTGACCATCGTTATATATATATATATATATATATATATATATATATATATATATATATATATATATATATATATAGGGGCAGGATCAATGGGGAAGTAACCAATCAGGGGGAAGCGGGGGGAAGCAAATTTTTTTTTTCGTTTTTTTTTTGAATTTTTTTTTCCGGCATCAAGATCACACGAAAATAAGAACATTTAGAAGAGACACTTTGTGATGAATGTTATTATTTAGGCGGGAAAACGATCGACAAAAATAACATTCAAGATAATATTGTTCTTGAAGAATATGAACATTTTTTTTCCATGTTTTGTGAAGTAAAATTTAGCCCGATTTAGAGTTTAGGGTTTGGTATTTTGGGTTTATTCCATAAACTCAAAACACCAAACCCTAAACCCAAAACTCTAAACCGTTCGTGTTAAAAACTCACTATAAAATCCTAAATCTAAACTCTAAATCCAAACCCTAAACCCTAAATTTCTAAACCCTAATATCTAAACCCTATAAACCCTAATATCTAAACCCCAATAGCTAAAACCTCAAAATACGCTCGAAAAACACGATAATTGTTATATATTACTTCTTCGATCGTTTTCCCGCCAAAATAAAAACATTTATCACAAAGTGTCTCTACTAAATGTTCATATTTTCATCTCATCTATAATGCTCGTGAACAAAGTTATTTCAAAAAACAAAAAACAAAAAAATTGCTTCCCCACGCTTCCCCCCGATTGGTTACTTCCCTCTTGATCCTACCACTATATATATATATATATATATATATATATATATATATATATATATATATATATATATATATATATAAATATAACCAACTTGCATATAACTATTGACTAATCATTTTAATAGTTTTTGAATATTCGCTATTTAAAACTCACCAAACATGTCCATCATTTTATCAACATTTATACACAATTTTTTATAATTTATATTTATATTTATTTTTATATTTATATTACATTTATAATAACTAATTTTTTATAGTATATTAGAAAAAAATAACAAGATGAGAGTTAAAAACTTTAAGAGAAAGTTTAATATATACAAGACATAATTATGTGAAAAGTTTAAGTGGTTAAGCTTAGATTGCGAGTTTAATGCCTAAGGATTGGCTGGTCGGGCCTTCGACTAATAGCTGATCGGACTAGAGTCTACCGATAAATCCATGCACTGAATCACTAGTATAATCTTCCTGACGTGACACACTCGTCAATTAAACTATACTACCAATCACAACACTGGGATCTAACCCGTTTCTGGCAAGACAACTCCATGTGAAAGGGTTGACCTCTTCCGTCAAGAGAACACTATGATGGTATCACTGGGTACACACATAGTTACATATAAGCACATACACTAGTCACAGTCTACAACTCACAGTATATTTATAAACATAACACAGGTCACTACACTTGCCACTATATAATGATATCCATAAGGATAGTCCCACACACCTGAAAACACAAGAACTCAGTAGTATTATTCCATTGATCCTTCACCTATTCCTTTATCACCTGAGAATATCATATCTCGAGTTAGCACACTTTTCTCAATCATATTCTATCATTAGAATACTTTGAAACATGTAAACACATAACGTGGGTCAAGATGTTACTTAACCCATTCACAGAACTGAGTCTGGCGCACATAACATCTGGTACGCGCCGATAACCCGACACACATATCAAAATCATCATTTAATCATAATCATATGTTATATTTGTTTTTACATGAAAAAAGAATCATTATACGCATGTACGGGCCTCAAATTGCACGATAAGCGCTTCGCGCGCGTGCTGAAAATCTCACACTTGTGGCTGAAAGATCACACTTGTAGGTTGACAAGAGTGAGCCCTCAAACGCGCGGTTGAGCTCTCAAACGCGTGGTCAAACGCACGACTGAGCTCACTCGTGCAGTTGAGCTCACTCGTGCGATTGAGCTCACTCGTGCGATTGAGCTCACTCGTGCGATTGAGCTCACTCACGTGGTCAAACGCGCTGTTGAGCTGTCAAATGCGCGGTTGAGCTATCAAATGCATGAGAGCTGAAGAACAACACTAGTTCGCTGATTTTGGGTTTTGACACCAAAAACTCGATTTCTGCTTGTTTTGGTCAATCTAAAGGCTCAATAATACCATATAACACATATAGAATCTTTCTAACCTCAAACAAGCATAACAAACACAAAAGATCAAGAATCAAGCATCACAAACTTACTTTACAAAAACTCACTTAAAACCCAATTTACTTTATCAAAATCTGAGATGTTACCTTATTTTGATCCTTGAAATCACTTGAATTGGATGCACACAATCACTAGCTTGGATTCACACTTTTTGATTTAAGGATTAGAGAGCTGTAAGGAGTGTTCAGGATTTATAGTTACTAAATAAAGAAATGAATGGAACGAGCATAGTATATATATATATATATATATATATATATATATATATATATATATATATATATATATATATATATATATATATATATGGTTTTCTTCATTGTGAGAAAACTCATTTTGTATAAGACACGGGTATTTATATATATATGGGTTTCTTCATTGTGAGAAAACTCATTTTGTATAAGACACGGGTATTTACAAGTTATCAGAAACACAATGTACCTCATTAGGAAGTCCTAATATGTTCCAATTCACATAACAAAACATGCTCTGTGACCCTTGTCACAAAACAAATTCGACTAACCACACAATTACTTATAAGCACATAATTAAAATTTCACTAATATTGATAAATTAATATTAACTAAGGGTAAATGGTTCATTACCCCTAGGCCCAAGTCGAGGTTGTTACAAAAGCAACTATAGATAAAAAGTTGATTGTGTGAAAAAATAGCATCCTTTCTACTTACATATAGAAATTCAATTGCTATATTAACAATCTCTCCCTAAGTTTTAGATTTACGCATGTTTCTATTTTGACAATCTTGAATTCTTGAATCTCAACAGACTTTGGATGGTCTTGAAAGTCTTTATCCTCTGAATTCGATTGCGAATGAGCCTATTGTTGAGTCCCTAAAATGATTAAGGATTTAATAATGACAAAATAGCATTACAAACACTAAGATGTTATGTGCAACCATCATAGGTTTATTTATGTATAGACAACATTTGTTGCTGTGTCAAGTGTCCTAGTATGCTGCCTGGTCTACCAGCACAAGGTAGACAATATTCTTCAATCAGCACAGCATATGTGCCCAGTAAATTAAGAAGATTAAGTGAACCAGTAGAAGAACCAGTTTAGCAGGTAGCAGCATACAACACTTAGATAGTTATGCTCTATTAAAAGAATAATAGTTTTCTGTGTGATTTACATCAATTGTACTATTCAACAGAAGTCGAAGACAAAGTTGAACAGAGAAGGACACATGTCGGCGGCTGACAAGTGACCTTACAAGATCACTTGGGAATGCAGAAGTTTAACGCATGTGCATTCATGGGTTATTACTTGTCAACGCCTAAGGAATCTAACATTCTATTTTGTTTATTCAAATAGTAGTGCCAAACCGAATTGGAGTATTCCTCCAAATAGCTACCAAAGAGGAAAGAAATAGAGCACGCTTTCAGATGATGTTGTCTACACAAGTACAGACATCCTATGTATCAATGGACAATAGATCAGTTACATGGATAATAGGACTCTTATAAATAGATGTTTCCACTATTGTAATATTTATTGGTGTGAGTTTATTAAATAGAGTCCAAACTTGTAAAAGCCTTAAGATATCATCTTTAGCTTAACTTAGGCGCAATCTGTATCAACCAACTGTTTATTCCGCCATTGAACAGTTGTGATTCTTTGATATTTATATCAATAAAAGAATAACGTTGAAAATTACCTAAGACTCTCATTTAATTATCTGTTTGATTACTCTTAACTGATTTATAACTTGCTTAAACAAAAAGATTTGTATTCACCCCCCCCCCCCCACCACCACCTTCTACAATACTCTTGTTGTTATCTAAGGGACCAACACATATCTATCTTCTTCTTTGAAAATTACAATTCTCTTGATTCTTTCTTAAGTTGTCAAAATCAGGACTTGAGACGCTTTAGCGTTATTGGTTCCCCCTCAAATATAGAATCTTCTTTTGTAGCAACATGGATATGGGCCTAGTAGTAATAACCTATTTACCATTAGTTAATGTTAATTTATTAATATTAGTGAGATTTAATTGTGTTTTTTATAGTTATTTGTGTATGGTATAAAGTGCGTTCTGTGACAAGGGTCACAAAACATATTTTGTTACGTGATTTGGACCTTGTTATGACCGCTTAATGAAGTAAAATGTGTTTATGATAAATGGTAAATACCCTTGCGAAGTGGAGAATGAGGTTTCCTCACAATGAAAAAACCCCAAATTGTTTAAATACTCTATGCGTTCCATTATTTGCCATTTTTGGCTAGTATAAACCCTAAACACTTCAATGCTTCTCTAATCCATAAAATCAAGAGTGAAAATCAAAGCTAGTAATTTCGTGCATATGATTATTGAGATTTCAAGGATTCAAATAAAGTAAATATCACTGATTTTGATGTATTCAAATGAGTTTAAATTGTTTTTGTAAAAGTTGGGTTTTGGGTTTGATTCTAACCTTAGTGTGTTTGTGATGTTGTTTAATGCTTGAGTATTGTTCCATGTATGTTTGTGCACCTTCCTAAATCTTGATTTGGCCAGAAATATCACAAAATTGTGATTTTAGACTCAAAACCAAGAGCAGACGTTGATGACCGTTCTTCATCATTTGCGCGTGTAAGCTTACGCGCACATGGGATAATGTTTAGATGCGGGTAAGCGTTACCCGTGTTGTTGAGTTTTCCGCACTTGTAGGCTTTTTACATACGTGCATGTGTGTGTGTTTTCCGGTGCGTGTGTGTAACAACCTGCTACTTCCGTTAAGCTTCGTTAACTGACCGTTAAGTTATTTAACGGAACTTACTTAAATTTTGTGTATTTAATCTAATTAAGTGCATACTTGGTTCTTGGAGAACTACTATAATTAATATGTTAAATATTAATCAGAAAACTTATTTCATGCTTTGAAATACTGAGAAAACGATACGGTTTTGAAAACTTCAACAGAGGTCTCACGAGACTACGAAACGTCTGATTTTTGATAAAATAATAATTTTTAATAATTATTACTTTTAATAAAAACTTATTTGATTTATTATTTATTTAATGAATTAAACCCATTGGATTGCGTTTTAACGATCGGTTAACGTTCTGATAACACGGTACGGATAACGGCACACGAAACGGACCACTGCAGAAACACTAGCAAGCAAAACGAGCCCGGAACCACCCCATGGGCTACGCACGGCCGAACCCCACCCATTACACCCTTAGTGGACTTAATTTTGTTTAATTGGATCACTAGTGGTTGTTATTTGAGGCCCCAAACTAATTAGCTAGTAAACAAAAAGCTCTAAACACTTCTCCACTCTAAACCTAATCGACACATCTCTTCTCCCTCTCCTCTCTTGCTCATTGACCTCAGTCCCCAACATACCACCACTCAAAACTCAAAATTAGAACAAGTCTTGTACTTCAAAGTTGTTCCTTGCTTCATTCTACATCTACTAACGTGTATCGATTGTGCTAAAAGGGTATAATTTCTAACCCTAAATTTATAAATCTGATTTTTATTTCTAATATATGAATTAGATGTTCTATTGCTCAATTGATCGTGTTTGTGTATGTAATTAGTGTTTATATTGTTCGATTTGCGAGTTAGGGTTTAAAAACGATTTGTATTGCTATGCTACTGGAATTGAGATTTTTTTTATGTAAATGAAAAGTGTTTAGATGGATATCTATCTAAAAAATATCAAGTTTGCTCACTTGAATCGCATGATTTCGTTTTGTATAGCTTAAGTTATGCTCGTTTGAAGTTTCGGTATGTATTTATGCTATAATCCGAAAACTGCAATTTGTGTGATTGAAATTGGCTTATAAACTGATGCTACATGTATATATATTTGAAAAACACATAAAATGGAGTAGTATTTCATAGTAATTGGATTTGTGAAAGTCGTTTTATGACTACTTGAATGTTTGCGCTAAAACATGTCGACTAGCAATTTGTTCATGAACCAAACGACCATTTAACATGCTTTTTGTTAACCAAGCATTTATATTCTGTAAAGTTCATTATTAGTACTTGACATTTCATGTAGACTTCACATGCTAATTGTTTCTAGATGCTTGTATAATCGACCCCGAAAACGACTACCTAAATGGGATCGATTCTGTCTAGTTTGTACTTTTAATTGTCTAGCATGAAGTAGGAGTTGAATTAGAACTTGTGCTTATGATATGTTGTTAAATGTATATTTATTAGCATATCTTATTGCATTTATAACTCTGAAAGCCTTATTTGCTATGTGTTGTATGAGCGCCGAAACCAAAGGTCTGGATTCTGTCTAAATCAGAAAGTCTGATAAGTTGGTCAAAACTGTACAAATTGACTATATGGTTTTCTTTGATCTTTTTACCACTAATAATTTGAAATGTTAAGAACCATCTCCAATTGGCCATTTATTAATTGCTATTTTCTAGATTAAATGAGAATTAAAATTAAAACTGATGCACAAACAGAAACTGAATTTGAATGTTTTGCATGCTACGTGAGTTCTAGGAATCGTATGATAGTGTGCTTGGTCTTTTTGGAAAGCTTATGAAATGAACTTATAATTTGGAGCTCCTCATAATTTTTTGATGTGTCATTTGTGAACTATGCTTGTCCGATTGCATGACCGTTGTGAAAACGTACGATAGCTAAACTAGTAAATGTTAATTGGCTAAACAAATGAGTGAAACTTATGAGTTGACCTTGGTTTAACTTTGTGACATCATTGACTTGACCGACTGATGTAGTTGACTTAGTTTGACTAACTTGACCAAGTTTGACTTTTGTTGACTTGCTTGACTAGTTGACTTCTGTGTTGACTTTTACTATACGATTGCGTCGGTCCGAGAAATATGACATCTGTACTGTGAGTCTGTTTTTTGAAACAAACTTATGTAACTGTATAATGGTACGTTAGGTTACGTTACTTGGTCATAGTGTTCGACTACTCTTTCCTTGTGAATTGTCAAGTGCATTCAAGGTGAGTCTACAGTCCCATTTTCATTTACATTTTTAGGATGAGATACATGCTGCTTTTGAAACTGTTTCTTAAACTATTTTAAACTCTTTTATGCATTAGACACTAGTGCAAACTGAATATACATAATGAATTCGATCAAAAAGCCTCTAGCTTGAATATATTAATTACTTTGTAAGGCTCGAACTATAAGGACGATACCGTAGGTTTGACAAACCTCACTCTACAGATTGGGTGCTTATAACTTTGTTACCGAATGCTTGATCAGCATTTGCAATATGGGGTAAAGGAAGTAGTGTAGCGTTATAGCTATCCGCGGGTTAAAGCTTTATATTCAAGTGCTCATAACATATGTATATCGTTGCAACCCTTGGGTTGTGCGCTAGAAATCTCGTGGTCTAAAACAAAGAATCATTACTCTGAATACAGTTTTTCAGACTCTGCATTATGCTATTTAAACTTGGGATTTACGAACTTGAAACTAGACATGATATTGTCTAAAAACATCTGAAACAAAACCTTTTTGATGTCACACACAATTGAAACTTGACATCGCTGACTACAAACAGTTTAACACTAGACGTTTGCTGTATGCAAACTTTTGACATTAAACCTTGGTGGTTTTGTACTGATAAATGTTTACCGATTTTTTGAATACAAATTTTCGGATACCGATTATTGATAAACGATTTTGATGACTGGTTTTTCAATAAACGAATTTTGGAAACTGATTTATGAAACATACGATGAACTATTTACTTAAACCTGTAGATTCACTCAACTTTACGTTGACCCATTTTGCATGTTATATCTCAGGTATTAAATGCTTCCGCAGTAGAACTTTGTTGTTATATTGAGGTCAAGCCAAACACTGAGACCAGAGTTAACATTACTATTAATGGATTTTGACGAGGTGTTATAGTTGGTATCAGAGCTTTGGCTATAGGGAACTAGGAAGCATTAGTGTGTCTGACCGTTGTAGTGACCCGAACTTTTCCATGTTTATATATATATATTAAATGAAATTGTTATTTACATGATTAAGTGTTTCCAACATGTTAAGCAATCAAACTTGTTAAGACTTGATTAATTGAAATAGGTTTCATATAGACAATTGACCACCCAAGTTGACCGGTGATTCACGAACGTTAAAACTTGTAAAAATTATACGATGACATATATATGGTTATATATATAGTTAACATGATTTTATTATAAGTATGTATCTCATTAGGTATTTTAACAATGAGTTATATACATAAAAATGAGACTATTAATTTAAGAAACTCGAAAACGATATATATAACGATTATCGTTATAACAACGTCTTACTAGGTACATATGAATCATATTAAGATATTGATACACTTGGTTAATTATGTTAAATGATAAGTAAATATATTATTAAGTGTATTAACAATGAAATACATATGTAAAAATAAGACTACTAACTTAATGATTTCGAAACGAGACATATATGTAACGATTATCGTTGTAACGACATTTAACTGTACATATATCATACTAAGATATATTATATATCATAATATCATGATAATATAAAAATTTAACATCTCATTTGTTATAATAAACAATGGGTTAACAACATTCAACAAGATCGTTAACCTAAAGGTTTCAAAACAACATTTACATGTAACGACTAACGATGACTTAACGACTCAGTTAAAATGTATATACATGTAGTGTTTTAATATGTATTCATACACTTTTGAAAGAGTTCAAGACACTTATCAAAATACTTCTACTTAACAAAAATGCTTACAATTACATCCTCGTTCAGTTTCATCAACAATTCTACTCGTATGCACCCGTATTCGTACTCGTACAATACACAGCTTTTAGATGTATGTACTATTGGTATATACACTCTAATGATCAGCTCTTAGCAGCCCATGTGAGTCACCTAACACATGTGGGAACCATCATTTGGCAACTAGCATGAAATATCTCATAAAATTACAAAAATATGAGTAATCATTCATGACTTGTTTACATGAAAACAAAATTACATATCCTTTATATCTAATCCATACACCAACGACCAAAAACACCTACAAACACTTTCATTCTTCAATTTTCTTCATCTAATTGATCTCTCTCAAGTTCTATCTTCAAGTTCTAAGTGTTCTTCATAAATTCCAAAAGTTCTAGTTTCATAAAATCAAGAATACTTCCAAGATTGCAAGTTTACTTCCAAGTTTCTAAATCCATTCCAAGTAATCATCCAAGATCAAGAAACCTTTGTTACTTACAGTAGGTTATCTTTCTAATATAAGGTAATAATCATATTCAAACTTTAATTCAATTTCTATAACTATAACAATCTTATTTCGAGTGGAAATCTTACTTGAAATTGTTTTCGTGTCATGATTCTGCTTCAAGAACTTTCAAGCCATCCAAGGATCCTTTGAAGCTAGATCTATTTTTCTCATTTCCAGTAGGATTATCCAAGGAACTTTAGGTAGTAATGATGTTCATAACATCATTCGATTCATACATATAAAGCTATCTTATTCGAAGGTTTAAACTTGTAATCACTAGAACATAGTTTAGTTAATTCTAAAATTGTTCGCAAATAAAAGTTAATCCTTCTAACTTGACTTTTAAAATCAACTAAACACATGTTCTATATCTATATTATATGCTAACTTAATGATTTAAAACCTGGAAACACGAAAAACACCGTAAAATCGGATTTACGCCGTCGTAGTAACACCGCGGGCTGTTTTGGGTTAGTTAATTAAAAACTATGATAAACTTTGATTTAAAAGTTGTTATTCTGGGAAAAAGATTTTTATTATGAACATGAAACTATATCTAAAAATTATGGTTAAACTCAAAGTGGAAGTATGTTTTCTAAAATGGTCATCTAGACGTCGTTCTTTCGACTGAAATGACTACCTTTATAAAAACGACTTGTAACTTATTTTTCCGACTATAAACCTATACTTTTTATGTTTAGATTCATAAAATAGAGTTCAATATGAAACCATAGCAATTTGATTCACTCAAAACGGATTTAAAATGAAGAAGTTATGGGTAAAACAAGATTGGATAATTTTTCTCATTTTAGCTACGTGAAAATTGGTAACAAATCTATTCCAACCATAACTTAATCAACTTGTATTGTATATTATGTAATCTTGAGATACCATAGACACGTATACAATGTTTCGACCTATCATGTCGACACATCTATATATATTTTGGAACAACCATAGACACTCTATATGTGAATGTTGGAGTTAGCTATACAGGGTTGAGGTTGATTCCAAAATATATATAGTTTGAGTTGTGATCAATACTGAGATACGTATACACTGGGTCGTGGATTGATTCAAGATAATATTTATCGATTTATTTCTGTACATCTAACTGTGGACAACTAGTTGTAGGTTACTAACGAGGACAGCTGACTTAATAAACTTAAAACATCAAAATATATTAAAAGTGTTGTAAATATATTTTGAACATACTTTGATATATATGTATATATTGTTATAGGTTCGTGAATCAACCAGTTGCCAAGTCTTACTTCCCGACGAAGTAAAAATATGTGAAAGTGAGTTATAGTCCCACTTTTAAAATCTAATATTTTTGGGATGAGAATACATGCAGGTTTTATAAATGATTTACAAAATAGACACAAGTACGTGAAACTACATTCTATGGTTGAATTATCGAAATCGAATATGCCCCTTTTTATTAAGTCTGGTAATCTAAGAATTAGGGAACAGACACCCTAATTGACGCGAATCCTAAAGATAGATCTATTGGACCTAACAAACCTCATCCAAAGTACCGGATGCTTTAGTACTTCGAAATTTATATCATATCCGAAGGGTGTCCCGGAATGATGGGGATATTCTTATATATGCATCTTGTTAATGTCAGTTACCAGGTGTTCACCATATGAATGATTTTTATCTCTATGTATGGGATGTGTATTGAAATATGAAATCTTGTGGTCTATTGTTACGATTTGATATATATAGGTTAAACCTATAACTCACCAACATTTTTGTTGACGTTTAAAGCATGTTTATTCTCAGGTGAATACTAAGAGCTTCCGCTGTTGCATACTAAAATAAGGACAAGATTTGGAGTCCATGTTTGTATGATATTGTGTAAAAACTGCATTCAAGAAACTGATTTCGATGTAACATATTTGTATTGTAAACCATTATATAATGGTCGTGTGTAAACAGGATATTTTAGATTATCATTATTTGATAATCTACGTAAAGCTTTTTAAAAATTTATTTATAAAATAAAGGTTATGGTTTGTTTTAAAAATGAATGCAGTCTTTGAAAAATGTCTCATATAGAGGTCAAAACCTCGCAACGAAATCAATTAATATGGAACGTTTTTAATCAATAAGAACGGGACATTTCAGTTGGTATCCGAGCGTTGGTCTTAGAGAACCAGAAAATTTGCATTAGTGTGTCTTATCGAGTTTGTTAGGATGCATTAGTGAGTCTGGACTTCGACCGTGTTTTGTTTAAAAATGATTGCTTAACATTTTTGTTGGAAACTATATATTATTAACATGTATATATTATGTGATATATTAATATCTTAGCATGTTTGATATTGTGTGATAGATGTCTACCTCTAGCAAAAATCCCATTGAATCACCTAATAATAACGAAGAGTCAAATATATATTGGACTGATTCACAAGTTCCCGAAGAAGAACCGGAAGAAGAATCAGAACCGGAAGAAGAATCAGCACCAGAAGAGGAGGAACCGGAGGAGGAAATAGAACCGGTGGGGGAATAATAAAATGGTTAAGTAAAAGAAAATCCTCAACCAACCGACCAAGGTTAACTATGGTCAATGGTATTTTCGCCAAGGAAGCAAAATATTGGGAGGATTACCAATTCTCCGATGAATCGGATTCCGTCGAGAATTCCGATGATGTTATAGAAATTACCCCAACTGAATTTAAAAAGGCAAAAGAAAATAATAAGGGAAAGGGCATAAAAATAGAGAAATCTAATTCCAACCCCGATGAACTTTATATGTATCGTCAACCCCCGAAGCCCTTAAGTTGTAACAATGACCCGGGAACCTCTAAACCACCAGGTTTTTCTAAACCATTGTGGAAAACGATAGCTCGTATTAGGGGAACATCATATATCCCTAGAAACTTGGAAAAACGAACCAAAACCGAAGAAGAAGAAACGAGCGAGTCGGAATAAGATAGTTGTATTCGTGTGGTGTAATATATGTAATATAGTGTGCTTATGCTTTATGATATATGTAAAAATTGCTTGTATTAATAAGTATTTTTTTTTTATGAATCTAACTCTTGTCTATTTTACAGTATAAAAATACAAAATGGATAGACAACCCAATATTTTAAGAGACCTACCCGAAGACATGATTGATGAAATCTTGTCTAGAGTCGGTCAGAATTCTTTGGCACAACTATTTACGGCGAAATCAGTTTGTAAGACATTCGAAGAACGTTCCAAGAATGTCTTGGTTTATAAGAGACTTTCGTTTGAAAGATGGGGGATATCACATTGGGAAACCCATAAGTTACGATGTGTTTACTTTGATGCATATATTGCGGGGAACCCAAATGCTATTTTACGCAACGGGTTAAGAAATTATTTTAACTCAATGTATCCGAATATAGGACTTCATGATTTAGAAAAAGCGGCTAACATGCAACATAAAGAAGCATGCTATGCTTACGGGTTAGTAATGTTCGCTTCTCACCAAAGTGAGAAAAAGAATATCGGGCTACAACTATTAAACAAAACGTTCCCACAAGTGACGGAGTCGGTAATTGGGGTAAGAAATGAGGTTTTTAGGTTATTACGAGACTGTTGGTCATTACGTAACCCTCGTTCCTTTGACGACGTTACAACACGCTGTCTTATCAACGGCCATAACGGTTCTGTTCCACAAGACCATGGATGGGAAGTAGTCCTAGTAAAACCAGAATGCATGACTTGTTTCTGGACGTATGAATTACGTGTCTTTATTGCCTTTGCTGAACGACTTGTGTACTAGCTAGAATTATCTTCACAACTATCTTGTATCAAAGTTATTGTGTGCTATATTTCATGCTTTATGTAAAATAAGCGGTATTGTAAGTTTGTAAAATATTGTATAAAAGTTTGAACGCAAAATATTATTATAATCAGTTTTTCATATAGAATTGTAGTAGTTGAATTGTATATTAGCTACTAAGTATGAACTTAACGGGTAGGTACTACCCGAATTTAAACTTATAAAACGCTAATATGAAGAAAAAGCTTTTATAAATGAGTTCATATTATGCTAAGAAATACTATTAACTACTCTTAATATTCTGTATGATTAACTTGTTCCATTTGACTATTTTGAAGGAAATGGCACCGACTACTCGACACACCGTGAATATGAATGAAGAGGAATTCCGTACTTTTCTAGCTTCAAACATAGCCACAGTACAGGTTGCGCTACATACCAACAATAACCTTGGATCTAGCAGTACAGAAAATAGTGTAGGATGCACCTACAAAGAATTCACTGCCTGCAAACCTTTGGAATTTGATGGAACCGAAGGACCGATCGGATTGAAACAGTGGACCGAGAAGGTCGAATCGGTGTTTGCCATAAGTAAGTGTACTGAAGAGGACAAAGTTAAGTACGCTACGCATACCTTCATAGGTTATGCGTTAACATGGTGGAATACCTATCTAGAGCAAATGGGACAAGATGATGCGTACGCACTACCGTGGTCAGCATTCAAGCACTTGATGAACGAGAAGTACCGTCCCAGAACCGAGATCAATAAGCTCAAGACAGAACTTAGAGGGTTACGAACCCAAGGATTTGATATTACCACGTACGAAAGACGATTCACAGAATTGTACCTATTATGTCCGGGAGCGTTCGAAGATGAGGAAGAGAATATTGACGCGTTTGTGAAAGGATTACCGGAAAGAATCCAAGAAGATATAAGTTCACATGAGCCCGCCTCCATACAACAGGCATGTAGAATGGCTCACAAACTAGTGAACCAGATTGAGGAAAGAATTAAAGAATAGATGGCTGAAGAGGCCAATGTGAAGCAAGTCAAAAGAAAGTGGGAGGAAAACGGTGATAAGAATCACCAATACAACAACAACAGCAATTACAATAATAATCGCAACAATTATCCCAACAATCGCAACATCAATCACAACTACAACAAACGGCCCAACAACAACAACAACAACAACAACAACAACAACAACAACAACAACAACAACAACAACAAAAACAACAACAGCAACTACAACAATCATCCCAACAACAATAACAACCGCAACAACAACAACAACAATCAGAAGCAGCTATGCCAAAGGTGTGAAAAGTATCACTCGGGGTTCTGCACCAAATTTTGCAACAAGTGTAAAAGAAATAGTCATAGCGCGGCAAAGTGTGAGGTCTACGGACCAGGGGTTAACAGAACGAAAGGAACAAATGGTGTCGGAACGAGTAATGGCGGAGCAAGTAGTGTCGGAGCAAGTTATGCCAATGTAGTTTGCTATAAATGTGGAAAACCGGGCCACATTATTAGAAATTGCCCAAACCAGGAGAACACGAATGGACAAGGCCGCGGAAGAGTTTTCAATATTAATGCAGCCGAGGCACAGGAAGACCCGGAGCTTGTTACGGGTACGTTTCTTATTGACAATAAATCTGCTTACGTTTTATTTGATTCGGGTGCGGATAGAAGCTATATGAGTAGAGATTTTTGTGCTAAATTAAGTTGTCCATTGACGCCATTGGATTGTAAATGTTTACTCGAATTAGCAAACGGTAAATTAATTTCAGCAGATAATATATGCCGGAATCGAGAAATTAAACTGGGTAGCGAAATATTTAAGATTGATTTGATACCAGTAGAGTTAGGGAGTTTTGATGTAATAGTTGGCATGGACTGGCTGAAGAAGGTGAAAGCAGAGATCGTATGTTATAAAAATGCAATTCGCATTGTACGAGAAGAAGGAGAACCCTTAATGGTGTACGGAGAAAAGGGCAACATGAAGCTACATCTTATTAGTAATTTAAAGGCACAAAAACTAATAAGAAAAGGTTGCTATGCTGTTCTAGCACACGTCGAGAAAGTACAAACTGAAGAAAAGAGCATCAATGATGTTCCCATCGCAAAAGAATTTCCCGATGTATTTCCGAAAGAATTACCGGGACTACCTCCACATCGATCTGTTGAATTTCAAATAGATCTTGTACCAGGAGCTGCACCAATAGCTCGTGCTCCTTATAGACTCGCACCCAGCGAGATGAAAGAACTGCAAAGCCAACTGCAAGAACTATTAGAACGTGGTTTCATTCGACCAAGCACATCACCATGGGGAGCTCCTGTTTTGTTTGTCAAGAAGAAGGATGGTACATTTAGGTTGTGTATTGACTACAGAGAGTTGAACAAACTTACCATCAAAAACCGTTATCCACTGCCGAGAATTGACGACTTATTTGATCAACTACAAGGCTCGTCGGTTTATTCGAAGATCGATTTACGTTCTGGATATCATCAAATGCGAGTAAAGGAGGATGATATTCCAAAAACTACTTTTAGGACGCGTTATGGTCATTACGAGTTTATGGTTATGCCGTTTGGATTGACTAACGCACCAGCTGTGTTCATGGACCTTATGAACCAAGTGTGTGGGCCATATCTTGACAAGTTTGTCATTGTTTTCATTGATGACATACTTATTTACTCAAAGAATGATCAAGAGCACGAAGAACATTTGAGAAAAGTGCTAGAAGTATTGAGAAAGAAAAACTATACGCTAAGTTTTCAAAGTGTGCATTTTGGTTGGAAGAAGTTCAATTCCTCGGTCACATAGTGAACAAAGAAGGTATCCAGGTGGACCCGGCAAAGATCGAAACCGTTGAAAAGTGGGAAACCCCAAAAACTCCGAAGCATATACGTCAATTTTTAGGATTGGCTGGTTACTACAGAAGATTCATCCAAGATTTCTCCAAAATAGCAAAACCCTTGACTGCATTAACGCATAAAGGGAAGAAATTTGGATGGAAGGATGAACAAGAGGAGGCGTTTCAATTATTGAAGAAAAAGCTAACTACGGCACCTATATTGTCATTGCCTGAAGGGAATGATGATTTTGTGATTTATTGTGACGCATCAAAGCAAGGTCTCGGTTGTGTATTAATGCAACGAACGAAGGTGATTGCTTATGCGTCTAGACAATTGAAGATTCACGAGTAAAATTATACGACGCATGATTTGGAATTAGGCGCGGTTGTTTTTGCATTAAAGACTTGGAGGCACTACTTATATGGGGTCAAAAGTATTATATATACCGACTACAAAAGTCTTCAACACATATTTAATCAGAAACAACTGAATATGAGGCAGCGTAGGTGGATTGAATTGTTGAATGATTACGACTTTGAGATTCGTTACCACTCGGGAAAGGCAAATGTGGTAGCCGACGCCTTGAGCAGAAAGGACAGAGAACCCATTCGAGTAAAATCTATGAATATAATGATTCACACTAACCTTACTACTCAAATAAAGGAGGCGCAACAAGGAGTTTTAAAAGAGGGAAATTTAAAGGATGAAATACCCAAAGGATCGGAGAAGCATCTTAATATTCGGGAAGACGGAACCCGGTATAGGGCTGAAAGAATTTGGGTACCAAAATTTGGAGATATGAGAGAAATGGTACTTAGAGAAGCTCATAAAACCAGATACTCAATACATCCTGGAACGGGGAAGATGTACAAGGATCTTAAGAAACATTTTTGGTGGCCAGGTATGAAAGCCGATATTGCTAAATATGTAGGAGAATGTTTGACGTGTTCTAAGGTCAAAGCTGAACATCAGAAACCATCAGGTCTACTACAACAACCTGAAATCCCGGAATGGAAATGGGAAAACATTACCATGGATTTCATTACTAAATTGCCAAGGACTGCAAGTGGTTATGATACTATTTGGGTAATAGTTGATCGTCTCACCAAGTCAGCACACTTCCTGCCAATAAGAGAAGATGACAAGATGGAGAAGTTAGCACGACTGTATTTGAAGGAAGTCATCTCCAGACATGGAATACCAATCTCTATTATCTCTGATAGGGATGGCAGATTTATTTCAAGATTCTGGCAGACATTACAGCAAGCATTGGGAACTCGTCTAGACATGAGTACTGCCTATCATCCACAAACTGATGGGCAGAGCGAAAGGACGATACAAACGCTTGAAGACATGCTACGAGCTTGTGTTATTGATTTCAGAAACAGTTGGGATCGACATCTACCGTTAGCAGAATTTTCCTACAACAACAGCTACCATTCAAGCATTGAGATGGCGCCGTTTGAAGCACTTTATGGTAGAAAGTGCGGGTCTCCGATTTGTTGGAGTGAAGTGGGGGATAGACAGATTACGGGTCCAGAGATAATACAAGAAACTACCGAGAAAATCATCCAAATTTAACAAAGATTGAAAACCGACCAGAGTCGACAAAAGAGCTACGCGGACAGTAAAAGAAAAGATATAGAGTTTGAAATTGGAGAAATGGTCATGCTTAAGGTTTCACCTTGGAAAGGCGTTGTTTGATTTGGTAAACGGGGGAAACTAAATCCAAGGTATATTGGACCATTCAAGATTATAGATCATGTCGGACCAGTAGCTTACCAACTGGAGCTACCTCAATAACTCGCGGCTGTACATAACACTTTCCACGTCTCAAATTTGAAGAAATGTTTTGCTAAAGAAGATCTCACTATTCCGTTGGACGAAATCCAAATCAATGAAAAACTTCAATTCATTGAAGAACCCGTCGAAATAATGGATCGTGAGGTTAAGAGACTTAAACAAAACAAGATACCGATTGTTAAGGTTCGATGGAATGCTCGTAGAGGACCCGAGTTCACCTGGGAGCGTGAAGATCAGATGAAGAAGAAATACCCGCATTTATTTCCAGAAGATACGTCAACACCTCCAACTGCTTAAAATTTCGAGACGAAATTTATTTAACGGGTAGGTACTGTAGTGACCCGAACTTTTCCATGTTTATATATATATTAAATGAAATTGTTATTTACATGATTAAGTGTTTCCAACATGTTAAGCAATCAAACTTGTTAAGACTTGATTTATTGAAATAGGTTTCATATAGACAATTGACCACCCAAGTTGACCGGTGATTCACGAACGTTAAAACTTGTAAAAATTATATGATGACATATATATGGTTATATATATAGTTAACATGATTTTATTATAAGTATGTATCTCATTAGGTATTTTAACAATGAGTTATATACATAAAAATGAGACTATTAATTTAAGAAACTCGAAAACGATATATATAACGATTATCGTTATAACAACGTCTTACTAGGTACATATGAATCATATTAAGATATTGATACACTTGGTTAATTATGTTAAATGATAAGTAAATATATTATTAAGTGTATTAACAATGAAATACATATGTAAAAATAAGACTACTAACTTAATGATTTCGAAACGAGACATATATGTAACGATTATCGTTGTAACGACATTTAACTGTACATATATCATACTAAGATATATTATATATCATAATATCATGATAATATAAAAATTTAACATCTCATTTGTTATAATAAACAATGGGTTAACAACATTCAACAAGATCGTTAACCTAAAGGTTTCAAAACAACATTTACATGTAACGACTAACGATGACTTAACGACTCAGTTAAAATGTATATACATGTAGTGTTTTAATATGTATTCATACACTTTTGAAAGACTTCAAGACACTTATCAAAATACTTCTACTTAACAAAAATGCTTACAATCACATCCTAGTTCAGTTTCATCAACAATTCTACTCGTATGCACCCGTATTCGTACTCGTACAATAAACAGCTTTTAGATGTATGTACTATTGGTATATACACTCTAATGATCAGCTCTTAGCAGCCTATTTGAGTCACCTAACACATGTGGGAACCATCATTTGGAAACTAGCATGAAATATCTCATAAAATTACAAAAATATGAGTAATCATTCATGACTTATTTACATGAAAACAAAATTACATATCCTTTATATCTAATCCATACACCAACGACCAAAAACACCTACAAACACTTTCATTCTTCAATTTTCTTCATCTAATTGATCTCTCTCAAGTTCTATCTTCAAGTTCTAAGTGTTCTTTATAAATTCCAAAAGTTCTAGTTTCATAAAATCAAGAATACTTCCAAGATTGCAAGTTTACTTCCAAGTTTCTAAATCCATTCAAAGTAATCATCCAAGATCAAGAAACCTTTGTTACTTAAAGTAGGTTATCTTTATAATACAAGGTAATAATCATATTCAAACTTTAATTCAATTTCTTTAACTATAACAATCTTATTTCGAGTGGAAATCTTACTTGAAATTGTTTTCGTGTCATGATTCTGCTTCAAGAACTTTCAAGCCATCCAAGGATTCTTTGAAGCTAGATCTATTTTTCTCATTTCCAGTAGGTTTATCCAAGGAACTTGAGGTAGTAATGATGTTCATAAAATCATTCGATTCATACATATAAAGCTATCTTATTCGAAGGTTTAAACTTGTAATCACTAGAACATAGTTTAGTTAATTCTAAACTTGTTCGCAAATAAAAGTTAATCCTTCTAACTTGAATTTTAAAATCAACTAAACACATGTTCTATATCTATATGATATGCTAACTTAATGATTTAAAACCTGGAAACACGAAAAACACCGTAAAATCGGATTTACGCCGTCGTAGTAACACCGCGGGCTGTTTTGGGTTAGTTAATTAAAAACTATGATAAACTTTGATTTAAAAGTTTTTATTCTGGGAAAATATTTTTATTATGAACATCAAACTATATCCAAAAATTATGGTCAAACTCAAAGTGGAAGTATGTTTTCTAAAATGGTCATCTAGACGTCGTTCTTTCGACTGAAATGACTACCTTTACAAAAATGACTTGTAACTTATTTTTCCGACTATAAACCTATACTTTTTCTGTTTAAATTCATAAAATAGAGTTCAATATGAAACCATAGCAATTTGATTCACTCAAAACGGATTTAAAATGAAGAAGTTATGGGTAAAACAAGATTGGATAATTTTTCTCATTTTAGCTACGTGAAAATTGGTAACAAATCTATTCCAACCATAACTTAATCAACTTGTATTGTATATATTATTTAATCTTGAGATACCATAGACACGTATACAATGTTTTGACCTATCATGTCGACACATCTATATATATTTCGGAACAACCATAGACACTCTATATGTGAATGTTGGAGTTAGCTATACAGGGTTTCAGGTTGATTCCAAAATATATATAGTTTGAGTTGTGATCAATACTGAGATACGTATACACTGGGTCGTGGATTGATTCAAGATAATATTTATCGATTTATTTCTGTACATCTAACTGTGGACAACTAGTTGTAGGTTACTAACGAGGACAGCTGACTTAATAAACTTAAAACATCAAAATATATTAAAAGTGTTGTAAATATATTTTGAACATACTTTGATATATATGTATATATTGTTATAGGTTCGTGAATCAACCAGTGACCAAGTCTTACTTCCTAACGAAGTAAAAATCTGTGAAAGTGAGTTATAGTCCCACTTTTAAAATCTAATATTTTTGGGATGAGAATACATGCAGGTTTTATAAATGATTTACAAAATAGACACAAGTACGTGAAACTACATTCTATGGTTGAATTATCGAAATCGAATATGCCCCTTTTTATTAAGTCTGGTAATCTAAGAATTAGGGAACAGACACCATAATTGACGTGAATCCTAAAGATAGATCTATTGGGCCTAACAAACCCCATCCAAAGTACTGGATGCTTTAGTACTTCAAAATTTATATCATATCCGAAGGGTGTCCCGGAATGATGGGGATATTCTTATATATGCATCTTGTTAATGTCGGTTACCAGGTGTTCACCATATGAATGATTTTTATCTCTATGTATGGGATGTGTATTGAAATATGAAATCTTGTGGTCTATTGTTACGATTTGATATATATAGGTTAAACCTATAACTCACCAACATTTTTGTTGACGTTTAAAGCATGTTTATTCTCAGGTGAATACTAAGAGCTTCCGCTGTTGCATACTAAAATAAGGACAAGATTTGGAGTCCATGTTTGTATGATATTGTGTAAAAACTGCATTCAAGAAACTGATTTCGATGTAACATATTTGTATTGTAAACCATTATGTAATGGTCGTGTGTAAACAGGATATTTTAGATTATCATTATTTGATAATCTACGTAAAGCTTTTTAAACCTTTATTTATAAAATAAAGGTTATGGTTTGTTTTAAAAATGAATGCAGTCTTTGAAAAACGTCTCATATAGAGGTCAAAACCTCGCAACGAAATCAATTAATATGGAACGTTTTTAATCAATAAGAACGGGACATTTCAACCGTAGGGCGCATTAGTGGGTCTAGTCTATAGTCGTATACCCTGAATGACTATTATACACCATGCTTGCATTGTTTGCTTTACTATGCTACATGTAGGCCTACACATTATGTCACATACATATATACACCTATACCTATATTGATATGGAGTTGGACTAAATATACTATATCATGAATCGCATACGTACACACGACGCGAGACTTAATTGAATTAAGTTGACCACACTATCTTGAACTTATGGAGTAATGTCGAATGGAAATATGACATAGCGTAATGTAATGACCGGGATTACATTACGGTAACTCATAGAGAAGGTTCGACATTGCAAAATAAGGAATTGGGAGCGATTCAAGTAGTTTATTTTGATAAATACCATTTGGAACATAAACCGTATATTCTCAAATATGAGTAGAAATTTACAGTGTGCGAATTAATTGTTATTATATCCTATAAGAAGCGTGTAACTACGTCACAACTCGTCACTACTCGACACTGTCTGTCACCACCGATCACTACTTGGCACTACGAAGACACTGCTTGTGAAATTTCTCGTTCATATCGATTATAAACGTTCCATATTAATTGATTTCGTTGCGAGGTTTTGACCTCTATATGAGATGTTTTTCAAAGACTGCATTCGATTTTAAAAGAAACCATAACCTTTATTTTATCGATAAAGGTTTAAAAATATTATGACGATTATCAAATAATGATAATCTAAAATATAGCGTTTTCACACGATTATTACATAATGGTTTACAATAATATTACACATAAATTTAAATCTCCGAATGTAGTTTTTAAACAATATTATACAAGCATGATGACTCCAACTCTTGTCCATAAATTAGCATGCAACAGCGGAAGCTCTTAATAATCACCTGAGAATAAACATGCTTTAAACGTCAATAAAAAAATATTGGTGAGTTATAGGTTTAACCTATATATTTATCAAATTGTAATAATAGACCACAAGATTTCATTTCTCATAAATACACATCTCGTGTCAGGCATTTCGCAAACTGCATAGAGATAAAAATCATTCATATGGTGAACACCTGGTAACCGACCTTAACAAGATGCATATAAAATATCTCCATCATTCCGGGACTCCCTTCGGACATGATAAATTCGAAGTACTATAGCATCCGGTACTTTGGATGGGGCTTGTTGGACCCAATAGATCTATCTTTAGGATTCGCGTCAATTAGGGTGTCTGTTCCCTAATTCTTAGATTACCAGACTAAAAAGGGGCATATCCGGCTTAATAATTCAACCATAGAATGTAGTTTCACGTACTTGTGTCTATTTTGTAAAACATTTATAAAACTGCATGTATTCTCATCCCAAAAATATTAGATTTAAAAAGTGGGACTATAACTCACTTTCACAGATTTTTCCTTCGTTGGAAATAAGACTTAGCCACTGGTCGATTCACGAACCTATAACAAATATGTACATATATATCAAAGTATAATTGAAATATATTCACAACATTTTTTTATTACGTTTTTATGATTTAAGTTTGTTAAGTTAGCAGTCCTCGTTAGTAACCTACAACTAGTTGTCCACTGTTAGATGTACAGAAATAAATCAATATATATTATCTCGAATCAATCCACGACCCAGTGTATACAAGTCTCAGGCTAGATCATAACTCAAAGTATATATATTATTTTGGAATCAACCTCAACCTGTATAGCTATCTCAAGCATTACTGCATATAGAGTGTCTATGGTTGTTCCGAAATATATATATAGATGGGTCGATATGATATGTCAAAACATTGTATACGTGTCTATGGTATCCCAAGATTACATAATATGTATAATACAATATAAATTAGTTAGGATATGTTTAGTCTAGATTTGTTACAAAATTTTCGTAGCTAAAACTAGCAAATTTATCCAATTTTGTTTTACCCGTCATTTCTTCGTTTTAAATCCGTTTTGAGTGATTCAAGTTGCTATGGTTTCATAATGAACTGAAATTTATGAAACTAAACAGAGAAAGTATAAGTTTATAGTCGGAAATACAGGTTACAAGTCATTTTTTAAAGAGGTAGTCATTTCCGTCGAAAGAAAGACATCTTGATGACCATTTTGAAAAACATACTTTCACTTTGAGTTTAACCATGATTTTTGGATATAGTTTCATGTTCATAAAAAAATCATTTTCCCAGAAGAACAACTTTTAAATCAAAGTTTATCATAGTTTTTATTTATCAAACCCAAAACATGTAAGACCTTGTTTCAGTTTCTGTTTTGTTCAGCTAAGTGGGACGCCATCCAGAATTAGGGGATGCCGTCCAGTAAAGAAGTGTTGGATGCTGTCCAGAATGTTGGACGCCGTCCAACTTGTCTGATGGGCCAACTGTTTTACTTTAAGAGATTTAGAGGGGCAATTTGGTATTTTCACATGTGGGACGAGTTAAGGCCATAAGATCAGTTCTAGGAGCATCATTTGCTCCACTATCACCCACACAAACCCTCTCATCTTGTTCTAGTGAGAGAAAAAGAGTTTAGAGAGAGAAAGAGAGCTTGATTTGGAGAAGAAGGAGTCGAATTCTCACCAAAGCTAGGGTTTTAAAGTTGTTCATCTTGTTCGCGTCTATGTTGTGGTAGTAGTGGTAAGTTCAAACTCCAAATTTCATTTGTTAGATTTGATATTCAAGTTAGGGTTGAGCTTGATTTGTTGTAAAACCCTTTTTGATGATGAAGTGGGTTTATGGTGACTAGTTATTCTTGTCACTTGGCGGGTTTTGGGTTAGTTGACGGTTTGGCCTTGTTTAGGCTTTGATCTTGAGTTTAATCACTAGTTTTAGTGATTATGGAGGTGTTGGAACACTTTTGGGTGTGTTTGGTTGACTAATTTTGTAATGGGTCAAAATTAGGGCTTTGGTGTCAAAATGGGTAAGACACGTGTTTAACACTTGTGTTCGGGTTCAATCGGTGTATTAGGACCATTTTCACTCGTGTTAGTGATTATTGGTTGGTTTGAGCGCCGTTTGTACTTGGAAGTGAATTTGGGTCGAAATTGCACTAAGTGTCGAATTGAGTTGGTTTGTAAATCCACTCTAAGTGTATTGTTATGTTTGTGATAATGGAATAGGTACATTCCATCAGCGAGTTGCGGATTATTCGGTAGCATTCATCGAGGTGACAAGGTGAGTGTTAATATCCTATGTACATATGTATGTGTAGGATGGGTGCGGGTCGGGTGAAGTGGTTCTCGGTTATAGAGCTCACTTTACATATAGGTGGATTTGATTGACTTGTGTAATAGGTCCAATTGGCATGGTTGTGCGTTTTGGTTGACCACCTTTGGAGAGGTGCCCACTTTGTGTGTACGATATCACATATGCTTGTGATGTGGTTTATACAACCCCAATGGCGAAGGGTTGGTATTGAGTTGTGATTGGAGAAGTGGATCACGTGTGGATGCAGATTCACGATGACGCATGTAGTTTCGGTCATCTTATTGAGAAAGTGAGTCTCGTGTAGTTCGGATTCACGATGACTCGTGTAGTTCGGTCATCTTATTGAGGTAGTGATCTCGTGTGGTTGCGGATTCACTAAGGCTCGTGTAGTTCGGCTAACCTCGATGTTGTTGTGGTATTGAAGATAGTAATCTAGTGTGGATGCGGATTTACTAAGGCTCGTGTAGTTCGGCCAATCTTCATGTGGTAATTGGTAGTCGGTTCCGGTATTGGGTTAAGGGGTTAACCTTGGACGTTTATATATATATATATATATATATATATATATATATATATATATATATATATATATATATATATATATATATATATATATTAATGCATTGTTGTGATGTAGCTAAATCTCCAGGTGTAGCTTATTGGCATTGTTCACATCGTCGTTGGTGAACTTACTTTATTGTTGATGTTTTTAGCTTAATGCTTAGTGATCGTACGGTATGCTTAGCTTAGCTTGACTTTATGCTTGGATGCTCCGGTATGCGTTATTTGATTAGTTATGTGGCGTGTCCATTTTATGCATATGTATGTATGTAGTATATTTTCACTCACTAAGCATTAGCTTACCCTCTCGTTGTTTACCTTTTTATAGAGTTGCATGGATGCGATGGCTCGGGTAAGAGTGGGGACTGGTGGACTTGCGAAGTTGCTTAGAATACGTGCTTTTGGATTTGATTAGGATTGGGTAGCGTATCCCCAATCACCATGCTCGGTCTTCGTTTTTGTGTTAAACTTATATGGTTGAAAACTCGTAATTTTGTACGAAAGTCGTAAAACGGCCGATGTAGGCCCGGTGTCGTAAAACTCAGTTTTATTGTGAAAAACTCTTAGTTTTAATTATTATAACATATTATGAAAGTGTTTTGGTTTAAAAGTGTCGGGAAGCGGGTTTTTCACCCGCGTAACTTTGACAAACTGATCAGGAATTTTTAGTACATTTGGACGCCGTCCAAAAGACTTGGACGCCGTCCTGGTCTTCATAACTGGACGCTGTTCAGATAACTGGACGCCGTCCAGATGAACTGTGTTACAAAATTATTTTTTTTAGGAGTATTTTTGGTCGGATAACCGGTTGGGTCGTTACAAGTGGTATCAGAGCATGGTCTAAGGGATTTAGGCGACTTGAGATAGGTGCCTAGACTTAGACTTTTACGTGTACTTATTTGTTGCGGGACTTGTAGGTGAACGGGTCGGAACGGGTTATAGTTAGTGCCTTGTTTGTAGGTGGACTAACTAGGATTTTTGGCTCGTGTTGTGATGCTATTTTCTTGCGTGTGTTTATATCGCGTAGGATTTCTGTTGTGTTGGTTATATCATCGAGCGAGGCGGTCATTGTACTAACAAGTTGATACGGCGTGTGTGCGTAATAAGGACTTGTAAACCTTATTACGGGTGCAAATCGTGTCTAGCAAGTGATGTACGACGAGTGTTTAGCAAGATGGGGCGGTGTTGTGCGTATGGTTTTATACATTTGTGGACTAACCATTTTGCATTCTTTAGAATGATGACGCGAAACGAGATCGAGACGAATGCCGAGGAATTTAATAGTAGAGTTGCAGCCGCCGTTGCGGAGCAAATGAGTGCGTTGGAAGAAAGAATGGATAGGAGGTATTCCGAATTTTGGGGTAGTAGTGAAATGGAGCGTTGTCTTAAGAGCTTCATGAGGACTAAACCTCCGATGTATGATTGGAAACCGGACCCTTTGGTTAGCACAACATGGATCTCGGATGTCGAAGGGTGTTTTTGCACTATTGAATGCCCTCCCGAGAAGAAGACGAGACTCGCTACTAGCTTGTTGCGGGGTAGAGCGAGGGATTGGTTGGATGGTAAGATTGATCTTGTCGGTGGTAAGCCGTTTATGGCGTTATCGTGGGACGATTTTAAGAAGGAATTCTTTGAGGAGTTCCGGACTTCAGCCGATTTGTCGGAAATGCGTAGTGAGTTGCGAAATTTACAACAAGGATCGATGGACTTGAATACTCTCAAGACGACCTTTATGGTGAAGGCTCGTTTTTTCCCGGAGTATATTTGGAACGATCGGATGTTGAAGGAAGATTTCTATCGAACTTTGAATGATGATTTGCAGGGCAAAATTAGTGTTGGTCAAGTGAAATCGTTTGCGGAGTTATTTAACATGGCTAGGGGTTTCGAGTCGTATTCGCGATCGAAGATTGGTAAACCTTCAAGTAAGAGAAGGGTTGATTCGTATGGTGCCCCAAGTAAGAAAACTAAGGGTGCAAGTGCTAGTATGGGTAATGTGGAGAAAGGCACGATGAGTTCTCGTGCGCCTAGATGTTTTAATTGTGGTGTTAGGGGCCATAAGTTATGAGAGTGCACAATGCTGAGAAGTGATGACGGAATGTGCTACTATTGTCATAAAGAGGGACATCGCAAGCCGGATTGTCCCGAGTTGGCGGCGGCAAATGCCTCAAGGAGACGTTAAGGTATGTTTCGTTTTAATAAATATGTCCTTTGGATATTAATTATGTGTCGTCGTGTGTGAATTTGTCGAATGCATTGCGTTGTGCGTATTATTGTTATGAGTGATGTTCCTATTGGAATTACTCTGTGGTGGCATTTTGATTGGCGAACAAAGGGCGTAAGACTTGGTGCAACCAAGCATTCCTTAGTGTTGGGAAATATTTCTACCAAGCCATGGGTATGGGCTTTGGTGTTCGGTTGTTAGCACGTGTTTGCTTTCGTGTTGAAGTAGTGGAACCATGAGGTTCAACGGGTGGATAAAACCCTAAAGGTTGAGTGTTTGATCTTGATGTATGTTTGTAATGGAGTCTACGCGACGCGGTGTTAGGTGCCTCTTTCATACCTACTAGCGTGGTATTTGACTCCGATGGTAGTGCGGTTACTTTGTGCTTAGGGTACCGGTAAGAAACCCTTAGGTACATGAGTGACTAGGTGGAAATTGGACAAGCCATAGAAATTGGAAGATTACGAGAGGAAAGTTGTGGAACTTGTAGTGACTTCTGTTCGAAGTGTTTAAGGATTGGTTAAAATCCTTTGCATGCTCAAGGTTAGAGCAAGATGTGGTGATGGGTTGTGTGAACCCAATTGTTAGTAAAGTCTACATTTGGTAGCATGTTACGGTTGTACAAGAGGCGGTTATGGAACGTAGATCCGAGTGGGGGAGTTACACTCCCACGCGAGGAGGTTTTAGTGTGAGATTTTGGATGATGCTCTTTGTAGATTCGGAATTTGTGTCGGGACCTAGTTTTGGTCGATTTGTGGTAGAGTATGGATTTAAATTATCACCGAGATGGTAATGTGGTAAATCTCGTTGAGAGATAATGGACGTGTTTAACGAGCAAGGTGAGATCCCTCGGTGAAGGGATGTGTGTGTCAGATTCTCTTCTAGAGAATCATTGTTTTGGTGCCTATGTTCGATATAGGTGGTCCTTGCTTGATTGTGATGGTTGTGCATGCGTACGTATGATGCGGGTGCAAAGATTCCAAGCGAGTGGAGTAGTTATGCGTGTATGCATATAATGTATTTATTTGTGTAGCGTGAATGTGGGATAGTCACGGTGTTCAAGACACCACTCTTGGGATTGATTGACATGTGGGTTAGTCGCGGTGTTCAAGACACCACATTGTCATGGGGGTGAGTTAGTCGCGGTGTTTAAGACATCACCCGGGGAATTAGTGTTACACGATGTTAAGTACACTAACGGATGTTGTGTTGATGGTTAGTGGTATCCGTTAGGATACACTATAGTGTAGCAGTGCGCGATGTTGAACTACTCGTTGTTTGAGGCCTGAAGAGCGTATGTGATTGGTGGGTTATGGCTGTGACTCGGTCCGCTAACTTCATCATGGGTATAGTGTTATATTGGTATGGTATAACGTTGTTGGGAAATTCGAGTACCGATGGGGAATGGGAGTACCATTCATGTGTTGTGATTTGGGACGTGAATATCAGGTTGTTTGTATTCACTATATTTCGGGTTGTGCGATTGTCCCTGTTTTTTCGACTCATAGTTTGAGGTAGTGAATGTCGGGTAGTTCGGATTCACTAAGGCTCGGGTTGTACGGCCATCCTTGGTTATACTATGTAATGGTGGTAGTCAATATCGGTTTGCGCGTATTCACAATGACTCGGGTTGTGCGGTCATTTCGTTGTGGGAAATATGGATTGGGTTGGTGAATTTTGGGTTGTTGCAAATTCACTAAGGTTCGGGTTGTTTCGACCATCCTCCATATGTATTTAGGCTCGGGTTGTTTCGGCCATGTGGTATGAACTATTGGTTGTTTTATAAACCAATGGTGGGGTCGTGAGGACCATGTTGTATGAACTATTGGTTGTTTTATAAACCAATGGTGGGGTCGTGATTACCATGTTGTGTGAACTATTGGTTGTTTTATACGCCGATGGTGGGGGTCGTAAGGACCATGTTGTGTGAACTATTGGTTGTTTTATACGCCGATGGTGGGGTCTTAAGGACCATGCTGTAAGATTAGTGATGCGATAGCCGTGTTTCGCTCACACATTGTTACGGGTGTGACAATAGCCGATTTTGTATACCTTGGGATCTAGCGTTGCCATAGTCGTCTTGGGCACTATCGGTTTTAGCCGTTTGCTTATGATGTTGCGAAAGTTGTGTATTGGTCGTGTTGCGCACTACAAAGGGTGTTATGTGGTAAGTGTTATCCGTAAGGATTCACGTTCGTTTGGTCTTCATTCGGTTTAGATGGTTGACCTTATTTTGATATGTGGTTACTTTAGCATTGTACTTGGTAATGGTACGCTAGAGGGTTGATATCTCGGTTCGACATTGGGCGAGTTTTTCCCGATATGAGGGATTAGGCGAGGTTTTAGTGCTCGGATTGTGATTTGATAAATCGCGAGTGACGATTTTAGCTGTTAAAGGTGATTCGTTGGGAAGAGTTGCCTAGGAAAGTTGGATTGGGACGTATGTTTGAGGACCGTTGGGTGTGGTCAGTGCGGTTAAATGGCGCAGATCGCGAGGTCGCGATCATATTTAAGTGGGGGAGAGTTGTAAGACCCTGTTTCAGTTTCTGTTTTGTTCAGCTAAGTGGGACGCCGTCCAGAATTGGGGGACGCCATCCAGTAAAGAAGTGTTGGACGCCGTCCAGAATGTTGGACGCCGTCCAACTTGTCTAACGGGCCAGCTGTTTTACTTTAAGAGATTTAGAGGGGCAATTTGGTATTTTCACATGTGGGACGAGTTAAGGCCACAAGATCAGTTCTAGGAGCATCATTTGCTCCACTATCACCCACATAAACCCTCTCATCTTGTTCTAGTGAGAGAAAAAGAGTTTAGAGAGAGAGAGAGCTTGATTTGGAGAAGAAGGAGTCGGATTCTCACCAAAGCTAGGGTTTTAAAGTTGATCATCTCGTTCGCGACTACGTTGTGGTAGTATTGGTAAGTTCAAACTCCGAATTTCATTTGTTAGATTTGATATTCAAGTTATGGTTGAGCTTGATTTGTTGTAAAACCCTTTTTGATGATGAAGTGGGTTTATGGTGACTAGTTATTCTTGTCACTTGGCGGGTTTTGGATTGGTTGACGGTTTGGCCTTGTTTAGGCTTTAATCTTGAGTTTAATCACTAGTTTTAGTGATTATGGAGGTGTTGGAACACTTTTGGGTGTGTTTGGTTGACTAATTTTGAAATGGATCAAAATTAGGGTTTTGGTTTCAAAATGGGTAAGACACGTGTTTAACACTTGTGTTCGGGTTCAATCGGTGTATTAGGACCATTTTCACTCGTGTTAGTGATTATTGGTTGGTTTGAGCGCGGTTTGTACTTGGAAGTGCATTTGGGTCGAAATTGCACTAAGTGTCGAATTGAGTTGGTTTGTAATTCCACTCTAAGTGTATTGTTGTGTTTGTGATAATGGAATAGGTACATTCCATCGGCGAGTTACGGATTATTCGGTAGCATTCATCAAGGAGACAAGGTGAGTGTTAATATCCTATGTACATATGTATGTGTAGGATGGGTGCGGGTCGGGTGAAGTGGTTCTCGGTTATAGAGCTCACTTCACATATAGGTGGATTTGATGGACTTGTGTAATAGGTCCAATTGGCACGGTTGTGCGTTTTGGTTGACCACCTTTGGCGAGGTGCCCACTTTGTGTTTACGATATCACATATGCTTGTGATGTGGTTTATACAACCCCAATGGCGAAGGGTTGGTATTGAGTTGTGATTGGAGAATTGGATCACGTGTGGATGAGGATTCACGATGACGCGTGTAGTTTCGGTCATCTTATTGAGAAAGTGAGTCTCGTGTAGTTCGGATTCACGATGACTCGTGTAGTTCGGTCATCTTATTGAGGTAGTGATCTCGTGTGGTTGCGGATTCACTAAGGCTCGTGTAGTTCGGCCAACCTCGATGTTGTTGTGGTATTGAAGATAGTAATCTCGTGTGGATGCGGATTTACTAAGGCTCGTGTAGTTCAACCAATCTTCATGTGGTAATTGGTAGTCGGTTCCGGTATTGGGTTAACGGGTTAACCTTGGACGTTTATATATTGTTATATATATATATATATATATATATATATATATATATATATATATATATATATATATATATATATATATTAATGCATTGTTGTGATGTAGCTAACCCTCCGGGTGTAGCTTATTGGCGTTGTTCACATCGTCGTTGGTGAACTTACTTTATTGTTGATGCTTTTAGCTTGATACTTAGTGATCATACGGTATGCTTAGCTTAGCTTGCCTTTATGCTTGGATGCTCCGGTATGCGTTATTTGATTACTTATGTGGCGTGTCCATTTTATGCATATGTATGTATGTAGTATATTTTCACTCACTAAGCATTAGCTTACCCTCTCGTTGTTTACCTTTTTATAGAGTTGCATGGATGCGGTGGCTCGGGTAAGCGTGGGGACTAGTGGACTTGCGTAGTTGCTTAGAAGATGTGCTTTTGGATTTGATTAGGATTGGGTAGCGTATCCCCAATCACCATGCTCGGTCTTCGTTTTTGTGTTAAACTTATATGGTCAAAAACTCGTAATTTTGTACGAAATTCGTAAAATGGCCGATGTGGGCCCGGTGTCATAAAACTCGGTTTTATTGTGGAAAACTCTTAGTTTAAATTATTATAACATATTGTGAAAGTATTTTGGTTTAAAAGTGTCGGGAAGCGGGTTTTTCGCCCGCGTAACTTTGACAAACTGATCAGGAATTTCTAGTACATTTGGACGCCGTCCAAAAGACTTGGACGCCGTCCTGGTCTTCACAACTGGACGCCGTCCAGATGAACTGTGTTACAAAATTAATTTTTTTTTGGCGTATTTTTGGTCGGATAACGGGTTGGGTCGTTACAAAATAGCCCGCGGTATTACTACAACGGCGTACGTTCGGTTTTACGGTGTTTTTCATGTTTCCAGGTTTTAAATCATTAAGTTAGCATATCATATAGATATAGAACATGTGTTTAGTTGATTTTAAAAGTCAAGTTAGAAGGATTAACTTTATTTGCGAACAAGTTTAGAATTAACTAAACTATGTTCTAGTGATTACAAGTTTAAATCTTCGAATAAGATAGTTATATATATATGAATCAAATGATGTTATGAACATCATTACTACCTTAAGTTTAGTAGGTAAACCTACTGGAAGTAACAAAAATTGATCTAGCTTCAAAGGATTCTTGGATGGCTTGAAAGTTCTTGAAGTAGAATCATGACATGAAAACAAGTTCAAGTAAGATTTCCACTCGAAATAAGATAGTTATATTTATAGAAATTGAATCAAAGTTTGAATATGAGTATTACCTTGTATTAGAAAGATATCTTACTGTAAATAAGAAAGATTTCTTGAGCTTAGATGATTACTTGGAATGGATTAGAAAGCTTGGAAGCAGACTTGCAAACATGAAAGTGTTCTTGAAGTTTTCTTGAGTAGTTGTTTTATAAGTTGATGTAGGTTAGGATTTATGAGCTAGATTGATGTAGATTATGAAGAAAATGATGAAGAACACTTAGAACAATATGAGAGAACAAGAGAGAGATCAATTTGATGCATGAAATTTGAAAAATGAGAGTGATAATGGTGATGTTGAAAACGTGATCATGTATGTCCATTTAAGGTCACATTAGTTTGTAATTTTGTGAGATATTTCATGCTAGTTGCCAAATGATGGTTCCCACATGGTTAGGTAACTCACAAGGGCTACTAAGAGCTGAATTATTATATGTATATACCAATAGTATATACGTCTAGGAGCTGGGTATTGTACGAGTACGAATACGGGTGCATACGAGTAGAATTGTTGATGAAAATGAATGAGAATGAAATTGTAAGTATTTTTGTTAAGTATAAGTACTTTGATATGTGTCATGAAATCTTTCAAAAGTGTACTAATACATCTTAATATACTATATGTATATACATTTTAACTGAGTCGTTAAGTCATCGTTAGTCGTTACATGTAAGTGTTGTTTCAGAACCTTTAAGTTAACGATCTTGTTAAATGTAATTGATCCATTGTTATTACACTTAAATGAGATGTTAAATTGTTATGTTAACATGTTAACATGGTGTATTAATATATCTTAATATCATATATTGTGACGATCGCTCTAAATCCATATGGACGAACACATCATTCATCGATTTGATTGCGAGGTATTTGACCTCTATATGATACGTTTTGTAAACATTGCATTCTTTTGAAAAGGCACACCATAAATGAATATTTAAATCAAAGGTTTTCGACATCTGATGATTTCTATATATAGACAATCACCATAAATAATAGTTTACAATAGTACTTCCGTTGACAATGCAGTCAAAATAAGATACATGGTGATGATTTGGTGAATGCAACGTTTCCTTAAAAAAAATATGCCATGTAAGACTCCATGCACATAGCTTGTGTAACATATAATCAAACAGCGGAAGACTTCTAGGGAACCTGAGAATAAACATGCTAACAAGTGTCAACACAAAGGTTGGTGAGTTCATAGTTTTAATGTTTCGTATAATCTGTATATAAAGGTGGATCACAAGATTTCAGTTGTTTCATCCAGAAACATTTATCAAAATATTCTACAAAATTGAGCACCCTGGTAACTAAACTTAACATATATATATTTTATACCCTTTGTATAATCATTTTAATAATACACGCAAACCAACGTGTACGCTTCTCAAATAGCATACGTCCGTTAAAAGGCTAGTGCTCTAGCTCGGACGGGGATATCAAGCCCTATGGATCCATATACTACTACTCGCGCCCACCAGTTCTTATAACTAGCAGTTACTAGTTACCAAAGCTAAGGGATTTTCGGTTCAAACTCAGTATAGAATTTAGTATGTACTTGTATCCATTGTGTTTAAAATAGAGTGCATGTATTCTCAGCCCAAAAATATATTGCAAAAGCAATTAAAAAGGGAGCAATGAAACTCACGCATATAAATATTGTATATCGGTTAACAAAGCATTTGCATATATTCTCAGCCCAAAAATGTAGAGAGTAAAAGGGATCTTATGAAACTCACCTTAGCAGCATATAAAGTCGTTCACCAAAATGTGATCGAAACTCGGATTACCAAATAATCGTAGATCTCAACCTAGAGAACATATGTTGGTCAATAAACGTCTATCAAGCTAGGTCAGGTCATATTGTATCACAATCCTAATGCTCGAGATCGACATACAAAAGTTATCCAATGTTGTTTCAAAAAGTCAATTTTGACAGTTGTTTAACAAAACGAGACGTACCTTATATAAGGATTCATTTACTCGGTTGGTAATATTCAAAAATCCAAATTATCAATCTCGTAAACGAGTTGTTTAAATCTTAATTGTAGATTCAAAAGCAATTTCAATTAATGTCAATCATAATTCAGTTGATAATATCTTTTAATCCGTTCATCGAAATTATTCGATATCTAAATGAAAAGTTATTGATTTTTCGCCAGCTTTCCAAAAACATGTATATCATATACTTTTTACCAGTAATATATGTATTTAATTCGTGATTCATTATAACTGTTTAACAACGAAATTTAGCATACAAGCATATATAAATATATATATACTCGAGCACTAGACATGGATACACAATTAATATATAAAAGATAAAATATGCGTGCTTACTTATCAATATTGAGATTCAATATTGTAGGAAAGTACGTAGACGCAACGGAGATGATAAAAACTAGGTTTGACTTGTGAATAATACCCACGAATATTACCCATAATTTCCTTAGCTCTATCCCGCTCGAAAATCCATTTCAAAAATGACCCGCTCATGGCCTCGTCGTAGTATTTTATGTACTAATACTACTAATAATAATAAGATTAATAATAATAATATTAATCTTAATAATAATAATAATAATAATAATAATAATAATAATAATAATAATAATAATAATAATAATAATAATAATAAAAATAATAATAATAATAATAATAATAATAATAATAATAATAATAATAATAATAATATAAATATAAATATATACGAGTGTAATATGAGTAAACAAAACTTGAGCAGAAACTGGACTTTTATAGGCAACTTTTTGGAATCTGATGCCCATGCGATCGCATGGGTTTTTAGTGTATTTTCCATGCGATCGCATGGCCGCCTGATCCAGCTCAAAATGTTTTTGTTTTCTTGTTTGTCAACATATTATTATATAATATATATAATATATATAATTTAAATAATTAATTATATATTATATTAAATTCATGTGCATAGTTGACTTGTAATTTTCGTTCCGATGACTCGTACGTTGTCACTCGACTTATGTCCCGGTTCCGGTTTCTCGAACGCATTTTCGTACGCTTAGAAAACTCGCAATTTACGTTTTGTGACTCGTACCTTTGTCAAAATATAGTCTTAAATTATTAATAAACTATATCATTCAAAGTGTATCTTAAACTTTCGAGTGTTTTGATCATTTACTTCTATAAATCATTGTCTCGCTATTTGTTAATATATATATATATATATATATATATATATATATATATATATATATATATATATATATATATATATATATATATATATATAACAAATCGTTTTATGACCAAGTTAATATATATTTTCAACATTCATAAACACGTTTTAAATATACGTCGCAAGTTATTCATATAATTAATATTCTTACTTATCATATATATTCAAATAAATATTTAAACCAATAAGTTTTATGTACGGTATCAAACCATTAAAACTTTGTTACATTTTCAAGTTATAGTATATATATCTATCTATTTACATATAATGGTTAGCGAATCGTTGAGAACAACCTAAGGGTACTTGAATAGTTCAAAAATTTTGAGATTCGATTTTAGAGACTTTGCTTATCGTGTCGGAAATGTTAATCATACAAAGATTAAGTTTAAATTTGGTCAGAAATTTCCGGGTTGTCACAGTACCTACCCGTTAAAGAAATTTCGTCCCGAAATTTGAGTGAGGTCGTCATGGCTAACAATAAAAAATGTTTTCATGACGAATATGAGTTGGTAAATAGAATTTTATCACCATTGAATAATACAGATAAAACAATCCGATTACTCGAAGTCTATGAGAGAAGTTATTGTAATAGAGTGAAAAGGAGAATAGAGATTCGTCTTATCTCTTGATGTAGTAACGATTGATTTCTGGAATTTAAGGAATAGATAATCTTCATAATTTAAATAAGATTTGATTCTTCAGAATTTAAGGAAATTAGGATTTCCTTTGATTAAATGCGTAATCTGCCTCGATTGTTATGTCTGATATTTTGCTATAAATTGACCTCTTCCGTTTCATTTATTTTCACCACTCCTATAATCTTCTTTCTTATTTCATACTTACAAAAGATTTGTGAAAATGCTTCATCCAGTTCTGATTCTTGATATTTTCTTGGCTATCATATCATTCATTCTTCTTTTTCATCTGCCACCAGAGGAAGTTATTTTCTTCTACTATTACCTTGGGGTTATAGTGTTTTTCATTCTCCCGTGTCTTTATATTGCTATACGCATTGATATACATGGTTTTTAATTTCGGGGTTGTCATCGGGCTTTATATTCTCCATTATATTTCGGAGCTTCATGCTTTCGTTTTCTCTTCCCGACCTTAAGTCAAGCGGATAATGGTCCAGAATTCGTAGGTATGAAGTTTCAGATGAACATAAATAATGTTCTAAGAAAGAAATGGTAATAGTACAATCTGACTTGTCAAATTACCAGAATACCTCGAAAAAGACCGAATCATCAAGAAATATATTTTCTTGTTATATTTAGAGATTATATAGAATGAAAGAGTTATGTAACATGGTTCATGATGAGGGTGAGATCTGTGAACCTTTATCACGTTCCATTAGAAACTCAGCATGACTTACTGTAATATAATCATGTTGATCAAGTGTCATTATATTATACTAATTCATGCTTCAGTTCCCAACATTACTTCAAAACATCCATTTTTCGAATTTTTCAGATTTTAGAAACTAAAATAGTTTCTTTTATGATGTAACAAAGATAGCATGAAGAGATAAATGATTTCAGATAAGAATATTTATGAAAATATCTTCAGAAATATGGAGGATATTTATAATGGAAGATACGATGATATCTTAAAATTTCTAATATCAGAGGATGATGCGGAAAATCTGTCTGTGAAGGTTTAGAATAAGAAGTAAGGTTCTTACTAATGGTTTCAGTAGACACTGAATCATTTGGATTCTTTGAAGGTAGATTTCGTCTTTGTGATTTGTCCACAGCCTCCTTCATGGTCTGCTCAATCCGTTTTCCAGTTCCAAACCTTCTCTTTTTCTCAGCTTTACCACCATACTATTCTTTATCATCAAACTTTTGACTGTTAAGGTAGTTTACAGTTTTTGCTGCTTCATCAACATTTTTCCAAAATTCGGAGAACTAGTTTCGTAGTTTGGGCTGCTTTTCGGAAACTTCACATTCGAAGTATGTAAGTCCAGGAGGTAGATGTTATATGTACACATATAACTGTTGGCGTAGACGTGCTACAAGATTTCAAAATACTGATTGCTAATCCCCGATAGTTGGTATGTCAATTGCCGTTACAAGATGTGGATGAGTACATGATACGGTTTCAATGAGTATAAGGATTTTTCGGAAGGTCAAAGATCAATGAAGTTGTTGGTAAATTTACTGCTAATGTGGTGGAACATGAAAGGTTCCCCAGTAACAAAAACGTATATATCAAGGTTATAATAAGGCTAATCTGAAAAGTCGAAGTTAACTGGTTGGAAGTGTGGTAAAACTGGATACTTTGAACATGGATTGCAAGATTATTTTCGGTAATAACAATGCTAAAGGATCTTTCATAGTTTTAAAGTTAAAGTATACCTTTGAAAGATGTAGAGATCTAAGAATGATGTCACCGGTTCAGAGTTATGGCTTAGATTCTGATACGTCGATATCAGAATATGTGATTGAATTTGTATGAAATGATTGTGTATCATTGTGAAGATAGTGAGTATAGTTAATGATTTTTGAATCAAAATTGAAGAATGTACAATATAACATATTAATTGTGAACTTATATATTTCTCGGGAATTACCTACCCGTTAAATATTTCACAAATAATATTTTGTACAAAAGAATTTTTATTACAGTCTTTATGAAAATACATGTATGTATATTTCTTCAGATGTAATACGGATTTAATGAGTTAATATCATATTAAGCTCATTTGATTTTCGACTTGACGTAAAAATGATTAATCTCTAAAACATTAAAGATTACATAGTCTTTGCGGAGTATTTCACTAATAAAATCAACACTTCATTATTTATTCTTATTGATATTCCTCAGTGAAGGATGTTGGTGCTCGTGGAATTTTTGTGAACCTTACAAGGCACAGATGATGTTTTCTGAAAAGTTTCGAGTACATCGAAAATGAAAATGTAAAATCAATTATGTAATTGAATAATACACTTGGTTTATTATGAAATGGAATTCATTAAGTTGAAACAGAGATTGTAGTTAACAATGGTTAAGTTGTTAAGGAAGGATGTACATCATTGCATATTAGTAATATGAACTAACCGAGTAGTACCTGCCAGTTAAGATTCACACGTAATATCTTAGTACGAAAAGATTTATTTTGATTTCAAAATTCATATATATTAAATATACATAAAATATCTTCAGGGGAAATGAGTTAATACTTCATCGGTTATTGTTGCTAGTATTTCTTGGTAACTACGATGCGTATGACGTTGATGTTCAAGGTACATATTGTAATGTTGAGGCTTGCGGTGCGGATGTTGTTGGTGGTGGTAATGGTACTGTTGGTGTTGTTGTCGGTGGTACTGTTGATGCCGGTGATTCTGCTGGTGCTTGTAACCTTTGCACCATATTCTCCAAAGCCACTACCCGAGCGCGAAGCTCGTTGACTTCTTCTACTACACCGGGATGATTGGCGGTTCAGATGAGCGGATGAATAAGATCCAGAATTTGAGAGAGTATATGATCATGACGAGATATTCTGGAGATGAGAGAGAAAATGGTATTACGAACAGGTTCGCCGGTAAGTGCTTCAGGTTCTTCGCCAAGAGGGCAATGTGGTGGATGGAAAGGATTGCCTTCCTCTTGTCTCCAATAATTAAGTAGGCTACGAACCCATCCCCAATTCATCCAAAATAGATGATGGCTGATTGGTTGATCCATTCCGGTTACACTGTCTTCGGAATTCAGGTGAATATCCATATCGGAATAGCTGTCGGAGTTTAAGGAATTTGAACTAGATACGGGATCCATCTTGTATAATTAGAGAGATGATTTTTGATATGAAATAGATTATAGAATTTAGATTGGTACTCTTCAATACATAATTTACATATGTATATATAATACCAAAATTCCATAAATCACAGAGGAATTTTCGGAAGATGTCAGGAAAAGTTTACAGTAACAGATACGCTAAGATATGAATTTTTGTCTATACACTATTTATGCAATAAATGCAGGAAAACGTATCTAGACTTAAGAATGATAAACATGTAATTTCCAACAAGAAATGATAAGCAAAACTTTTAACATGCAGACACGGTCGAAGTCCAGACTTACTTATGCATCCTAACAACTATCAGTTAGACACACTCATGCAAAACCCGGTTCGCTAGGACCAATGCTCTGATACCAACTGTGACGATCGCTCTAAATCCATATGGACGAACACATCATTCATCGATTTGATTGCGAGGTATTTGACCTCTATATGATACGTTTTGTAAACATTGCATTCTTTTGAAAAGGCACACCATAAATGAATATTTAAATCAAAGGTTTTTGACATCTGATGATTTCTATATATAGACAATCACCATAAATAATAGTTTACAATAGTACTTCCGTTGACAATGCAGTCAAAATAAGATACATGGTGATGATTTGGTGAATGCAACGTTTCCTTGAAAAAAATATGCCATGTAAGACTCCATGCACATAGCTTGTGTAACATATAATCAAACAGCGGAAGACTTCTAGGGAACCTGAGAATAAACATGCTAACAAGTGTCAACACAAAGGTTGGTGAGTTCATAGTTTTAATGTTTCGTATAATCTGTATATAAAGGTGGATCACAAGATTTCAGTTGTTTCATCCAGAAACGTTTATCAAAATATTCTACAAAATTGAGCACCCTGGTAACTAAACTTAACGTATATATATTTTATACCCTTTGTATAATCATTTTAATAATACACGCAAACCAACGTGTACGCTTCTCAAATAGCATACGTCCGTTAAAAGGCTAGTGCTCTAGCTCGGACGGGGATATCAAGCCCTATGGATCCATATACTACTACTCGTGCCCACCAGTTCTTATAACTGGCAGTTACTAGTTACCAAAGCTAAGGGATTTTCAGTTCAAACTCAGTATAGAATTTAGTATGTACTTGTATCCATTGTGTTTAAAATAGAGTGCATGTATTCTCAGCCCAAAAATATATTGCAAAAGCAATTAAAAAGGGAGCAATGAAACTCACGCATATAAATATTGTATATCGGTTAACAAAGCATTTGCATGTATTCTCAGCCCAAAAATGTAGAGAGTAAAAGGGATCTTATGAAACTCACCTTAGCAGCATATAAAGTCGTTCACCAAAATGTGATCGAAACTCGGATTACCAAATAATCGTAGATCTCAACCTAGAGAACATATGTTGGTCAATAAACGTCTATCAAGCTAGGTCAGGTCATAGTGTATCACAATCCTAATGCTCGAGATCGACATACAAAAGTTATCCAATGTCGTTTCAAAAAGTCAATTTTGACAGTTGTTTAACAAAACGAGACGTACCTTATATAAGGATTCATTTACTCGGTTGGTAATATTCAAAAATCCAAATTATCAATCTCGTAAACGAGTTGTTTAAATCTTAATTGTAGATTCAAAAGCAATTTCAATTAATGTCAATCATAATTCAGTTGATCATATCTTTTAATCCGTTCATCAAAATTATTCGATATCTAAATGAAAAGTTATTGATTTTTTGCCAGCTTTCCAAAAACATGTATATCATATACTTTTTACCAGTAATATATGTATTTAATTCGTGATTCATTATAACTGTTTAACAACAAAATTTAGCATACAAGCATATATAAATATATATATACTCGAGCACTAGACATGGATACACAATTAATATATAAAAGATAAAATATGCGTGCTTACTTATCAATATTGAGATTCAATATTGTAGGAAAGTACGTAGACGCAACGGAGATGATAAAAACTAGGTTTGACTTGTGAATAATACCCACGAATATTACCCATAATTTCCTTAGCTCTATCCCGCTCGAAAATCCATTTCAAAAATGACCCCCTCATGGCCTCGTCGTAGTATTTTGTGTACTAATACTAGTAATAATAATAAGATTAATAATAATAATATTAATCTTAATAATAATAATAATAATAATAATAATAATAATAATAATAATAATAATAATAATAATAATAATAATAATAATAATAATAATAATAATATAAATATAAATATATACGAGTGTAATATGAGTAAACAAAACTTGAGCAGAAACTGGACTTTTATAGGCAACTTTTTGGAATCTGATGCCCATGCGATCGCATGAGTTTTTAGTGTATTTTCCATGCGATCGCATGGCCGCCTGATCCAGCTCAAAATGTTTTTGTTTCCTTGTTTGTCAACATATTATTATATAATATATATAATTTAAATAATTAATTATATATTATATTAAATTCATGTGCATAGTTGACTTGTAATTTTCGTTCCGATGACTCGTACGTTGTCACTCGACTTATGTCCTGGTTCCGGTTTCTCGAACGCATTTTCGTACGCTTAGAAAACTCGTAATTTACGTTTTGTGACTCGTACCTTTGTGAAAATATAGTCTTAAATTATTAATAAACTATATCATTCAAAGTGTATCTTAAACTTTCGAGTGTTTTGGTCATTTACTTCTATAAATCATTGTCTCGCTATTTGTTATATATATATATATATATATATATATATATATATATATATATATATATATATATATATATATATATATATATATATATATATATATATATATATATATATATATATAATAACAAATCGTTTTATGACCAAGTTAATATATATTTTCAACATTCATAAACACGTTTTAAATATACGTCGCAAGTTATTCATATAATTAATATTCCAACTTATCATATATATTCAAATAAATATTTAAACCAATAAGTTTAATGTACGGTATCAAACCATTAAAACTTTGTTACATTTTCAAGTTATAGTATATATATGTATCTATTTACATATAATGGTTAGCGAATCGTTGAGAACAACCGAAGGGTACTTGAATAGTTCAAAAATTTTGAGATTCGATTTTACAGACTTTGCTTATCGTGTCGGAAATGTTAATCATACAAAGATTAAGTTTAAATTTGGTCAGAAATTTCCGGGTTGTCACATATATATATGTGTAAAATACTATTACAACGATAATCGTTACATATATGTATTGTTTCGAAATCCTTAAGTTAGTAGTCTCATCTTACTCGTGTAGTTCATTGTTAATACGCTTAATGATATATGTAATTATCATTTCATGATGTTAAACATAGTGTATTAATATCTTAATATGATACATATGTAATTAGTAAGACGTTGTTATAACGATAATCGTTATATATATCGTTTCGAGTTTTCTTAATTCAATAGTCTCATTTTATGTATATAACTCATTGTTAATATACCTAGTGAGATACTTTCTTATCATAATATCATGTTAACTATATATATATATATATATATATATATATATATATATATATATATATATATATATATATCATATAATTTTTACAAGTTTTACCGTTCGTTAATCGCCGGTCAACTTGGGTGGTCAATTGTCTACATGAAACTCATTTGAAATAATCAAGTCTTAACAAGTTTGATTGTTTAACATGTTGGAAACATTTAATCATGCAAATATAGTTTTCATTTAATATATAATCATGGAAAAGTTCGGGTCACTACAGTACCTACCCGTTAAATAAATTTCGTCCCGAAATTTTAAGCGGTTAAAGGTGTTGACGCATCTTCTGGAAATAAGTGCCGGTATTCCTTCTTTATCTGGTCTTCACGTTCCCAGGTGAACTCGGGTCCTCTACGAGCATTCCATCGAACCTTAACAATTGGTATCTTGTTTTTCTTAAGCCTTTTAACCTCACGATCCATTATTTTGACGGGTTCTTCGATGAATTGAAGTTTTTCATTGATTTGGATTTTGTCTAGCAGAATAGTGAGATCTTCTTTAGCAAAACATTTCTTCAAATTCAAGACGTGGAAAGTGCTATGTACAGCCGCGAGTTGTTGAGGTAACTCAAGTCGATAAGCTACTGGTCCGACACGATCTATAATCTTGAATGGCCTGATGTATCTTGGATTTAGTTTCCACCGTTTACCAAATCGAACAACACCTTTCCAAGGTGAAACCTTAAGCATGACCATCTCTCCAATTTCGAATTCTAAATCTTTTCTTTTAATGTCCGCGTAGCTCTTTTGTCAAATTTGGGCGGTTTGTAACCGTTGTTGAATTTGAATGATCTTCTCTGTGGTTTCTTGAATAATTTCTGAATCCGTAATCTGTCTATCCCCAACTTCACTCCAACAAATCGGAGACCTGCACTTTCTACCATAAAGTGCCTCGAATGGTGCCATCTCAATATTCGAATGATAACTGTTGTTGTAGGAAAATTCTACTAACGGCAGATGTCGATCCCAACTGTTTCCGAAATCGATAACACATGCTCGTAGCATGTCTTCAAGGGTCTGTATCATCCTTTCACTTTGCCCATCAGTTTGTGGGTGATAAGCAGTATTCATGTCTAGACGAGTTCCTAATGCTTGCTGTAATGCCTGCCAAAACCTTGAAACAAATCTGTCATCCCTATCAGAGATAATAGAGATTGGTATTCCATGTCCGGAGAAAACTTCTTTCTTGTATAATCGCGCCAACTTCTCCATTTTTTCATCTTCTCTCATTGGTAGAAAATGTGCTGATTTGGTGAGACGATCGACTATTACCCAAATAGTATCATAACCACTTGCAGTCCTGGGCAATTTAGTAATGAAATCCTTGGTAATATTTTCCCATTTCCATTTCGGGATTTCAGGTTGTTGAATTAGACCTGATGGTTTCTGATGTTCAGCTTTGACCTTAGAACACGTCAAACATTCTCCTACATATCTCGCAATATCGGCTTTCATACCCGGCCACCAAAAATGTTTCTTGAGGTCCTTGTACATCTTTCCCGCTCCGGGATGTATTGAGTATCTGGTTTTATGTGCTTCCCCAAGTACCATTTCTCTCACATCTCCAAACTTTGGTACCCAAATTCTTTCAGCTCTATACTGGGTTCCGTCTTCTCGAATATTTCACTGGGTATTTCATTCTTCAAATTCCCTTATTTTACAATACCCTGTTGCGCCTCCTTTATTTGAGTAGTAAGGTTAGTGCGAATAATTATATTCATAGCTTTTACTCGTATAGGTTCTCTATCCATTCTACTCAAAGCGTTGGCTACCACATTTGCCTTCCCCGGATGGTAACGAATCTCGAAATCGTATTCATTCAATAACTCAATCCACCTACGCTGCCTCATGTTCAGTTGTTTCTGATTAAATATGTGTTGGAGACTTTTGTGATCGGTATATATAATACTTTTGACCCCATATAAGTAGTGCCTCCAAGTCTTTAATGCAAAAACAACAGCGCCTAATTCCAAATCATGCGTCGTATAATTCTGCTCGTGAATCTTCAATTGTCTAGACGCATAAGCAATTACCTTCGTTCGTTGCATTAATACACAACCGAGACCTTACTTTGAGGCGTCACAATATATCACAAAATCATCATTCCCTTCAGGCAATGACAATATAGGTACAGTAGTTAACTTTTTCTTCAACAATTGAAACGCTTTTTCTTGTTCATCCTTCCATTCAAATTTCTTCCCTTTATGCGTTAATGCAGTCAAGAGTTTTGCTATTTTGGAAAAATCTTGGATGAATCTTCTGTAGTAACCAGCTAATCCTAAAAATTGGCGTATGTGTTTCGGAGTTTTTGGTGTTTCCCATTTTTCAACGGTTTCAATCTTTGCCAGATCCACCTGAATACTATCTTTGTTTAATTGTCTAGACGCATAAGCAATTACTTTCGTTCGTTGCATTAATACACAACCGAGACCTTGCTTTGAGGCGTCACAATATATCACAAAATCATCATTCCCTTCAGGCAATGACAATATAGGTGCCGTAGTTAGCTTTTTCTTCAACAGTTGGAACGCTTCCTCCTGTTCATCCTTCCATTCAAATTTCTTTCCTTTATGCATTAATGCAGTCAAAGGTTTTGCTATTTTGAAAAAATCTTGGATGAATCTTCTGTAGTAACCAGCCAATCCTAAAAATTGACGTATATGCTTCAGAGTTTTCGGGGTTTCCCAGTTTACAACAGTTTGAATCTTTGCCGGATCAACTTGAATACCTTCTTTGCTCACAACATGTCCGAGGAATTGAACTTCTTTCAACCAAAATGCACACTTTGAAAACTTAGCGTACAGTTTTTTTTTCCTCAACAACTCTAGCACTTTTCTCAAACGTTCTTCGTGCTCTTGATCATTCTTTGAGTAGATAAGTTTGTCATCGATGAAAACAATGACAAACTTGTCAAGATATGGTCTACACACTCGGTTCATAAGGTCCATGAATACAGCTGGTGCATTAGTTAAACCAAATGACATAACCTAAACTCGTAATGACCGTAACACGTCCTAAAAGCTGTTTTCGGAATATCATCCTCCTTCACCTGCATTTGATGATATCCAGAATGTAAATTGATCTTCGAATAAATCGACAAGCCTTGTAGTTGATCAAATAAATCATCGATTCTCGGTAGTGGATAATGGTTCTTGATGGTAAGTTTGTTCAACTCTCGGTAGTCGATACACAACCTGAATGTACCATCCTTCTTTTTGACAAACAAAACAGGAGCTTCCCATGGTGATGTGCTTGGTCGAATGAAGCCACGCTCTAAAAGTTCTTGTAATTAGCTTTGGAGTTCCTTCATTTCACTAGGTGCGAGTCTATATGGAGCACGAGCTATTGGTGCAGCTCCTGGTACAAGATCTATTTGAAATTCAACGGATCGGTGTGGAGGTAGTCCTGATAATTCTTTCGGAAATACATCAGGAAATTCTTTTGAGACGGGAACATCATTGATGTTCTTTTCTTCGGTTTGTACTTTCTCGACATGTGCTAATACAGCATAGCAACCTTTTCTTATTAGCTTTTGTGCCTTCAATTTACTAATAAGATTTAGCTTCGCGTTTGCTCTTTTCTCCGTACACCATTAAGGGTTTTCCTTTTTTCCGTACAATGCGAATTGCATTTTTGTAACATACGATCTCTGCTCTCTCCTTTTTCAACCAGTCCATGCCAATTATCACATCAAAACTTCCTAATTCTACTGGTATCAAATCAATCTTAAATGTTTCACTAACCAGCTTAATTTCTAGATTTCGACATATATTATCTGCTGTAATTAATTTACCGTTTGCTAATTCAAGTAAAAATTTATTATCCAAAGGCGTCAGTGGACAACTTAATTTAGCACAAAAATCTCTACTCATATAGCTTCTATCCGCACCGAATTAAATTAAAAATAAGCAGATGTATTGTCAATAAGAAACGTACCCGTAAGAAGCTCCGAGTCTTCCCGCGCTTTTGCCACATTAATTGAAAACTATTCCGCGGCCTTGCCCATTAGTATTCCCTTGGTTTGGGCAATTTCTAATAATGTGGCCCGGTTTTTCACATTTATAACAAACTACGTCGGCATTATTTGTTTCTTTATTTTTGTTGTTCTTTGGTCCGTAAACCTCACATTTGCCGCGCCATGACCACTTCTCTTACACTTGGTGCAAAATGTTGTGCAGAACACATTCGAATGGTACTCTGTACACCTAAAACATGGTTGTTTATGTTGTTTTTTGTTATTGAAATGGTTGTTGTTGTGATTGTTATTATTGTTGGGACGGTGGTTGTAATGGTTATTGTTGTTGGGATGGTTGTTGTTGCAGTTGTTGTTGCGAAATTTGGTGCGATTGAAGTTATGATTGCTGTGTTGATTGTTAAAATTTTGAACCTTGTCACTGGTTTCTTCCCACTTTCTCTTGATTTGTTTCGTGTTGGCCTCTTCGGCCGCCTGCTCTTTAATTGTTTTCTCAATCTGATTTATGAGTTTATGAGCCATTCGACTCGCCTTTTGTATAGAAGCGGGCTCGTGTGAACTTATATCTTCTTGGATCCTTTCTGGTAAACCTTTTACAAATGCATCGATTTTCTCATCTTCATCTTCGAACGCTCTTGGGCACAATAAACACAACTCAGTGAATGGTCGTTCGTATATGGTAATATCAAATCCTTGTGTTCGTAATCCCTTAAGCTCTACTTTGAGCTTATTGACCTCGTTTCTGGGACGATACTGCTCAGTCATCAGATGTTTGAATGCTGACCACGGTAGTGCTTACGCAGCATCTTGTCCCACTTGCTCTAGATAGGTATTCCACCATGTTAACGCAGTACCTGTGAAGGTATGCGTAGCGTACTTTACTTTGTCTTCTTCAGTACACTTACTTTTGGCAAACACCGATTCAACCTTTTCGGTCCACTGTTTCAATCCAATTGGACCCTCGGTTCCATCGAATTCCAAAGGTTTACAGGCAATGAATTCTTTGTAGGAGCATCCTACACGATTTCTTGTGGCGTTATTTGCATTGCTAGATTCAGAGTTATTGTTGTTGTTTTGCATTGCAGCCTGTACTGTGGCTATGTTTACAGCAAGGAAAACACGGAAGTCTTCCTCGCTCATGTTCAAATTCTGACGAGTCGTCGGTGCCATTTCCTTCAAAAATAGCCCAAAATAATTAAGTTAATCATATAGAATTTTAAGAGTAGTCAATAGTATTTCGTAGCATAGTATGAACTCATTTATAAAAGCTTTTTCTTCATATTAGCGTTTTATAGTTTTAATTCGGGTAGTACCTACCTGTTAAGTTCATACTTAGTAGCTAATATACAATTCAGCTACTACAATTCTATATGAAAAACTGATTATAATAATATTTCGCGTTCAAATTTTATAAAATATTTTATAAACTTACAATACCGCCATTATACATATAACATGAAATATAGCACACAATAACTTTGATACAAAATAGTTGTGACAACAATCCTAGTTAATACGCAAGTTGTTCAGCAAAGGCAATAAAAACACGTAATTCATAAGTCCAGAAATAAGTCATGCATTCTGGTTTTACTAAGACTACTTCCCATCCTTGGTCTTGTGGAACATAACCATTGTGGCCGTTGACAAGACAGCATGTTGTAACGTCGTCAAAGGGACGAGGGTTTCGTAATGCCCAACAGCCCCGTAATAATCTAAAACCTTGTTTCTCAACCCAACTACTGAATCCGTCACTTGTGGAAAGGTTTTATTTAAAAGTTGTAATCCGATGTTCTTTTTCTCACTTTGGTGAGAAGCGAACATCACTAACCCGTAAGCATAACATGCTTCTTTATGTTGCATGTTAGAGGCTCTTTCTAACTCACAAAGTCCTACGTTAGGATATGTTGAGTCAAAATCGGTTCTTAACCCGTAGCGTAAAATTGCATTTGGGTTCTCCGCATTTAACGCTTTAAAGAAAACACGGCGTAACTTATGGTGTCCCCAATGTGATATACCCCATTTTTCAAATGAAAGCCTTTTATAAACTAAGGCATGCCTAGAACGTTCTTCAAATGATCTACAAACTAATTTTACCGTAAATAATTGTGCTGACGAATTCTGACCGACTTTAGACAAGATTTCATCAATCATGTCCCCGGGTAGGTCTTCTAAAATTTTTGGTTGTCTATCCTTAACGTCCATTGTGTTTTTATACTGTAAAATAGACTAGAATTAGATTCGTAAAAGATAATTATCAAATAATACAAGCAATTTTTACATACAACAAGAAAGTACAAGCACACTTATATTACATATATTACACCGCATGATTACAACCCTTTATTCCGACTCACTTGTTTCTTCTTCTTCGGACTTGGTTTGTTTCGCTAATTTCCTAGGGATATATGGTGCTCCCCTAATACGAGCCGTTCTTTTCACAAATGGTCTAGAAGGACCTGGTGGCTTAGATGTTCCCGGGTTATAGCTAAAACTTAAGAAATACGGGTGTTGACGGTATTTTCCATCGGGTCATATCATGTTAACATATAGGTCATCGGGGTTGGACTCGGGTTTTTCTATTTTTATGCATTTTCCCTTATTATTTTCTTTTTCCTTTTCAAATTGTGTTAGTGTAATTTCTATAACATCATCGGAATCCTCATCGGGATCCGATTCATCGGAAAATTGGTAATCTTCCCAATATTTTTCTTCCTCGGCGGAAACACCATTGACCATTATTAATTTTGGTCCATTGGTTGAGGATTTTCTTTTATTTATCTGTTTTTCAGTGGTTTCTAATATTTCCTCCCCCGAAAACTCTTCTTCTTCGGGTTCCTCTTCTTCCGGTTCTTCTTCGGGAATTTGTGAATCTTCCTAATATATATTCGACTCTTCATTATTATTAGGTGAGTCGATGGGATTCGCATTAGAGGTAGACATCTATCACACAATATCAAACACGTTAAGAGATTAATATATCACATAATATTTACATGTTAATAATATATAGTTTTCAAAAAAAAAAAAAAATGTTAAGCAATCGTTTTTAAAGAAAACATGGTCGAAATCCAGACTCACTAATGCATCCTAACAAATTCGGTTAGACACACTAATGTAAATTTCTGGTTCTCTAAGACCAATGCTCGGATACCAACTGAAATGTCCTGTTCATATCGATTATAAACGTTCCATATTAATTGATTTCGTTGATAGGTTTTGACCTCTATATGAGACGTTTTTCAAAGACTGCATTTGATTTTAAAACAAACCATAACCTTTATTTTATCGATAAAGGTTTAAAAATATTACGACGATTATCAAATAATGATACTCTAAAATATAGCGTTTTCACACGATTATTACATAATGGTTTACAATAATATTACACATCAATTTAAATCTCCGAATGCAGTTTTTAAACAATATTATACAAGCATACTGACCCCAACTCTTGTCCATAAATTAGCATGCAACAGCGGAAGCTCTTAATAATCACCTGAGAATAAACATGCTTTAAACGTCAACAAAAAATGTTGGTGAGTTATAGGTTTAACCTATATATTTATCAAATTGTAATAATCTACCACAAGATTTCATTTCTCATAAATACACATCTCGTATCAGGCATTTCGCAAACTGCATAGAGATAAAAATCATTCATATGGTGAACACCTGGTAACCGACCTTAACAAGATGCATATAGAATATCCCCATCATTCCGGGACTCCCTTCGGACATGATAAATTCGAAGTACTAAAGCATCCGGTACTTTGGATGGGGCTTGTTGGACCCACTAGATCTATCTTTAGGATTCGCGTCAATTAGGGTGTCTATTCCCTAATTCTTATATTACCAGACTAAAAAGGGGCATATTGGGTTTAATAATTCAACCATAAAATGTAGTTTCACGTACTTGTGTCTATTTTGTAAAATATTTATAAAACTGCATGTATTCTCATCCCAAAAATATTAGATTTAAAAAGTGGAACTATAACTCACTTTCACATATTTTTCCTTCGTTGGAAATAAGACTTAGCCACTGGTCGATTCACGAACCTATAACAAATATGTACATATATATCAAAGTATGATTGAAATATATTCACAATATTTTTTTATTACGTTTTTATGATTTAAGTTTGTTAAGTTAGCAGTCCTCGTTAGTAACGTACAACTAGTTGTCCACAATTAGATGTACAGAAATAAATTAATATATATTATCTCGAATCAATCCACGACTCAGTGTATACAAGTCTCAGGCTAGATCACAACTCAAAGTATATATATTATTTTGGAATCAACCTCAACCCTGTATAGCTAACTCAAGCATTACTGCATATAGAGTGTCTATGGTTGTTTTGATATATATATATATATATATATATATATATATATATATATATATATATATATATATATATATATATATATATATATATATATATATGGGTCGATATGATATGTCAAAACATTGTATACGTGTCTATGGTATCCTAAGATACATAATATGTATAATACAATATAAATTAGTTAGGATATGTTTAGTCTAGATTTGTTACAAAATTTTCGTAGCTAAAACTAGTAAATTTATCCAATTTTGTTGTTCCCGTCATTTCTTCGTTTCAAATCCGTTTTGAGTGATTCAAGTTGCTATGGTTTTATAATGAACTGAAATTTATGAAACTAAATAGAAAAAGTATAAGTTTATTGTCGGAAATACAGGTTACAAGTCATTTTTTAAAGAGGTAGTCATTTCCGTCGAAAGAAACATATCTTGTTGACCATTTTGAAAAACATACTTCCACTTTGAGTTTAACCATGATTTTTGGATATAGTTTCATGTTCATAAGAAAAATCATTTTCTCATAAGAACAACTTTTAAATCAAAGTTTATCATAATTTTTAATTATCAAACCCAAAACAGCCCGCGGTGTTACTACAAAGGCGTATGTCCGGTTTTACGGTGTTTTTCGTGTTCCCGGGTTTTAAATCATTAATTTAGCATATCATATTGATATATAACATGTGTTTAGTTGATTTTAAAAGTCAAGTTAGAAGGATTAACTTTATTTGCGATCAAGTTTAGAATTACCTAAACTATGTTCTAGTAATTACAAGTTTAAATCTTCGAATAAGATAGTTATATATATATGAATCGAATGATGTTATGAACATCATTACTACCTCAAGTTTTGTAGGTAAACCTACTGGAAGTAACAAAAATTGATCTAGCTTCAAAGGATTCTTGGATGGCTTGAAAGTTCTTGAAGTAGAATCATGACACGAAAACAAGTTCAAGTAAGATTTCCACTCGAAATAAGATAGTTATAGTTATAGAAATTGAATCAAAGTTTGAATATGAGTATTACCTTGTATTAGAAATATATCTTACTGTAAATAAGAAAGATTTCTTGAGCTTAGATGATTACTTGGAATGGATTAGAAAGCTTGGAAGTAGACTTGCAAACATGAAAGTGTTCTTGAAGTTTTCTTGAGTAGTTGTTTTATAAGTTGATATATGTTAGGATTTATGAGCTAGATTGATGTAGATTATGAAGAAAATGATGAAGAACACTTAGAACAATATGAGAGAATAAGAGAGAGATCAATTTGATGCATGAAAGTTGAAAAATGAGAGTGATAATGGTGATGTTGAAAACGTGATCTTGTATATCCATTTAAGGTCACATTAGTTTTAATTTTGTGAGATATTTCATGCTAGTTGCCAAATGATTGTTCCCACATGGTTAGTTGACTCACAAGTGCTGTTAAGAGCTGAATTATTATATGTATATACCAATAGTATATACGTCTAGGAGTTGGGTATTGTACGAGTACGAATACGGGTGCATACGAGTAGAATTGTTGATGAAAATGAATGACAATGCAAATGTAAGTATTTTTGTTAAGTAGAAGTACTTTGATATGTGTCATAAAATATTTCAAAAGTGTACTAATACATCTTAATATACTATATGTATATACATTTTAACTGAGTCGTTAAGTCATCGTTAGTCGTTACATGTAAGTTTTGTTTCGGAACCTTTAAGTTAACGATCTTGTTAAATGTAATTGATCCATTGTTATTACACTTAAATGAGATGTTAAATTTTTATGTTAACATGTTAACATGGTGTATTAATATATCTTAATATCATATATATATATATATATATATATATATATATATATATATATATATATATATATATATATATATATATATATATATATATGTGTGTGTGTGTGTGTGTGTGTGTGTGTGTGTGTAAAATACTATTACAACGATAATCGTTACATATATGTATTGTTTCGAAATCCTTAAGTTAGTAGTCTCATCTTACTCTTGTAGTTCATTGTTAATATGCTTAATGATATATGTAATTATCATTTCATAATGTTAAACATAGTGTATTAATATCTTAATATGATACATATGTATTTAGTAAGATGTTGTTATAACGATAATCGTTATATATATCGTTTCGAGTTTTCTTAATTCAATAGTCTAATTTTATGTATATAACTCATTGTTAATATACCTAGTGAGATACTTTGTTATCATAATATCATGTTAACTATATATATATATATATATATATATATATATATATATATATATATATATATATATATATATATATATATATATATATATATATATCTATATATATATATATATCATCATATAATTTTTACAAGTTTTAACGTTCGTGAATCGCCGGTCAACTTGGGTGGTCAATTGTCTACATGAAACTCATTTCAAATAATCAAGTCTTAACAAGTTTGATTGCTTAACATGTTGGAAACATTTAATCATGCAAATATAGTTTTCATTTAATATATAATCATGTAAAAGTTTGGGTCACTACAGCTTGGAGCATACTCATCATCTTATACCATTATGATATGACCAAAATGGACAGTTTTATTTATGCGGTGTCGTCAGGCCGCAAGGCGTCAGAATCAGTTGTCAAGAGGAGGGGTTAAAAGTTTTAAATTTATATTTAGTGGGGCCTAAATTGTACTACTCCTTATCATGGTGAGTAAGGGAAGTATGACCTAGAGTCGTATTTTTAAGATATCAGTAGAATCGAACCTATAAGTAAAGCTTAAGATAATCCTAAAAGAGAGGAGTAGTGGTTTGTTACCTAATAGTTTATAAGATAAAATATAGTAAATGCGATAAAATTTGTAATTCAGATAAGGTTAAAGCAAGTGCATGCTATGGTTTCATCAGTTACTTTGCCGAGATTATGGAGTGCTGGCTCATGAATAGGTAGTGACCTTGTATTCATTACACTAGTCCTAAACGCCCCTGTCATAAGACATGTCACTGGGTAATGCGTTAGGCTTGAAGATTCTAAATAGACAGCAATGTCCCTTACCCCCGACGCCCAAAATACGTGATGTGTTTCAATGCTTTCGTTAATGATTGGGTTTAAAAAGATAGTTAGGCCCTTGAAAAGAGTTCAACCATAAAGAACACCATGGCCAAGTCAGGCTTGACTTCCATGAACATGTTTGGTTATCCTAAGGGTCCAATCTTTATGTTTTTAAACAAACAGTTCCTTAATTAACTAAGAATCCCTTAACCAGGGTGCAATGCTTGAGCCCGCGTTATGGTGCAGTGTAATAATCAGCACTGACTGGGTTCCATGGCCTTACTTAGCAGAGGTAGTGCTTACAACAACTGTTGTGCTTCAGTGTGCACGTACAAAGTTTATATGCTTGGTGAATACACTAGCATGGTCTACGACCGACAATCTACTATGGGTCTAGTTAGATGTTTCATTACGAAAGAGTCCTCAGTCAAAATCCAAGGCTCGGTGAACTTACTACAACCGGTGTGGCTCAGTCAAACTTACATTGTATCCGATAGACTTCTCTTACCAGGGGGTAACACAGATAGTGTACTCTGAATCAGGGTTCGTGACTTCCCAATAACAGAGCCGATAACTACGTTCTATTAGTTGGAAAAGAGATTGAGTTTAAAGCATAATCGAAAAGCATTTCAATAACATACACAAACTATAATATTATTTTGGCATTATAACTGACTACATCTAGCATACACTAAAGATAACTACTCTCTAATCATGGCAACATCATTATATAAAGACAAAGGATAGAAGTACCAGTAGATTAAACGAGTTCCAAATACAAAAGTGACAACTTCAAATTCCAGACCGCTCCTAATACAATCTTCGGCTTTCTTCTCCGGGTACTAGGTTTCCTGCACGGAGTCGAAGACCTTGAAAGTATGACTAGTATTGTAGAAAGAGAGAGAGAGAGAGAGAGAGAGGTGAATTGAAGTGTGTGTAAAAATGGATGAAAAAAGCCCTTTAAATAGACTTGGAATTTGCCTGCATACGGTTGGCAAGCCGTATGGCAGGCCGTTTTTGGTGGCCGTTTGCTTGGGCAGGCTGTTTTGCCTAACCGTTTACCCAAGCCGTATGGCAGGCCGTTTTGCCTACTGGCAGTAGGGATGTGATGTTTAAGCAAAGGAGGTACTAAATACTATTAATTTTACTACCAAATACTATTAAATACGATACAATTTTACACAAGTTATTTATTTATTTATAGAGTGGATATACCTAAACCTTGCTACAACACTATAGGCAGTGTACCTAATCGTAGAGTAGTGTAGTTTTTAGTAAGTCCGATGGAGCTAGCCAAGTTTAACGCTATATTTTTTTTAAACTATATTTGTGTGTGTGTGTATATATATATATATATATATATATATATATATATATATATATATATATATATATATATATATATATATATATATATATAAATAGTATTATTATTATTATAAAAGGGGGTTTTTACCGTTTAATGACCGGTTTGTCGATTTTAAGTTCTAATGCAAAATATTAAAAATAAATATAACTTAATTTAAAGCGTAAAGTAAATGACGATAAATAAAAATGCGATAAAATAAAAGTACGATAATTAAAAGTGAAATAATTTAAAGTACGATAAATAAAATGACGATAAATAAAAATGCAATGAGATATAAATTAAGAGAATTATGCTTATTTAAACTTCCGTAATCATGATGTTTGACATGTTGATTTTAATTTATTACCATGGGTTAATTATCCTTTGTCCTGGATTATTCGATATGTCCATATGGTTTTGTCCATAATAGTCCATCAGTCATAATTATAAAGTGCGAGAGTCTTCGTCAAATTATCCTTATACCCGAAGTCAAATATTTCAACTAATTGGGGATTCGAACTGTAACAAGGTGTGTTTGATCGAGCAGAATTCGTTGCCTTTTATAGGCCCACTTGATCACTGTGTAACTCCGCGAGTGTGGAGGTTTTGTTCCTCACATCTCCGCGAGTGCGGAGCTCTGGATTCCAGCTCATCTCTTGATTAAAACGTGGGCTGCTGATAAATATAATATATAATAATATATATAATTAATTATATATTATATTATATTCTTGTGCATAGTTGACTTGTAATTTTTGGTCCGTTGCGTTGCGTGCTGAAAGTTGGTTCATGTCTCGGTTCTGGATTTTCGAACGCCTTTTCGTACGATTTAATATCTTGTACTTTGCGTTTCATGGCTTGTGGTCTTGTAATTTTTAGATGTTTCTCATCAATAATTTGAACTACTTGGATTGTACTTTGTACTTTTTAGCTTTTTGGTAGTTTGCGTCTTCAAATCGTCGAATCTGTCTTTTGTCTTCACCTTTTATTATTTAAACGAATATCACTTGTAAATAGAACAGCTGCAACTAAAAGCTTGTCTTTCTTGAAGGATAATGCTATGAAATATATGTTCGTTTTTAGCATTATCAAATATTCCCACACTTGAGGGGTACTTATCCTCAAGCAATATAGAACTTGAATAAAAACATACTAGAATCACTTCTTTATTCTTCACACTATGTACATCAGTGATTTTGATACGGCGGTATGAACAATGATAGTAACGATGTGGTTTACAGTCCCACATGACTATGAGAATTTAGATCCTTTAGAAAATTGGATCTTTATGAAAACATTTGATCTTTTGAAAATTCAATCTAGCTTTTATCCTAGATAAGTTTTCCGGAATAACCCTTCACCGGTGTTTGCAATATGTTTTTGTGGGTTTTGTGGGTTTCAGATTTGAAAATTTTAGCTCAAAACTTATGGTTTTGTGTCACCCACTTGCTAACCTTGTATTAGGAAAGCAACACGTCCAGTATACTTGCTCCGTATATTACCTTTTGGTAAACTACCATCCGGTTGTAAATGAAAACGTTGAACAAGCAACTGTTAAGGCAATGTCCCGTGACATGCTTTTGATTATGGTCTATATCGTGTTGGATGCAATTACTATCCTTGGTAGGAGCAATATTAAAGATCACCCTATAGTTTTTCGGTCTGGGACAAGGTCCTGTCTTTGACCATTCTATGCAACCACCGTTCTTACGGTTGACACCCGATTTGGTTCAGGTGACTTAATGAATTCCGGTGAATTCTTAGGATTTTACGTTCAATGGTAATGAACGCATTAAAAATGGGTTTTTAGAAAACAAATCGGTTTGTAATTTGATCAAAATATTTTCTCGTTCAAGTTCGAGTTTAGATATCATCGAATTCCATGAGTTTGAATTCTCAATCTTTAAAGTCAATCTCAAGGATTGAGTAATATCAGGCTTAAAAGCTGATTTTTGATCTTTTAAGTAGATTATCCTTTCTGGGGATCTGATTCATAAGTCTTATAAGCTAAATTGCACGGTGCCCCCCATTGTATGAGACAGATCCTCTCATGCTTAGGATAAGTCTGACCACTTGGCGACCCTGTTTGATGCTGAGGTCCGTCGATTTCCAACTGATTTTTGAGAAAACTTTCCAAGGTTTTTCGTAGACTCTACAACTGGACTGGATGACAACTTCCTGACCTAAATCAAGAAGCGCATGTCTTTTTCTCGAAAGACTTTACTTCCTTTTAAATCAAGTGGCATATTTCTTTCAAATATATTATAAGAAATCTGGTAAAACTGATAAAATTGTCCAAAACAAAAGTATCTTCAATTATTTGTACAAAAATATGTGATATATGTTCTAAATAACTTGGTAAATTTTTCTCACACTTGGCTTTTATTTTTCTTTCTTTGCCTTTTTATTCTCCTCTATTCCATTTTTAATGAATTCAAGCGTTTTGGGTTGTTTCTCAATTTATGTCCTTTACGAGGTAACGACAATTTCGGTATTAACACCTAGTTTTATCGTTCATAAATATGTATAAACATGATTTTGAATTCATTTATTTGAAAAAAAAATTTAAAATTTTTACTAGAAGTGGGTAGTCAGTATATAAGACTAGGGCTGTTCTTTATTATCAGAGAGCACTAGATTCTAATACAACTACTGCGTTACTAGTATTTTTAATGGTAACCAAGTGTTTAAATTAAAATTTTAAAAATCCGAAAGAATTTAACCCCTTCCCACACTTAAGATCTTGCAATACCCTCATTTGCAAGAAATCAGTAACAATTTAAATTATTGAGGGTGATTAGCGTAAAAAGATGATTAAGATTTTACCAAAGTTTCCAAATATATTGGCGTTTGTTTTGAATGATAAATGGTGCACTTCATTTGTTCATTCCGTCTGTTGTTACATCACACTTGTTTTTTGTTTTGTCGTCAAAATTAATAGCTTTTGCTGAACTTAATGCCAGTCTTAGAAAGTGCGTTGTTTTACCCTGTTTTGTACATGAGATAAACTACAAACATATATATACATATTTTTGAAGTTGAGTATATCACCCCACATTCAAAAATTATTAAAATCTAATAATAAAAGTTAGAAAATTATAAAAAACTATTATAGTATCAAAAGAAGTATTAAAAGTATAAAATTACAAGTTACCAAATAAATAAAAATAGGCATAAAAGAAAATTAGGGTTGATGAGGATGGTTCCAGTGGGGATTCCATTCATAGCCGTAAGTACTGTAGAATGCTTTAGCTGAGTCATATGTAGGGTACTGTGGTCAGGTCTGTGTAGTCCAGGGAGGAAATACGGGCATTGGAGTAGGAATGTAGTTTGTATTTATGTATGCACAATGACTTATGATTTGGCTTTGATGATACTGCCAATCTTGAAATGCTAGTTGTCTAACCATTTCATACTCATGTTGAGCCATAAAAATTTGCATTTCTGTTATCTGATTCCCCCTTCCGCATTACCTTGCTACTGATCTCTTTTGACCTATGGATGATTGCCATCATATGGTGTTGCAGCGTTATGTTGTTTCTTTAAAACCTTAGCACCATGATATACTTTCAAACCAATTGTATCACGAGGTTCTGGTGCTGTAATTATTTATCCCCCTGACTTCTATCAACACCGAGATACTCAGCAATTAAAGTAACAAAGATACCACCTCCTATTATATTATTAGGTCGTATACCCCTAACCATAGCCGATAAATAATAACCCACACAATAAGGTATACTCACAGCGCTCTGTGGGTCTCGAATACACATGAGATAAAATAAATCATTTTCATTTACCTTCTCTTTGTTCCTACCTCGCTGTGTAATCGAGTTTGCTAAGAACCTATGAATTACTCTTAGCTCAGCTCTATCAATATTAGTATAAGAGTAATGCCCCCCCCCCCACGAAATCGGTTATGGCTAGTCATTCTACTCCATATTCCATTCATATCAAAATTTTCATCAACCCTCCTACCATTAACTATCAACTTTTGACAATCAGTAGATGCTAGTTCCTCAGGCGTATATATACATAAAGCCTGAGCCATGTCTAGTAGAGACATATGGCGCATCACACCTCCTAATAAAAATCTAATAAAACTCTGATCGGTTAAGGTAGCTACCCGATCATTTATTTCAACACTACATAATAATTTCACACACCATTCTCTATATACACGCCTACGTATATTGAACAAACGTTCCCAATCATTAAAAGTAGAATTACCATACCTTTGTGTAAGTAATTCTCTGATTGGATCGGCCAATCCCACTATTTCTAATGGTTCCCAATCTATTACCCTGGGTACTTCAACATCATTAGACTGAAGGGTGTGTAAGTTCCTTTGATATTTTGGATATTCTATACAAAATCTGTCAAACCTCAAGTTTGGGTGTAAATCTGCCTCATGGATATTTGAAAATGAAATGACTTGATGAGGTATATTTTGTTTGTATTGGTCGTTAATATCCTGTTCGTCTGCACTCTCAGGAGGAGCATTGCGAGCCTGAGATGCGGATGAAGATTCACCCATTTCAGTCTGCAAAATACATTAAACACAATTTTTGTGCATCCAAATATGCATTAGTGTTAGCAGAATCATAAATCAAAACAATCATAATGACATATTTAATCCATATTAAACTTTATACGCATTTTCACAATATTAACAATTCTACACTTTTACAAATAAACATATATGAAAATATATACAATGTTCCTTAGCATTCATCTTCAAAATTATGTCAAAAATAATCATTATAGCAATTAAACGAGTTCCAAATGGCATTCATATCAATTAAATCGAGTTCATGCATTTTTTTACTCAAAAAGTCCACTTTAATACTCAAAAATCATGTTTAGGATTAAATTTTTGATCATTTAGCAACCTAAACATGTTACACTACTTAATTAAGCATGAACCGTCAACAAAATTCGGCCATAACCCGTTTATATCAAAAAGCCCCAATTTTGCTCAAGAATACAAACCCTAGATTACTCAAAATTTGAAGTTTAAGGCTTCTAATCATGTTAAATAGCATCAATCTAGGTTATACAAGCATAATATACAAACAATTTAAGCACAATTAAGCTAGAAATCATCAAAATCAAATTAGCTATAATTTTACTCAAGAACACTAAAAATCCGAATTAAAGAGTGTTTGGATGTAGAAATTACCGATTTCCTTGAAAAACTTCTTTGCAAGTATCTCCTCATCGTGATTTTAGCAAAAAATTTAATGATTATCGGTGAAAAATTGCATTTTTAGTGGGTTTTTGTGGGTTTTTTTGCAGAAAATATGTGGGTGTGTGTATGTCGACTGGTCTGTTCGACCAGTTAACCTGGTCTGGGATTTCATTGCTCCTCGAGTGCGGATGTGGGACCACACAAAACTCTGAGAGTGCGGATTTTTTTTATAAAACCTTTAACTTATAAAAAATAATTAATTAATTTTAAAAATTTATTTCTTACTAGAATGAGGGCGTTTCGGTACGTTGACCTAGTTCGTCCGTCGACAAAATTTTAAAATTTTTCATTTTAAAGAGATTGTTTTAAAAGCAAAGATTTTTGGGTTTTTTAAATGTTTTTTGCATACTTTAAATCAATAAGATTAAAAATAATGATAACAAAATTTCTCGCCCCGCCCTTGGGTAAAGTAATTTCGGTTCCATGGCCTAGTTTTCAACTTACGACGAATTTTAGAAATCATATTTTTAACTTAATAAAATAAAGTAAATTTTTATTTTTAAATTCACACCAAACTTAAATTTTAAAATGCATAAGATTTCACATAAATATTATTAATATTTATATATTTTAGTTTTACAAACTTATATTAAAAATATTAATTTTTAAGATATTTACAAACTTAAATATATTGATTTAAAAGATTTACAATATTCATTTAATATTTATATATTAATTTTAAAAACAAGGTAAAAATTAAAATTAAAAATCTTTTTGGTCTTTTATCCCACTTTAATCAATCAAATATCATCAAAAATATACGTCCCTCTTTTGGGTAAAGTAATTTCGGCTATTTTACCTAGTTTTACTCCTGACGAATTTTTGAAATATTTTGGATTGATTGATTAAAGATATTTATACCTTATGAATAAACGGTAAATTTCGCAGTGATGTAATAAATTTTTGTATGATATCAATAATTTCGGTTTCGCATACCTAATTTTATTGAATGTCAATTTAATAATTTATAGCGAATGATTCAGCGTTTATTATCAAAAGGTTAAAAGCAATAAATAAAAACAAAAATAAAAACTGTACATACTTGCCTGTGAGAAAGAATTCTCAGTGACCTGCTTTAACCGACTCATAGGAGATTCGTTCGATTTGGTTTTCCATAGCTATGTAAGCGTAACCTCGAATTTTCAATAACTTTTCTTCTAAACATATGAAGGGTCCTTCTCTGCATATAGTAACGAATTCGGTATTGGAATGTGTTTGATTGTTCGAACATTTCCCTTCATGTGACCATTTTCCACATTTATGACATCTTTCAAGGTGTCGTGCTCTTCTTTTTGTTGAGGATTTTGATTTTCCTTTACCAAAATGTATCTTATTATGATTGTTCCTGAGTTCTTTCCTCACTTCATCCATTTTGCCTCTTATGAAGGATACCACTTCACTCGGGAGTGTGTCATTATTACGTTTAGTAATCATAGCGTGTAGTAGTAGACCATGGTTTAAATCAAAGGAATTCTTCATCTCATAAAACCTAAAAGAAATAAAACTTCATAATGGGGGGAGAAGACTAGTTCTTTAGGGTCTGCTAGGGAAAGACCATTCGGATTCCATTTTCGAGAACTACACGAAAACAGAAAATCTAACTCTAACAGAAATATATATTATCCTTAAAAAGACTTGATTCTCCCCACACTTAGTTAGCTGTGGTGTCGAAATTGTGATTAACTTCATTTTCAATTGGACAATCAACAACATGTATATCTCTGACTTTTGCTTCAAGCCATTTGTTGATTTCCTCTGTAACATTCACAAATTCAATTAACATTGCCTTTTCTTTAGGCGACAAATTGGATACTAATCGGTTACATAACTTAAAGTTCCCCTTAATCCTAGCATCTTGAATCCGTTTATAAAGTTTCTTCGTTGAACAGTTGAAAATGGGTTCATCTAATTTCGTATCAACAACGGGGTTCTTTGTTATCGGTTCATCATTAGGTGTTTCTTCATCTTCCCCACACTTAGGCTTTTTTATTGGTTCAACAGTTTTGGTTGGTGGAGATCTAAACTTTCGGTTCACAAAGGTGACAGATTTGTCACCATCCCTAAGTGTCATTCTACCTTCTCTTACATCAATGAACGCTTCGGTGGTTGCTAAAAATGGGCAACCTAAAATGAGAGGAATATCAAGGTCTTCCTCCATATTAATAACTATGAAGTTTGCAACAAAGGTCAAACTTTCCACTTTAACAAGTAAATTGTTTGCTATTCCAACCGGATGTTTAATGGTTTGGTCAAATAATTGAACACCTATTTTGGTTGGTCTTAATTTACCCACACCTAATCTTTTGTATAAGAAAAGAGGCATAACATTTGCACTTTCTCCTAAATCTGCGAGTCTATTATACATAGCACCATCATTAAGCAAGCAAGAAATGATAAATTCACCTGGGTCTCCTACTTTAGTAAGTAGAGTTGGTTTGTTAACCTTTTCCGGGTGATCTTTTCTTGGTTCTTCCACTTCTACTTGAACTTCTTGTTCACATTTTTCTTCATTTCTTGGAATGGGAGGTTTGTATAGAAATTCTTCTTCATCACTCCAATTTAAAGCTTCCCCATCTTCCAATTTTTGTTTTTCATATGTTGTTGATAACATATTTATGTTTTCATTGTGAGAGTTTTCTTGGGTGGTGAAATTATGATTGACTTCATTGTCAACTTCCATTGGATCATGTATGTAATGTTTAACTCTGTAACCATTGACTTTAAATTCAATCCCATTTGAATTTATTAACTGTATTGTTCCGTATGGGAAAACTCTTTTGACTATGAATGGTCCAGACCATCTTGATTTTAATTTTTTTAGGAAATAGCTTAAATCACGAATTGAAAAGAAGAACTCTGTCTTCTTATTTAAATTCTTTTGAATTTTCGATTTTTTTATCATGCCATTTCTTCGTTCTTTCCTTATAGATTAACGAATTTTCATATGCTTCATGTCTTAATTCTTCTAATTCGTTTAGTTGACTTAATCTTAGATGTCCGGCTTCATGTAAATCAAGATTACATGTCTTCAAAGCCCAAAATGCTTTGTGCTCAATTTCTACTGGAAGGTGACATGCTTTTCCGTAAACGAGTCTAAAAGGTGTGGTGCCAATTGGAGTTTTGTAGGCTGTTCGAAAAGCCCAGAGTGCATCCTCCAATTTCATGGACCTTTCCTTAGGATTCGATCCTACGGTTTTCTCTAAAATACGTTTTAATGCTTGGTTGGTATTTTCAACTTGTACACTTGTTTGTGGATGATAAGCGGTTGAGATTTTATGAGTTACTCCATATCTTTTGAGAACTTTCTCAAGTTGATTATTACAGAAATGAGTACCCCGATCACTTATTAAAGCTTTCGGTGTTCCAATCCTAGCAAAAAGACGTTTTAAGAAGTTGACTACAACTCGTGCATCGTTAGTTAGGAGAGCTTGTGCTTCCGCCCATTTAGATAGATAATCAATGGCAACGAGAATGTAGAGATTATTATGAGATTTTGGAAATGGACCCATAAAGTCAATACCCCAAACGTCGAATACTTCACATACTTGAATGACATTTTGTGGTATTTCATCACGTTGACTTATTTTTCCGGCCCTTTGACAAGCATCACAGGATTTACAAAGAAGGTGTGCGTCTTTGAAAATTGTAGGCCAATTGAATCCAGCATCGTAGACTTTCCTTGCTGTTAGATGAGGCCCATAATGCCCTCCTGTTGGTCCTGTGTGACAATGATTTAATATTTGACTAGCTTCATCTCCGAATACACATCGGCGTATTATTCCATCGGGACAACTTTTAAACAAATGTGGATCTTCCAAAAAATAGTGTTTTATATCACTAAAGAATTTCTTTCGTTTTTGGTACGAGAACCCTTTTTCAAGGAATCCATATACTAAGTAGTTTGCATAGTCTACAAACCATGGAATTTTATTATAATAGATCTTCAAAAGATATTAATCAGGAAAGTTATCTTGTATAGCCGATTCATTTAGAACTTCTAATTCAGGATTTTCAAGGCGAGAAAGATGATCAGCGGCGAGATTTTCTACTCCCTTTTTGTCTCGAATTTCAATATCGAACTTTTGTAAGAGTAAGATCCAACGGATTAATCGTGGTATGGCATCTTGTTTTGAAAATAAGTATCTAAGAGCAGAATGATCAGTATAGACCACCGTTTTAGCTAGAACGAGATATGAACGAAATTTGTCAAAAGCAAAGACAATAGCAAGGAGTTCTTTTTCAGTAGTTGTGTAATTCGTTTGTGCTCCTTGTAACGTCTTACTAGCGTAATAAATAGGTTGAAATCGTTTTTCAATCCTTTGTCCTAAAACGGCTCCCATTGCAAAATCACTTGCATCGCACATGAGTTCAAATGGTAGATTCTAATTTGGAGTTATCATGATCGGTGCATTAGTGAGTTTTTCTTTAAGAATATTAAAAGATTTGATGCATTCATCTGAAAAGATGAATGGAACATCCTTTTCAAGAAGTTTATTCATAGGAGTGGCAATTTTAGAAAAGTTTTTTATGAAACGTCGGTAAAAACCGGCATGTCCTAGAAAACTCCTAACTCCTCAAACATTGGTGGGATGTGGAAGTTTAGCAATTACATCTACTTTAGCTCTATCCACTTCAATTCCTTCCTTTGAGATTTTATGACCAAGAACGATGCCTTCTTTAACCATGAAATGGCATTTCTCCCAATTAAGAACTAGATTTGATTGTTTTCATCTAATAAGCATTCGTTCAAGATTAACTAGACATGTTTCAAAAGTATCACCAAAGACAGAAAAGTCATCCATGAAAACTTCCATGCATTCTTCTATCATGTCATGAAAAATCGCCATCATTCACCTTTGAAAGGTTGCAGGGGCGTTGCATAGTCCAAATGGCATGCGTTTGTAAGTAAAAGTACCATAAGGGTACGTGAACGTGGTTTTCTCTTGGTCCTCGGGTGTGAAATTTGAAAATATACGAAAAAACTGTCAAGAAAACAATAGTAACTATTCCCGGCTAATCTTTTCAACATTTGATCAATGAAAGGTAAGGGAAAGTGATCTTTTCTGGTGGCGTCATTTAATTTTCTATAATCAATACAAACACGCCATCCTGTTACAGTCCTAGTAGGAATAAGCTCATTTTTTTCATTTGTGATGACAGTCATGCCACCCTTCTTAGGTACGCATTGAACTGGGATTACCCATGGAGTATTAGAGATTGGATAAATTAAACCTGCATCTAGCAGTTTAATAATTTCTTTCTTAACAACATCTTGCATATTTGGATTTAGTCTTCGTTGGCGTTGCACATAGGTTTTATGGCCTTCTTCCATAAGGATTTTATGTGTGCAATACGAAGGACTTATGCCTTTAATGTCATGAATCTTCCATGCAATAGCTGGTTTATGAGCTTTTAGCATAGAAATGAGTTGAGATTTTTAATTTTCCGTAAGAAAAGACGATATTATTATAGGTAATTCAGATTCACCATGTAAATAAGCGTATTCCAAATGGTTTGAAAGTGGCTTTAACTCTAATATCGGTGGTTCTTCTATCGATGATTTGTATCGATATTTGTCTTCCTCTTTTAACATTTGAAGTTCTTCTATTGTTGGTTCGTATTCATTAGCCATGAGTGTAGCTAACATTTCAGCTTCATCAATTGGTTCAGTTCCTTCTCTTAAAGAACATTCTCCTGTTCCTTGTAATTCTGGAAATTCTTCTAACAATTCTGCATGTGAATCTATAGTTTGAACACAATAACATGTATCATCTACAGATTGCGGTTGTTGCATGGCTCTATCAACTGAAAAGGTAACACTCTCGTCCTCTATACTTAGAGTTAATTTCTTACCGAACACGTCTATTATTGCTTTAGCCGTGTTTAAGAATGGTCTTCCTAATATGAGAGGAACTCGAGAATCTTCTTCCATGTCCAGAATAACAAAATCTACTAGAAATACTAAAGTACCAACTTTAACTAGTATGTTTTCCATTAACCCTCTAGGATATTTTACTGATCGATCGGTTAGTTGTATGCTTATTCGTGTTGGTTATAATTCTCCAAGGTCTAGTTTAGCGTATAGTGAATACGGCATTAAATTTATATTAGCACCTAAGTCTGCCAATGCTTCTATTGAAATAAGACTTCCCAGAAAACATGGAATTGTAAAACTTCCTAGATCAGATAATTTTTCTGGTATCTTATTCAACAGAACTGCAGAACAATTAGCATTCATTATAACAGCTGAGAGTTCTTCCATTTTTCTTCTATTTGTGATTAGATCTTTCCTGAAATCACATCAATGAAAGGAAGATTTACATTTATTTGTTTAAACATATCCAAGAATTTGGATTACTCGGCTTCAAGTCTTTCTTTTCTCATTTTACTCGGGTAAGGAAGCGATGGTTGGTATGGTTTAACATAAGGTTTAGCCTTAACTGTGTTATCTTCATTAACCTTTTCAACTACCAGTTCTTTTTCCTTATCTTGCTCAGGTTGTGGTTCTTGTGTAGTAGGAATAGAGTCATCAGAAATTACAGGTATTTCAGGTGGTTTAAGTGTAATACCACTTCTTGTGGTAATGGCTTTAGCTATTTTATTTCGGGGGTTAGCATTTGTATCGCTAGGTAGACTCCCCGGTTTTCTTTCACCTATCAACCTTGCTAGGTTACTTACTTCTTGTTCCAAATTTTGAATTAAAGCTTGTTGATTTCTAAATGCTTGGGCATTTTATTCATTGGTTTATTTCTGAGATGTGAAAAACTGCGTTTGAGATTCAACTAGCTTTGACATCATGTCTTCTAAATTTGGCTTTTTATCATCGGTTTGTGGTGGTTTATTTTGAAAAATAGGTCTTTACTGGTTGTAAGTATTATTATATACTTGTTGATTGTTAGGACCTTGTTGGTTATTGTATGGAACATTTCGGTTATAATTCTGATTGTAGTTTGGTCTTGGCGGTTGATAATTATTCTGATAATTATTTTCAGGCCTTTGGTTCATGTATGAAACATTCTCTCTTTGTTCCATTATTTGTTCTATACTGAGACAATCTTTTGTCAAATGTGGTCATCCACACTGCTCACAACTAATTCATATTACGTGAATATCTTTAGTCATCTTTTCCATTCGTCTCTCGAAAGCATCTAACTTAGCGGAAATGGAATCAAAGTCATGGCTAGAATCGGCTCTAGCCACTTTAGATGATCTAACGATGTCTTTTTCTTGGTGCCACTCATGTGAGTGAGAGGCTGTGTTATCAATAATTTTGTAAGCTTCAGTTGCGGTTTTCTTCATAATGGAACCACCAGCTGCTATATCGATGTCTTTTCGTGTAGTAATATCACATCCTTGGTAGAATATTTGTACTATTTGATAAGTATCTAAACCATGTTGAAGACATCCTCTCAACAACTTTCCAAATCTTGTCCATGCCTCATATAGAGTTTCATTTGGCTTCTGCGTGAATGTAACAATTTCTCCTTGAAGTCTCACGGCTTTAGATGCCGGAAAGAATTGTTTAAGAAATTTTTCAACTAAGACATCCCATGTATCAATCGCTCCTTCAGGTAACGATTCTAACCAATCTTTGGCTTCTCCCTTTAAATTCTAGGGAAATAACATGAGATAGATCTATTCATCCTCAACTTCTCTGATTTTGAATAGAGTACAGATCCTATTAAAGGTACGAAGATGTTCGTTTGGATCTTCCTTCGGCGCACCACTAAATTGGCATTGATTTGTTACCATGTGTAGGATTTGTCCTTTGATTTCATAATCTGGCGCATTAATGTCTGGTTGAGTAATTGCATGACCTTGGCCAGTGTGTTTAGCCCTCATTCGATCTTCCATACTTAGAGGTTCCAGATTTTCCATGATTGGATTTGTTGAATCTGAATCACTAGAGGATTCCGACTTAATGGTTTCTTCCTCGACAATCTCTGGATGAGTGATTTGTGGTTCATGAGGAATGATTAGTGGTTCAGGATCTCTGAATTGTCCCTGAATATCTTCCGGGTTCTCAATTGTGAGGTCGGGTTCAAAAAATGGATTATCGGAAATTTGAATTGGAGTACTTGGTCGACTAGATGACAATTCTAAAGAAAAATCAACGGCGACAATGTTGGCTAGATGTCTTGATCAAGTTACAGGTGGTGAACGTATGAAAGGTGGTGAACATTTTGCTCGGTGCATTCACTGAATATCCTATTAGTTATAAAGATAAAAATTATATAAGTTATCAAATTAATAGACTTTTCTGATTTTGCCCACGTTTCGAATAGCCAATAGATGCAGCAGGTAGCCAGGACCCTTTAAATCGAAAGCCCACAACTCGCCACTAACAAATCCAACTATTACTACGAATCAGAAAATTTTGGATGTCTATCAATTTTACCACTTAAAATAATTTTTCGTCGAAATTTAAAGAAAATATAGAAAATTCTAGGTCCTAAAAACTAGAGCGTCGAAATGAAAAAGAAAAAGTGCGTCGAAAAATAAGAAGTCGAAAAATAAGCGTCTAAAAATAAAGGTCGAAAAATAATAATAAGAAAGTAGCGCGTCGAAATTTAAAAGCCTAAAAACTAAGAATTAAAACTTATGTCTAAAGGTATTAAAGCTTAAAGGAATTCTATATCCAAAATGGCAATAACTTAAAAAGGCACTAAAACTTTATTTAAAACTAAAGCGATAAACAACGTTGTAAAATTCTAAAGCGTCTAAATCTTAATCTAAAGAAAAAGCACTTAAGAGATTTTACGGTAAATCTTAGAAATCTAAAAATTAAAATAAACTACGGAAAAAACTAACTTAAAACTAAATATGAACGATAAAAATACAAATTACGATTAAACGATTAAAAAGATACAATTTATAAAAATATAAAAAAATGATAAAATTATTTATTTTTATAAAAATATTATTTTTATATTATTATTTTATAAAAGTATTAATTTTATAAATTATTAAAACTAATTAAAACTTAAAATTACAAATTTAATTAAAAACTAAAACTAATTAATATTAAATATAACCCTAATCTTAATCAATTAATAATATTTATAATAATTCAAACCCTAAATCGTAATTAATGTTGTACCAGGTTTCAGTCCATCAGACCGCTCCGCGAGTGCGGATGTCTGCTGTCCAAAATCTCCGCGAGTGCGGACGATGCAGGTTCAGATGAGCTGCAGGCTCAAATTACACAGGTTCAACGTTTAATATATTTTTTTTTACTTTTAATTTTTTATTTTCAGTTTTTATTTTATAGAAAATGTAATTTAAATAACACTTATATTAAAAATTGCTTACTAGTTTTTTTTATAACTTTTCAAAATAAATAAACATATAAACTTTTTAATAAACTTAAAAATATAGATATATATTTTTCTTTTTTTTATGTTTTTGTATTTTTAATATTTAAAACTTATAAAAATAAATTTTTACAAAAATGGCTTAAAAACTAATTTTTTATAGCGTTTCACTTCGGCGTTGAGTGTTCCCCGGCAGCGGCGCCAAAAATACTTGATGTTTAAGCGAAGGGGTACTAAATACTATTAATTTTACTACCAAATACTATTAAATATGATACAATTTTACACAAGTTATTTATTTATTTATAGAGTGGATATATCTAAACCTTGCTACAACACTATAGGCAGTGTACATAATCGTAGAGTAGTTAGTTTTTAGTAAGTCCGGTTCGTTCCACAGGGAGCTAGCCAAGTTTAATGCAATATTTTTTTTTCTATATTTGTATATGTATATGTATATGTATATATATATATATATATATATATATATATATATATATATATATATATATATATATATATATATATATATATATATATATATAAGTAGTATTATTATTATTATAAAAGGGGGTTTTTACCGTTTAATGACCGGTTTGTCGATTTTAAGTTCTAATGCAAAATATTAAAAATAAATATAACCATCCCCATACCTGGCTCATAACCCGATGGACTCAGGTCAAACCCGACCCAATTATAACGGGTTTCGGGTTTCCCATCGGGTACGGATCATTTTGCCATCCCTAAGTGGCAGGCCGTATGGCCTGCCCTGGTTTGCTGTTTTCACTGAATTGTAACTTGATTTCCTTGATCGTGACTTGGTGTCTCGACTTTCACCGTTTTCGCTCTAGAATCTTCGTTTTGGCTCCGATTCTCTTGATTCTTTTTGCACCAGCTTCATAATCAGTTGATCTTCAATTTCTTACGACAAAGCGAGTATTTTGGCGATAAAGTTTGGAACTTTATCATTTTTGGGTCTCAATACCGTGGTGAAAACGTGACTTTTTAGCCGATATCACATTACTCCTTACTACTTATCGTTGCTAACTACTACTCTTCGCCGCCCCTCACTGCTAGTCTCGACTGATCACTACTTCTCACTGCTTGTCATTACTAGTTACTACTTAATGCTACCTTTTGCTACTTACCACTACTAAATACTACGCATCACTACTAGCTCTTCCACAATTTACGACTAGAAACTATGCATCACTACTCATTTTTGATACATCTTTAGCGGATGAATTCCTGGTAACATCCCGCATCATACATAGTAGATATTATCTACTTGACTTCTGACTTTAATATCATTCTGCCAACCACAGTTTCACGATTTTGCCTTCCAATATACCGGTAGAGGTATCCACACCATTCCTCATAAAGGTTATTCCGTTCTTCTCTCCCACCGATGTCGGATAAGTCTGATAACTTACCCTGCTTTCAACCTCAACTTCAATGAAGTTCGTTACTATTTTGTTCTTACTCATCAATCATAATGTTTTTATACTATCAACACTGGTGCTAATAGAAGCTTTATCGCTAGAGAATTCTGTCACAACATTTAGAATCCAATATCTTCCTTAGACAATGTGTACTCTATAGAACTATTAAACTGTGAAGTTTTGACTTCGTGGTTGGAACGAATTGGTTATCTGATGACAAAACTGAGGTTTTTGGGACCAGAAGGCTATTCGAATTCCTCTCACCGGTGATGAATCAATGATGGTGTATAAAGAGAAGATCAGTACACCGTTGTGTTACATTAATTGCTCGAAGGTCCAGAAGTACATGAGATATGAATGTCTCTCAATTCTGGCACATGTGAGTAAAGTTGAATCAACAGTTAAGAGACCTGAAGATTTCCCAACCGTTAGAAATTTTCCTTAAAGTCCTTCCGGAAGAGTTACCTGGTCTTCCACCTTACCGTAAAGATGAATTTTAGATTTATCTAGTATCACGAGCGGCCCCAGTGACTCGCGCACCGTATAGACCTGCACCCCCAGAGCTACGATAGTTGTTGGCTATGAATGCCAAGATGAGGAGTTCAAAGTTTGAGATTCGATTCTTTTTGTTAAGAAGAAGGATATATTTATGATACTTTGTATTGATTACAGAGGACTGAATAAGCTGACTATCAAGAATAGATATCCGTTACGGGGAATCAATGATCTATTTGATTAGCTCTAAGGATCTAGATGTTACTCTAAGATTGACATGAGGTCAGGTTATTATCAGATGAGAGTAAAAGAGACTGATATATCAAAGACAATGTTCAGAATACGCTACGGACATCATGAATTTAAAGTAATGCTGTCTGGTTTAACGAACGCACCGGCAGTGTTCATGGATCTCATGAACTGTATGTGTAAGCCATACCTAAGCAAGTTTGTTATTGTGTTCATTGATGATATACTAGTATATTCAAAGAACAAGAAGGAGCATGAACAACATCTTCGTTTGATACTTGAGATGCTCAGGAAAGAAAGTTGTATGCGAAGTTTTTGAAATGTAACTTCTGGCTACAAGAAGTCAATTTTTGGGTCATATTGTGGGTATTGTTGATCCTGCGAAGATAGAGACGGTCAAGAAATGGGAGACTCCTAAATCATCAACGCAGATTCGGCAATTCTTAGGTCTCGCCGGTTATTATAGGAGATTCATTGAGGGATTTTCTACTATTGCCCGACCGTTGACAGCATTGATTCACAAGGGTAAAAAGTATGAGTGGACTGAGTAACATGGGTCTGCATTTCAGTTTTTAAAACCGAAATTGACTACTGCTCCGATTTTTTCCTTACCCGAAGGAAATGAAGATTTCATGATTTACTGTGATGCTTCACAACAAGGTTTTGATTGCGTGTTGATGCAACGAAAGAAAGTGATTGCCTATGGATCACGACAGTTAAAGATTCATGAGCAAAATTATACGACACATGATTTGGAACTTGGTGTTGTGTCTTTGCACTGAAGATGTGGAGACACTACTTGTATGGTACTAAGATTACGATTTTAACCGATCACAAGAGCTTGCAACATATCTTCGATCAGAAATAGTTCAACAAGAGACAAAGACGTTTGGTAGAACTACTGAACGACTACGACTATGAGATTCGCTATCATCCTGGAAAGGCTAATGTTGTTGCAGATGCCTTAAGTAGGAAAGAGAAGGCTAAACCTCTCCGAGTTAGAATGCTGAATATTACTGTCCGAACGAACCTTACTTCTCAAATTCGCGATGCACAACTAGAGGCTTAAACACAAGAGAATATTACTTCGAATCACTCAAGGGCCTAGATAAACAGTTCGTCATTAGAGATGATGGAACTCACCACTTTTCTAATAGAATTTGGGTACCGAAATTTGGCTGACTAAGGGAACTAGTGCTAGATGAGGCACACAAGTCAAGATACTCTATTCACCCTGGATCCAGCAAAATGTATCAAGATCTTAAGGCACTATATTGGTGGTCCAATATGAAATCTGATATTTCTACCTATGTTGGTAAATGCTTGACATGTGCTAAGGCCAAGGCAGAACATCAGAGATCGTCAGCATTGCTGACACATCCAGAGATTCCCCAGTAGAAATGGGAATGTATTGCTATGGACTTCATTACTAAGTTACCAAAGGTTGTGAGAGGTTATGACACCATTTGGGTTATTGTAGATCGTGTCACAAAATTTGCTCATTTCCTACCATTTAAGGAGACGGATAGGATGGAAAAGTTGGCACAAGTTTACCTAAAGGAAATGGTTTCCAGACATGGTGTGCCGATATATATTATCTCTGACAGAGACGGCAGATTGACGTCTAGATTTTGGCAAACATTGCAAAGGGCAATGGGAACTCGACTTGATATGAGTACTGCGTATCATCCACAGACAGATGGCCAAAGCAAAAGAACCATTCAAACAGTAGAGGACGTGTTGAGAGCATGTGTTATTGACATTAGGAACGGAGAGTACAACAATAGTTATCACACGAGTATTAAGGCTGCATCTTTCGAGATGCTATGCAGAAGGAAGTGTAGATCACCGATATGCTGGAGTGAATTAGGGGATAGTCAATTGATAGGTCCTGAGATTATTTACGAGACTACAGAAAAGATTGTGCAAATTCAAGAGAGGTTAAGAATAGCTCGAAGTCGACAAAAGAGCTATGCTGATATTCGAAGGCGACCTCTAGAATTTCAGGTTGGTGACAAAGTTATGCTGAAAGTATCACCTTGGAAAAGTGTAGTACGTTTTGGGAAACGAGGCAAGTTAAGTCCAAGGTACGTTGGACCATTTGAGATCACTGAGCGAGTTGACCCATAGCATATAGATTGAGTCTACCTCAACAGCTTAGTGAGATTCACGATACGTTTCACGTGTCAAACTTGAAGAAGTGTTTGTCAGACGAGAATCTGATAATTCTTTTGGACGAGATACAAGTTGATACTAAACTCTACTTCGTAGAAGAACCTATTGAAATCATGGACCGTAAGGTCAAACGCTTAGAGCAGAGCAACATTTCGATTGTTAAAGTTCAGAGGAACGCACGTAGAGAACCAGAATTCATGTGGGAACGTGAAGTTCAAATGAAACAAAAGTATCCACAACTGTTTCTGGACGAAACTACTCCAGCGGACGTGCACTAAATTTTGGGATGCAATTTCATTAACGGAGAGATAATGTAACAACCCTGCTAATTCCGTTAAGCTTCGTTAACTGACCGTTAAGTTATTTAACGGAACTTACTTAAATTTCGTGTATTTAATCTAATTAAGTGCATACTTGGTTCTTGGAGAACTACTATAATTAATATGTGAATAAATTAATCAGAAAACTTATTTCATGCTTTGAAATACTAAGAAAACGATATAGTTTTGAAAACTGCAACAGAGGTCTCCCGAGACTGCGAAACGTTTTATTTTTGATAAAATAATTATTTTTAATAATTGTTACATTTAATAAAAACTTATTTGATTTATTATTTATTTAATGAATTAAACCCAGTGGATTGCGTTTAAATGACCTGTTAACAATCCCGTAACACGGTACGGTTAATGGCACACGAAACAGACCACTGCACGAATTATTAGTAAGCAAAACGAGCCCGGAACCACCCCATGGGCTATGCACGGCTGAACCCCACCGATTACACCCTTAGTGGACTTAATTTTGTTTAATTGGATCACTAGTGGTTGTTATTTGAGGCCCTAAACTAATTAACTAGTAAACAAAAAGTTCCAGACACTTCTCCACTCTAAATCTAATTGACAAATCTCTTCTCCCTCTCCTCTCTTGCACTTTAACCTCAGCCCCCAACATACCACCACTCAAAATTCAAAATTAGAACAAGTATTGTGCTTCAAAGTTGTTCCTTGCTTCATTCTACACCTAGTAACGTATATCGATTGTGCTAAAAAGGTGTAATTGCTAACCCTAAATTTATAAACCTGATTTTTATTACTAATATTATGAATTAGATGTTTTATTGCTCAATTAGACGCGTTTGTGTATGTAATTAGTCGTTATATTGTCCGATTTACGAGTTAGGGTTTAAAAATGAATTGTATTGCTATGCTACTGGTTTTGTGATTTTATTTTCTTTAAATGAAAATTGTTTAGATGGATAGCTATTGACAAACTATTGTGTTTTCTCGCTTGAATCGCATGATTTCGTTTTGTATAGCTTAATTTATGCCCGTTTGAAGTTTCAGTATATATTTATGCTATATTCAGAAATTGCAATTTGTGTGATTGAAATTGACTTATGAACTGATGCTAGATGGATAGAGAATTGAAAAATACATAAAATTGACTAGGATATCATAGTAATTGGATTTGTGAAAGTTATTTTATGACTACTTAAATGGTTGCGGTAAAACGTGTCGACTAGCAACTTGTTCATGAACCAAATGACCATTTAACACGCTTTTTGTTAACCAAGATTTTGTATTATTTAAATTGCATGATTAGTACTTAACATTTGATGGAGACTTCACTTGCTAATTGTTTCTATGTGCTAGGGTAATCGACCCCAAAAATGACTACCTGAATGGGTTCGAATCTGTCTAGTTTGTACATTTAATTGTCTAGCACGAAGTAGGAGTTGAATTAGGCCTTGTGCTTCTAATATGTTGTTAAATGTATATTTATTAGCATATCTTGTTGTATTTCTAACTCTAGAATCCTTATTTTCTATGTGTTGTATGCGCGCCGAAACCAAAGGTCTGGATTCTGTCTAAATCAGAAAGTCCGACAAGTTGGTCAAAACTGTACAAATTGGCTACATGGTTTTCTTTGATCTTTTTTACCACTGATAATTTGAAATGTTAAGAACCATCTCCAATGAGATGTTTATTAATTGCTATTTTCTAGATTAAACGAGAATTAAAAGGAAGCTGATGCGCAAACAGAAACTGAATTTGAATATTTTGCATGCTACGTGAATTCTAGGAATCTTATGATAGTGTGCTTGGTCTTTTAGGAAAGATTATGACATGAACTTATGATCTGGAGCTTCTCATAATTTTTTTATGTGTCATTTGTGAACTATGCTTATCCGATTGCATGACCGTTGTGAAAACGTAAGAAAGCTAAACTAGTAAACGTTAATTGGCTAAACGAATGAGTGAACTTATGAGTTGACCTTGGTTTGAGATTGGGACATCATTGACATGACCTACTGATGTAGTTGACTTAGGTTGACTAACTTGACCAAGTTTGACTTTTGTTGACTTGCTTGACTAGTTGACTTCTGTGTTAACTTTTAATACATGATTGTGTTGTTCTGAGCAATAGGACAACTGTACTGTGAGTATGTCTTTTAAAACAAATTTATGTAACTGTATAATGGTACATTAGGTTACATTACTCGGTCATAGTGTTCGACTACTTTTTGCTTGTGAATTGTCAAGTGCACTCAAGGTGAGTCTACAGTCCCATTTTCATTTACATTTTTGGGATGAGACACTTGCTACTTTTGAAACTGTTTCTTAAACTATTTTAAACTTTGTTACACAATAGACACGAGTGCAAACTAAATATAGATAATGAGTTCGATCAAAAAGCCTCTAGCTTGAATATATTAATTACTTTGTAAGGCTCGAACTATAAGGACGGTACCGTAGGTTTAACAAACCTCACTCTACAGACTGGGTGCTTATAACTTTGTTACTGAATACTTGATCAACGTTTGCAATATAGAGTAAAGGAAATCGTGTAGCGCAATAGCTATCCGCGGGTTAAAGCTTTATATTCAAGTGCTCATAACATATGTATATCTTTGCAACCTGTGGGTTGTGCGCAAGAAATCTCGTGGTCTAAAACAAAGAATCATTACTCTGAATACTATTTTTCAGACTCGGCATTATGCTACTTAAACTTGAGATTTACTAACTTGAAACTAGACATGATAATGTCTATAAACATTTCAAACAAAACCTTTTTGATATCACACAGTTGAAACTTGACATCGCTGACTACAAACAGTTTAACACTAGACATTTGCTGTATGCAAACCTTTGACATTAAACCTTGGTGGTTTTATACTGATAAATGTTTACTGATTTTCTGAATACTGATTTTCAGATACCGATTACTGATAAATGATTTTGATGACTGATTTTTCAATAAACGAATTTTAGAAACTGATTTATGAAACATACGATGAACTATTTACTTATACCTGTAGATTCATTCAACTTTATGTTGACCCATTTTGCATGTTTTATCTCATGTATTAAATGCTTCCACTATAGAACTTTGTTGTTATATAGAAGTCAAGCCAAGCACTGGGACCAAAGTTAACATTACCATTAATGGATTTTGACGGGGTGTTATAGTGTGGAATGTTAGCCGTGCGTGAAAGGGTTATCAGACTAAGGGAAACGTGTGTGCTACCACCCGCGCGCATGATGGATTCATATGCGCGTGAATGTGTAGTCACACACGTGTGTGCCCTGACAGTTTATGGGTCTTATGTCATTTGGACCCAAATATGTTTTTGTGATTGTGGTGCTATTTGATCAATTTTATAGATAACCTGAGTAGTGTACTGATTCTAAATATGATAGTCTCAGGTAGTAGTGGTAGTGAAAAAGGTGAAGGCTCAGTAAAATAAGAACTCTGAATGCTTGTACTATAAGGTGAGTGGGACGATCCTTATGGATATGGTTATACAGTGACAAGTATAGTGACTAGTACCACACTTATCATTAGACTGTGTAGTGACTAGTGCAGTGATTCTTTTTGGCTACGTGTACACCTAGTGATAATGTCGTGGTGTTTTTCCGATGTAAGAGGTAAAACCTATCAACCTTTGTGCTTTTAGGTGGGAGTGTGTTGGGTATAAGTGTTGTTGTCTGAGTAATATAGTTATGAATGATGCATGTGTTGCGTGTGGAAGACTATACTAGTGACTTAGAAGCAAGGACTATCCGTAGACTCTAGCTTGATTAACTAATAGTTGAAGGCCCGTACAAGCCATCAGTCCTCTTTTTTCTCACTGATTAATGACCAGTGACTTAAGTTGTACTTGATGCTTATGGTGATATTCATCTAGATATTTCCATTCACTTAGTGGTGCGCTAATTCCCCCACAATGTTCTTTCCATGTAGGTCATGTACAACATGCTTTTAGGGATGGGTATAACATGAAATGAAGTGATGTTTGACAAACCCAACAACTATGTTGTTTTGTATAAACAATATTATAACTGGCTTGTAATTAAGTAACACTTGTGTTCTGGATACTCGTATATAATGTGTATTTAATATATATGATGCGTTTTATAAAGCCTTCCGATGTGAATAAAAAAAGGTACGGTGTTTATAACACCGGCCATTTTGTTTTTAAATTTCACAGCAGAAGTATTTATTATTTAAATCTCAACAACAGTTACATTATTACATAAAATCCACGTCATAATATTGTTGTCTACAAAACGGTATTACGTTATTACAAAACATCAGTGTTAAATGTTCACATCAGAGTTCGCTCATCAAACATGTCGTCAGCACTTGAACCCAGCCTAATTACCATTCCCAAACCTGTCGGGGTGTAAATGTGGGGGGTTAGCGCACCGCTAAGTGAATAGATAATATCTAACAGATATCGCATAATCACCACACATTCAATCAGCAACACAAACATGCTAATGTCTAACTAGCATACATTTAAAGACAATATGAGGATCGGCGGCTTGTGCGAGCACACGACCCTACCTTATTCGGTTAAGGATATAAGCGACCAATCTTGGATACAATGCATGCCCGGGTGCACAAATAAAGTAGAATATTCATATACATATTGTAGTGACCCGAACTTTTCCATGTTTATATATATTAATTGAGATTGATATTTACATGATTAAATGTTTCCAACATGTTAAGCAATCAAACTTGTTAAGACTTGATTAATTGAAATATGTTTCATATAGACAATTGACCACCCAAGTTGACCGGCGATTCACGAACGTTAAAACTTGTAAAAACGACATGACGATATATATATATATATATGGATATACATATGGTTAACATGAGATTATGATAATTAAGTATCTCCATAAGTATATTAACAATGAGTTATATACATATAAACAAGACTACTAACTTAAGGATTTCGAAACGAGACATATATGTAACGATTATCGTTGTAACGACATTTAAATGTATATATATCATATTAAGATATATTAATATATCATAATATCATGATAATATAATAATTTAACATCTCATTAGATATAATAAACAATGGGTTAACAACATTAATTGAGATCGTTAACTTAAAGGTTTCAAAACAACACTTACATGTAACGACTAACGATGACTTAACGACTCAGTTAAAATGTATATACATGTAGTGTTTTAATATGTATTTATACACTTTTGAAAGACTTCAATACACTTATCAAAATACTTCTACTTAACAAAAATGCTTACAATTACATCCTCGTTCAGTTTCATCAACAATTCTACTCGTATGCACCCGTATTCGTACTCGTACAATACACAGCTTTTAGATGTATGTACTATTGGTATATACACTCCAATAATCAGCTCTTAGCAGCCCATGTGAGTCACCTAACACATGTGGGAACCATCATTTGGCAACTAGCATGAAATATCTCATAAAATTACAAAAATATGAGTAATCATTCATGACTTATTTACATGAAAACAAAATTACATATCCTTTATATCTAATCCATACACCAACGACCAAAAACATCTACAAATACTTTCATTCTTCAATTTTCTTCATCTAATTGATCTCTCTCAAGTTCTATCTTCAAGTTCTAAGTGTTCTTCATAAATTCCAAAAGTTCTAGTTTCATAAAATCAAGAATACTTTCAAGTTTGCTAGCTCACTTCCAATCTTGTAAGGTGATCATCCAACCTCAAGAAATCTTTATTTCTTATAGTAGGTTATCATTCTAATACAAGGTAATAATCATATTCAAACTTTGGTTAAATTTCTATAACTATAACAATCTTATTTCAAGTGATGATCTTATTTGAACTTGTTTTCGTGTCATGATTCTGCTTCAAGAACTTCGAGCCATCCAAGGATCCATTGAAGCTAGATCCATTTTTCTCTTTTCCAGTAGGTTTATCCAAGGAAATTAAGGTAGTAATGATGTTCATAACATCATTCGATTCATACATATAAAGCTATCTTATTCGAAGGTTTAAACTTGTAATCACTAGAACATAGTTTAGTTAATTCTAAACTTGTTCGCAAACAAAAGTTAATCCTTCTAACTTGACTTTTAAAATCAACTAAACACATGTTCTATATCTATATGATATGCTAACTTAATGATTTAAAACCTGGAAACACGAAAAACACCGTAAAACCGGATTTACGCCGTCGTAGTAACACCGCGGGCTGTTTTGGGTTAGTTAATTAAAAACTATGATAAACTTTGATTTAAAAGTTGTTATTCTGAGAAAATGATTTTTATTATGAACATGAAACTATATCCAAAAATTATGGTTAAACTCAAAGTGGAAGTATGTTTTCTAAAATGGTCATCTAGACGTCGTTCTTTCGACTGAAATGACTACCTTTACAAAAACGACTTGTAACTTATTTTTCCGACTATAAACCTATACTTTTTCTGTTTAGATTCATAAAATAGAGTTCAATATGAAACCATAGCAATTTGATTCACTCAAAACGGATTTAAAATGAAGAAGTTATGGGTAAAACAAGATTGGATAATTTTTCTCATTTTAGCTACGTGAAAATTGGTAACAAATCTATTCCAACCATAACTTAATCAACTTGTATTGTATATTATGTAATCTTGAGATACCATAGACACGTATACAATGTTTCGACCTATCATGTCGACACATCTATATATATTTCGGAACAACCATAGACACTCTATATGTGAATGTTGGAGTTAGCTATACAGGGTTGAGGTTGATTCCAAAATATATATAGTTTGAGTTGTGATCAATACTGAGATACGTATACACTGGGTCGTGGATTGATTCAAGATAATATTTATCGATTTATTTCTGTACATCTAACTATGGACAACTAGTTATAGGTTACTAACGAGGACAGCTGACTTAATAAACTTAAAACATCAAAATATATTAAAAGTGTTGTAAATATATTTTGAACATACTTTAATATATATGTATATATTGTTATAGGTTCGTGAATCAACAGTGGCCAAGTCTTACTTCCCGACGAAGTAAAAATCTGTGAAAGTGAGTTATAGTCCCACTTTTAAAATCTAATTTTTTGGGATGAGAATACATGCAGGTTTTATAAATGATTTACAAAATAGACACAAGTACGTGAAACTACATTCTATGGTTGAATTATCGAAATCGAATATGCCCCTTTTTATTAAGTCTGGTAATCTAAGAATTAGGGAACAGACACCCTAATTGACGCGAATCCTAAAGATAGATCTATTGGGCCTAACAAACCCCATCCAAAGTACCGGATGCTTTAGTACTTCGAAATTTATATCATATCCGAAGGGTGTCCCGGAATGATGGGGATATTCTTATATATGCATCTTGTTAATGTCGGTTACCAGGTGTTCACCATATGAATGATTTTTATCTCTATGTTTGGGATGTGTATTGAAATATGAAATCTTGTGGTCTATTGTTACGATTTGATATATATAGGTTAAACCTATAACTCACCAACATTTTTGTTGACGTTTAAAGCATGTTTATTCTCAGGTGAATATTAAGAGCTTCCGCTGTTGCATACTAAAATAAGGACAAGATTTGGAGTTCATGTTTGTATGATATTATGTAAAAACTGCATTCAAGAAACTGATTTCGATGTAACATATTTGTATTGTAAACCATTATGTAATGGTCGTGTGTAAACAGGATATTTTAGATTATCATTATTTGATAATCTACGTAAAGTTTTTTTTTAAACCTTTATTTATGAAATAAAGGTTATGGTTTGTTTTAAAAATGAATGCAGTCTTTGAAAAACGTCTCATATAGAGGTCAAAACCTCGCAACGAAATCAATTAATATGGAACGTTTTTAATCAATAAGAACGGGACATTTCAGTTGGTATCCGAGCGTTGGTCTTAGAGAACCAGAAAATTTGCATTAGTGTGTCTTATCGAGTTTGTTAGGATGCATTAGTGAGTCTGGACTTCGACCGTGTTTTCTTTAAAAATGATTGCTTAACATCTTTGTGGAAACTATATATTTTTAACATATGAATATTATGTGATATATTAATCTCTTAACGTATTTGATATTATGTGATAGATGTCTACCTCTAGAACAAGTCCCATTGACTCACCTAATAATAATGAAGAGTCAAATGTAAATTGGAATGATTTGTGGACTGATTCACAAGTTCCCGAAGAGGAACCGGAAGAAGAGTCGGAACCGGAAGAAGAATCGGAACCGGAAGAAGAATCGGAACCGGATGAAGAAATAGAACCGGTGGGGGAAATAATAAAACGGTTAAGTAAAAGAAAATCCTCAACCAACTGACCAAAGTTAATTATGGTCAATGGTGTTTCCGCCAAGGAAGCAAAATATTGGGAGGATTACCAATTCTCCGATGAATCGGATTCCGACGAGAATTCCGATGATGTTATAGAAATTACCCCAACTGAATTTAAAAAGGCAAAAGAAAATAATAAGGGAAAGGGCATAAAAATAGAGAAATCTAATTCCAACCCCGATGAACTTTATATGTATCGTCAACCCCCGAAGTCCTTAAGTTGTAACAATGACCCGGGAACCTCTAAACCACCAGGTTTTTCTAAACCAATGTGGACAACGACGGCTCGTATTAGGGGAACATCATATATCCCTAGAAACTTGGCAAAACGAACCAAAACCGAAGAAGAAGAAACGAGCGAGTCGGAATAAGATAGTTGTATTCGTGTGGTGTAATATATGTAATATAGTGTTCTTATGCTTTATGATATATGTAAAAATTGCTTGTATTAATAAGTATTTTTTTTATGAATCTAACTCTTGTCTATTTTACAGTTTAAAAACACAAAATGGATAGACAACCCAATATTTTAAGAGACCTACCCGGAGACATGATTGATGAAATCTTGTCTAGAGTCGGCCAGAATTCTTCGGCACAACTATTTAAGGCGAGATCAGTTTGTAAGACATTCGAAGAATGTTCCAAGAATGTCTTGGTTTATAAGAGACTTTCGTTTGAAAGATGGGGGATATCACATTGGGAAACCCATAAGTTACGATGTGTTTACTTTGACGCATATATTGCGGGGAACCCAAATGCTATTTTACGCAACGGGTTAAGAAATTATTTTGACTCAATATATCCGAATATTGGACTTCGTGATTTAGAAAAAGCGGCTAACATGCAACATAAAGAAGCATGTTATGCTTACGGATTAGTAATGTTCGCTTCTCACCAAAGTGAGAACAAGAACATCGGGCTACAACTATTAAACAAAACGTTTCCACAAGTGACGGAGTTGGTAATTGGGGTAAGAAATGAGGTTTTTAGATTATTACGGGACTGTTGGACATTACGTAACCCTCGTCCCTTTGATGACGTTACAACACGCTGTCTTATCAACGGCCATAACGGTTATGTTGCACAAGACCAAGGATGGGAAGTAGTCCTAGTAAAACCAGAATGCATGACTTGTTTCTGGATGTATGAATTACGTGTCTTTATTGCCTTTGCTGAACGACTTGTGTACTAGCTAGAATTGTCTTCACAACTATCTTGTATCAAAGTTATTGTGTGCTATATTTCATGCTTTATGTAAAATAAGCGGTATTGTAAGTTTGTAGAATATTGTATAAAAGTTTGAACGCGAAATATTATTATAATCAGTTTTTCATATAGAATTGTAGTAGTTGAATTGTATATTAGCTACTAAGTATGAACTTAACGGGTAGATACTACCCGAATTTAAACTTATAAAACGCTAATATGAAGAAAAAGCTTTTATAAATGAGTTCATATTATGCTACGAAATACTATTAACTACTCTTAATATTCTGTATGATTAACTTGTTCCATTTAACTATTTTGAAGGAAATGGCACCGACTACTCGACACACCGTGAATATGAATGAAGAGGAATTCCGTACTTTTCTAGCTTCAAACATAGCCGCAGTACAGGCTGCGCTACATACCAACAATAACCTTGGATCTAGCAGTACAGGAAATCGTGTAGGATGCACCTACAAAGAATTCACTGCCTGCAAACCTTTGGAATTTGATGGAACCGAAGGACCGATCGGATTGAAACGGTGGACCGAGAAGGTTGAATCGGTGTTTGCCATAAGTAAGTGTACTGAAGAGGACAAAGTGAAGTACGCTACGCATACCTTCACAGGTTCTGCGTTAACATGGTGGAATACCTATCTAGAGCAAGTGGGACAAGACGATGCGTACGCACTACCGTGGTCAGCATTCAAGCACTTGATGAACGAGAAGTACCGTCCCAGAACCGAGGTCAATAAGCTCAAGACAGAACTTAGAGGGTTACGAACCCAAGGATTTGATATTACCACGTACGAAAGACGATTCATAGAATTGTGCCTATTGTGTCCGGGAGCGTTCGAAGATGAGGAAGAGAAGATCGACGCGTTTGTGAAAGGATTACCGGAAAGAATCCAAGAAGATATAAGTTCACACGAGCCCGCCTCCATACAACAGGCATGTAGAATGGCTCACAAACTAGTGAACCAGATTGAAGAAATAATTAAAGAACAGACTGCTGAAGAGGCCAATGTGAAGCAAGTCAAAAGAAAGTGGGAGGAAAACGGTGATAAGAATCGCCAATACAGCAACAACAGCAATTACAACAATAATCGCAACAATTATCCCAACAATCGCAACTACAACAAACGGCCCAACAACAACAACAACAACAACAGCAACTACAACAATCATCCCAACAATAATAATAACCGCAACAGCAACAACAATCAGAAGCAGCTATGCCAAAGGTGTGAAAAGTATCACTCGGGGTTCTGCACCAAATTTTGCAACAAGTGTAAAAGAAATGGTCATAGCGCGGCGAAGTGTGAGGTCTACGGACCAGGGGTTAATAGAACGAAAGGAACAAATGGTGTCGGAACGAGTAATGGCGGAGCAAGTAGTGTCGGAGCAAGTTATGCCAATGTAGTTTGTTATAAATGTGGAAAACCGGGCCACATTATTAGAAATTGCCCGAACCAGGAGAACACGAATGGACAAGGCCGCGGAAGAGTTTTCAATATTAATGCGGCAGAGGCACAGGAAGACCCGGAGCTTGTTACGGGTACGTTTCTTATTGAAAATAAATCTGCTTACGTTTTATTTGATTCGGGTGCGGATAGAAGCTATATGAGTAGAGATTTTTGTGCTAAATTAAGTTGTCCATTGACGCCTTTGGATAGTAAATTTTTACTCGAATTAGCAAATGGTAAATTAATTTCAGCAGATAATATATGTTGGAATCGAGAAATTAAACTGGTTAGCGAAACATTTAAGATTGATTTGATACCAGTAGAGTTAGGGAGTTTTGATGTGATAATCGGTATGGACTGGTTGAAAGAAGTGAAAGCAGAGATCGTTTGTTACAAAAATGCAATTCGCATTATACGAGAAAAAGGAAAACCCTTAATGGTGTACGGAGAAAAGGGAAACACGAAGCTACATCTTATTAGTAATTTGAAGGCACAAAAACTAATAAGAAAAGGTTGCTATGCTGTTCTAGCACACGTCGAGAAAGTACAAACTGAAGAAAAGAGCATCAATGATGTTCCCATTGCAAAAGAATTTCCCGATGTATTTCTGAAAGAATTACCGGGATTACCCCCACATCGATCCGTTGAATTTCAAATAGATCTTGTACCAGGAGCTGCACCAATAGCTCATGCTCCTTACAGACTCGCACCCAGCGAGATGAAAGAACTACAAAGCCAATTACAAGAACTTTTAGAGCGTGGTTTCATTCGACCAAGCACATCACCGTGGGGAGCTCCTGTTTTGTTTGTCAAGAAGAAAGATGGTACATTCAGGTTGTGTATCGACTACCGAGAGTTGAACAAACTTACCATCAAGAACCGCTACCCACTACCGAGAATCGACGACTTATTTGATCAACTACAAGGCTCGTCTGTTTATTCAAAGATTGACTTACGTTCCGGGTATCATCAAATGCGGGTGAAAGAAGATGATATTCCAAAGACTGCTTTCAGAACACGTTACGGTCATTACGAGTTTATGGTCATGCCGTTTGGTTTAACTAATGCACCAGCTGTGTTCATGGACCTTATGAACCGAGTGTGTGGACCATACCTTGACAAGTTTGTCATTGTTTTCATTGATGACATACTTATTTACTCAAAGAATGACCAAGAACACGGTGAACATTTGAGAAAGGTGTTAGAAGTATTGAGGAAGGAAGAATTGTACGCTAAGTTTTCAAAGTGTGCATTTTGGTTGGAAGAAGTTCAATTCCTCGGTCACATAGTGAACAAAGAAGGTATTAAGGTGGATCCGGCAAAGATAGAAACTGTTGAAAAGTGGGAAACCCCGAAAACTCCGAAACACATACGCCAGTTTTTAGGACTAGCTGGTTACTACAGAAGGTTCATCCAAGACTTTTCCAGAATAGCAAAACCCTTGACCGCATTAACGCATAAAGGGAAGAAATTTGAATGGAATGATGAACAAGAGAAAGCGTTTCAGTTATTGAAGAAAAAGCTAACTACGGCACCTATATTGTCATTGCCTGAAGGGAATGATGATTTTGTGATTTATTGTGACGCATCAAAGCAAGGTCTCGGTTGTGTATTAATGCAACGAACGAAGGTGATTGCTTATGCGTCTAGACAATTGAAGATTCACGAACAAAATTATACGACGCATGATTTGGAATTAGGCGCAGTTGTTTTTGCATTAAAGACTTGGAGGCACTACTTATATGGGGTCAAAAGTATTATATATACCGACCACAAAAGTCTTCAACACATATTTAATCAGAAACAACTGAATATGAGGCAGCGTAGGTGGATTGAATTGTTGAATGATTACGACTTTGAGATGCGTTACCACCCGGGGAAGGCAAATGTGGTAGCCGATGCCTTGAGCAGGAAGGACAGAGAACCCATTCGAGTAAAATCTATGAATATAATGATTCATAATAACCTTACTATTCAAATAAAGGAGGCGCAACAAGGAGTTTTAAAAGAGGGAAATTTAAAGGATGAAATACCCAAAGGATCGGAGAAGCATCTTAATATTCGGGAAGACGGAACCCGGTATAGGGCTGAAAGGATTTGGGTACCAAAATTTGGAGATATGAGAGAAATGGTACTTAGAGAAGCTCATAAAACCAGATACTCAATACATCCTGGAACGGGGAAGATGTACAAGGATCTCAAGAAACATTTTTGGTGGCCGGGTATGAAAGCCGATGTTGCTAAATACGTAGGAGAATGTTTGACGTGTTCTAAGGTCAAAGCTGAGCATCAGAAACCATCAGGTCTACTTCAACAACCCGAAATCCCGGAATGGAAATGGGAAAACATTACCATGGATTTCATCACTAAATTGCCAAGGACTGCAAGTGGTTTTGATACTATTTAGGTAATAGTTGATCGTCTCACCAAATCAGCACACTTCCTACCAATAAGAGAAGATGACAAGATGGAGAAGTTAGCACGACTGTATTTGAAGGAAGTCGTCTCCAGACATGGAATACCAATCTCTATTATCTCTGATAGGGATGGCAGATTTATTTCAAGATTCTGGCAGACATTACAGCAAGCATTAGGAACTCGTCTAGACATGAGTACTGCCTATCATCCACAAACTGATGGGCAGAGTGAAAGGACGATACAAACACTTGAAGACATGCTACGAGCATGTGTTATTGATTTCGGAAACAGTTGGGATCGACATCTACCGTTAGCAGAATTTTCCTACAACAACAGCTACCATTCAAGCATTGAGATGGCGCCGTTTGAAGCACTTTATGGTAGAAAGTGCAGGTCTTCGATTTGTTGGAGTGAAGTGGGGGATAGACAGATTACGGGTCCGGAGATTATACAAGAAACTACCGAGAAGATCATCCAAATTCAACAACGGTTGAAAACCGCCCAAAGTCGACAAAAGAGCTACGCTGACATTAAAAGAAAAGATATAGAATTTGAAATTGGAGAGATGGTCATGCTTAAAGTTGCACCTTGGAAAGGCGTTGTTCGATTTGGTAAACGAGGGAAATTAAATCCAAGGTATATTGGACCATTCAAGATTATTGATCGTGTCGGACCAGTAGCTTACCGACTAGAGTTACCTCAACAACTCGCGGCTGTACATAACACTTTCCACGTCTCGAATTTGAAGAAATGTTTTGCTAAAGAAGATCTCACTATTCCGTTAGATGAAATCCAAATCAACGAAAAACTTCAATTCATCGAAGAACCCGTCGAAATAATGGATCGTAAGGTTAAAAGACTTAAGCAAAACAAGATACCAATTGTTAAGGTTCGATGGAATGCTCGTAGAGGACCCGAGTTCACCTGGGAGTGTGAAGATCAGATGAAGAAGAAATACCCGCATCTATTTCCAGAAGATTCGTCAACACCTTCAACAGCTTAAAATTTCGGGACGAAATTTATTTAACGGGTAGGTACTGTAGTGACCCGAACTTTTCCATGTTTATATATATTAATTGAGATTGATATTTACATGATTAAATGTTTCCAACATGTTAAGCAATCAAACTTGTTAAGACTTGATTAATTGAAATATGTTTCATATAGACAATTGACCACCCAAGTTGACCGGCGATTCACGAACGTTAAAACTTGTAAAAACGACATGACGATATATATATATGGATATACATATGGTTAACATGAGATTATGATAAGTAAGTATCTCCATAAGTATATTAACAATGAGTTATATACATATAAACAAGCCTACTAACTTAAGGATTTCGAAACGAGACATATATGTAACGATTATCGTTGTAACGACATTTAAATGTATATATATCATATTAAGATATATTAATATATCATAATATCATGATAATATAATAATTTAACATCTCATTAGATATAATAAACAATGGGTTAACAACATTAATTGAGATCGTTAACTTAAAGGTTTCAAAACAACACTTACATGTAACGACTAACGATGACTTAACGACTCAGTTAAAATGTATATACATGTAGTGTTTTAATATGTATTTATACACTTTTGAAAGACTTCAATACACTTATCAAAATACTTCTACTTAACAAAAATGCTTACAATTACATCCTCGTTCAGTTTCATCAACAATTCTACTCGTATGCACCCGTATTCGTACTCGTACAATACACAGCTTTTAGATGTATGTACTATTGGTATATACACTCCAATGATCAGCTCTTAGCAGCCCATGTGAGTCACCTAACACATGTGGGAACCATCATTTGGCAACTAGCATGAAATATCTCATAAAATTACAAAAATATGAGTAATCATTCATGACTTATTTACATGAAAACAAAATTACATATCCTTTATATCTAATCCATACACCAACGACCAAAAACACCTACAAACACTTTCATTCTTCAATTTTCTTCATCTAATTGATCTCTCTCAAGTTCTATCTTCAAGTTCTAAGTGTTCTTCATAAATTCCAAAAGTTCTAGTTTCATAAAATCAAGAATACTTTCAAGTTTGCTAGCTCACTTCCAATCTTGTAAGGTGATCATCCAACCTCAAGAAATCTTTGTTTCTTACATTAGGTTATCATTCTAATACAAGATAATAATCATATTCAAACTTTGGTTCAATTTCTATAACTATAACAATCTTATTTCAAGTGATGATCTTACTTGAACTTGTTTTCGTGTCATGATTCTGCTTCAAGAACTTCGAGCCATCCAAGGATCCATTGAAGCTAGATCCATTTTTCTCTTTTCCAGTAGGTTTATCCAAGGAAATTAAGGTAGTAATGATGTTCATAACATCATTCGATTCATACATATAAAGCTATCTTATTCGAAGGTTTAAACTTGTAATCACTAGAACATAGTTTAGTTAATTCTAAACTTGTTCGCAAACAAAAGTTAATCCTTCTAACTTGACTTTTAAAATCAACTAAACACATGTTCTATATCTATATGATATGCTAACTTAATGATTTAAAACCTGGAAATACGAAAAACACCGTAAAACCGGATTTACGCCGTCGTAGTAACACCGCGGGCTGTTTTGGGTTAGTTAATTAAAAACTATGATAAACTTTGATTTAAAAGTTGTTATTCTGAGAAAATGATTTTTATTATGAACATGAAACTATATCCAAAAATTATGGTTAAACTCAAAGTGGAAGTATGTTTTCTAAAATGGTCATCTAGACGTCGTTCTTTCGACTGAAATGACTACCTTTATAAAAACGACTTGTAACTTATTTTTCCGACTATAAACCTATACTTTTTCTGTTTAGATTCATAAAATAGAGTTCAATATGAAACCATAGCAATTTGATTCACTCAAAACGGATTTAAAATGAAGAAGTTATGGGTAAAACAAGATTGGATAATTTTTCTCATTTTAGCTACGTGAAAATTGGTAACAAATCTATTCCAACCATAACTTAATCAACTTGTATTGTATATTATGTAATCTTGAGATACCATAGACACATATACAATGTTTCGACCTATCATGTCGACACATCTATATATATTTCGGAACAACCATAGACACTCTATATGTGAATGTTGGAGTTAGCTATACAGGGTTGAGGTTGATTCCAAAATATATATAGTTTGAGTTGTGATCAATACTGAGATACGTATACACTGGGTCGTGGATTGATTCAAGATAATATTTATCGATTTATTTCTGTACATCTAACTATGGACAACTAGTTATAGGTTACTAACGAGGACAGCTGACTTAATAAACTTAAAACATCAAAATATATTAAAAGTGTTGTAAATATATTTTGAACATACTTTAATATATATGTATATATTGTTATAGGTTCGTGAATCAACAGTGGCCAAGTCTTACTTCCCGACGAAGTAAAAATCTGTGAAAGTGAGTTATAGTCCCACTTTTAAAATCTAATTTTTTGGGATGAGAATACATGCAGGTTTTATAAATGATTTACAAAATAGACACAAGTACGTGAAACTACATTCTATGGTTGAATTATCGAAATCGAATATGCCCCTTTTTATTAAGTCTGGTAATCTAAGAATTAGGGAACAGACACCCTAATTGACGCGAATCCTAAAGATAGATCTATTGGGCCTAACAAACCCCATCCAAAGTACCGGATGCTTTAGTACTTCGAAATTTATATCATATCCGAAGGGTGTCCCGGAATGATGGGGATATTCTTATATATGCATCTTGTTAATGTCGGTTACCAGGTGTTCACCATATGAATGATTTTTATCTCTATGTATGGGATGTGTATTGAAATATGAAATCTTGTGGTCTATTGTTACGATTTGATATATATAGGTTAAACCTATAACTCACCAACATTTTTGTTGACGTTTAAAGCATGTTTATTCTCAGGTGAATATTAAGAGCTTCCGCTGTTGCATACTAAAATAAGGACAAGATTTGGAGTTCATGTTTGTATGATATTATGTAAAAACTGCATTCAAGAAACTGATTTCGATGTAACATATTTGTATTGTAAACCATTATGTAATGGTCGTGTGTAAACATGATATTTTAGATTATCATTATTTGATAATCTACGTAAAGTTTTTTTTTAAACCTTTATTTATGAAATAAAGGTTATGGTTTGTTTTAAAAATGAATGCAGTCTTTGAAAAACGTCTCATATAGAGGTCAAAACCTCGCAACGAAATCAATTAATATGGAACGTTTTTAATCAATAAGAACGGGACATTTCACATATTATATCCAACCTTTCTTAATACCTTAGTTTATCACCCAAGTGTGACAACCTTGCTATTTTCGTTAAGCTTTGTTAACTGTCTGTTAAGTTATTTGACAGAACTTACTTGCGTTTTGTGAGTTAAAATGAATTAAATACATATTTAGTTCTTTGAGGCCTACTATAATTAATATGTGTGTATATATTAATCCGGAAACTTATTTCATGGTTTGAAATACTGAGAAAACGATACGGTTTTGAAAACTGCAACAAAGGTCTCACGGGACTGCGAAACGGTCGAATTTTAATAAAATAATTATTTATAATAATTATTCACTTTAATAAAAACTTATTTAATTTATTATTTAATTAATGTATTAAACATGGTGGATTGCGTTTTAACGATCGGTTAACGTTCCGGGAACTCGGTTAGTTAACGTCACTCGAGACGAATCACCCGAACACGAGTAAATGGCCAAACGAGCCCGAGACCTAAGTCCCATGGGCCATTCGGCCGAACCCCCTTCCTCATTCCCTTTAATTTGTGTTTTGGGCTTATGGATTAACTAGTTACTTGTAATTAGGGCCCTAAGGATTAGATATAATTAGAAATCAAAACACAGTGAATACCCTAAACACTATTGTTAGTCAACTGGTGCCTTCTTCTTCCTTCCTCTTGACCAGGTACTATCATCACCACTAATCATCATCAAAACTTGTTATTTTCTTAAATCTTCAACATCAAAGTGTTTCCTCGCATCGTTCTCTATCTAGTGATACCAATTAATTGCTTGTTTGAGGTATAATTGCATAACCCTAGCTTATTAAATATGAATTTTA